>NC_092717.1:143490857-143823533 GCF_047496885.1 Scyliorhinus torazame | reverse complement strand
AAGTTATTCAAAGAAGTTATGGATAGCTTAGGAATAAAACAATTTAAATCAACTGCGTACCATCCAGAATCGCAGGGAGCGTTAGAAAGGTGGCATCAGACATTAAAGACAATGTTGAGGGCGTATTGTGAAAATTATCCAGAGGATTGGGATAAAGGAATCCCATTCGTATTGTTTGCAATTAGGGATGCACCAAATGTAGTCCTTTTGAACTAATTTTTGGTCATGAGGTAAGAGGACCACTTAAATTGACGAAGGAAAAATTGGTGGGTGAGAAATCGGAAATTACACATAGGATTTCGTGTCAAATTTTAGGGAACGTTTAAATAGAGCAGGTGAATTGGCTAGACAACATTTGAAAGTTGCACAAAATGTGATGAAACGGGTAGCGAACAAGAAATCCAAAGTTCGTAGTGTTGCCAGTGGGTATAAAGTTTTAGTGTTGTTACCAGTGGTAGGGGAGCCTTTAAAAGCTAGGTTTTGTGGACCGTATCAGATTGAAAGGAAATTAAGTGAGGTGAATTATGTGGTAAAACACCAGATAGAAGGAAGACTCACCGAGTGTGTCATGTGAATATGCTTAAAAGGTACTTTGAAAGGGAAGGAGAGAAAAAGGAGGTTTTAATGATTCTAACTCAAAGTGACAAACCAAATCCAGATGACTGTGACTTTGACATACCTCAAATTAAATTGGAAAATGAGGATGTTCTTAAAAATTGGGATGAATTGTTAAGTTACCATCCAGAGGGAGGTAACTTATTCGATCGACTTCAGGAGGCGGGTTTGGTGATAAACCTAGCCAAAAGTGAATTTGGAAAAGCCCAAGTCACTTTCCTTGGCCATAAAATCGGACAGGGTCGACTGGTTCCACGGGATGTGAAAACAAAGGTTATTGGGAAGTTTCCGATACCCTCGGCACGACGGGAAATAATGCGATTTCTTGGTATGAGTGGATTTTACCGGAAATTTGTACCAAATTTTAGCAGCGTGGTCGCTCCACTGACAGACTTGCTCAAGAAGCGTAACAAATTCCAGTGGACAGCGGAGTGTCAACAGGCATTTGACGGCCTGAAGGCTGTGTTAACCACTGCTCCTGTGTTAGTCATCCCAGATTGTACCAAACCCTTCAAAGTGGCTGTGGATGCGAGCGATGTGGGCGTAGGTGCAGTGCTTCTACAAGACGATGCTAGAGCGGCCTGTTGGTTATTCTTCAAAGAAATTGAATTCTCACCAGATAATGTAGTCGACGATTGAGAAGGAGACTTTGAGTTTGGTGCTGGCATTGCAACATTTTCACATTTATGTGACCAGCAATCCATCTGACACCATTATATAAACGGATCATAATCCTTTGATGTTTTTGGAGCGATTCCGGAATAACAATGCAAGGCTTTTTCGCTGGAGTCTGTTGTTACAGCCATTTCATTTAAAAATAGTACATGTGGCAGGACGGGAAAATGTGATAGCCGATGCTTTGTCACGAATGTGATCAATTGAGAAGGATTTTGGTTGGAGGAAGAAGAACAAAGAAACATGGACTATATTATTATACCTGTTTGCATGTGTTGGTTTTTTTAAAAACAAAAAGGTATATTTACTGTGTACATTTCTTAGTGGATGGTGCAAAAGTGAAAAATGAAACAATCTTGAAGTTGATGGTTTATTTTTTTTTCTTGGGGGGAGGTGTCATGTGAGATTACTTTTAAGACATGGGTGTTTAAGCAATGTACCTTTAAGAAAACAGTGATGTCAGAGAGTGGGTGGGGCTGAGGTCAGGTCAGCCATTTTGCAGTTTAGTTTTGCAGGTTTTTAGTTTCAGTTTTAAAAAGAGCTGGTGTGTGTCTGTGGTTTGCAGGGAGCTGTGATGTCTGTCATGAAAGACTACCTCTGGATCATTTGGGTGATTTAAAGTAAAGCCTTTAACCTGATGTGATTTTGTTTAAAGGTGTTAAGTCTTTTGGAAGTTTGAAGGAACATTTTAAGGAATTATTTACTGTTGCAATATTTTCTGAGTTATCTTTGAAGTAAGGGGTGTTAAGAGATCCAATGTTGATTTAAGATGTTAAGTTGAGTTCATGGAATAAACAGTGTTTTGTGTTTAAAAACCCACGTGTCCATAATTGTAATCCCACACCTTGGGAAAAAGCCGTGTGCTTGGAAAAGCAACAAATCCATTAAAGGGAGAGGTTGGTTGAACTCCATGATAGATTTTGGGGTTCTGAAAATGCCTCACCCATAACAAAAGGTACTGGTTCAGTACAGCCGGACGAACTCCTGGAGTGACAGAATGCCTAACAGTTAGCAGGACATTGTGACTTCGGTCCATCCCTTCCCAAATGTTAAGAGATTGTTTGCTGTGTGGAATCAACAATTAGGTGAGCCAGAGATAGTCAGCTTCAAACCTGAAAAGGGCCGTGGAGCTGTCACTCTCCTGTGAGAATGCAGAAAAGGGGGTCCAAGAGCTCCAGGGTTCTGTTGATTATGGCAGACATAGCAGCACGGTAGCACAGTGGTTATCACAGTTGCTTCACAGCTCCAGGGACCTGAGTTCGATTCCTGGCTTGGGTCACTGTCCGTGCAGAGTCTGCAGGTTCTCCCCATGTCTGCGTGGGTTTCCTCCGGGTGCTCCGGTTTCCTCCCACAGTCCCGAAAGACTTGCTGTTAGGTGACTTGGACATTCTGAATTCTCCCTCTGTGTACCCAAACAGGGGCTTTTCACTGTAACTTCATTGCAGTGTTAATATAAGCCTACTTGTGACAATAATAAAGATTATTGTTTTGGCTGAGTGGGCAGTCTGAATATTTAAACAGGGTATGAGGAAACAGAACACCGTTCCCTTGAAATGAGGCTGGTGCAGTTCTTATTGAACTACTTAAAGACGCCTCACATGAGAACCGGGGCAGCGCCGGCAGAATTGCTCGCTGGCTGACGCCTCCGGACTCGCCTGAGTATAATGTTCCCGTGGCTTGGTGGGAAGATAGATTCGAAGCAAGACCTCCAGAAAAGGTACCATGATCACTGAACACGTAACAAAGGATTTAAACCAGGGAGCGCTGTAGATGTTTGAAATTTTGGGGATGGCGCCCAATGGCTGCCGGGAACTGCAGTAGAAAAAATGGGGTCAGTTTCTTACCCAGTCAGGACTAGGGAAAGGACCATGTGGAAACACGCGGACTACCTCAAAGGCAGGGAACCAGCCTCGGAAGAAGCCATGTTGGATGAATCTGTGCTTCAACCACCCTGTCTGCCATCCTTTAGTCATGATGTGGAGATGCCGGCGTTGGACTGAAGTGAGCACAGTAAGAAGTCTTACAACACCAGGTTAAAGTCCAACAGGTTTGTTTCTAATCACTAGCTTTCGGAGCACAGCTCCTTCCTCAGGTGAATGCCTGATGAAGGAGCTGTGCTCCGAAAGCTAGTGATTCAAAACAAACCTGTTGGACTTTAACCTGGTGTTGTAAGACTTCTTACTATCCTTTAGTCAAGAAGCATTTCTCACCAGGGACCTATGCCCGGACCAGCACGATGTAGATGACTCGCCCTTGGATATGGACACGGAACCCTCAGTACTCTCGGAGGATGTTGCAATCGGAGATGGGTCCCAAATGTTGCCCCTTCATTGTTCGACATGAAAAAGGTGATCTCCAACATATGTTCCCCCCAACATGGCACCAGAGCTGGTAAAAGCACAGCGACATGCAAAATGGCAAAAGAGGCCCCCTCAACAATCCATTGCAGGGGAACCTTCGGACTTGGGGAGAGGAAAGGATATAGTAACCCTCACGAAACCCATGAGGACACATTGATTGATCTCCCCGTGGTACTTGTAAAATACAAGCTTCCTTGCTACTGGGCGGAGACCTGCACAGCTGGGGTGCTTAAACCCGGTCTTTAAAAACCAGGCCGCATGGGGACCAGCACTTCTGGTAGTCCCAACTGGGATCTTTGAGTTGTAAGTTGTGTTGCTGCCTCTCCTTTACATTAACTTAATAAATGTTATTCAACTTACCTTCTTGGGCCTCCTAAGCTTTTATATTTACATTCAGTGCTTATGCTCGGCCTAACATACCTCATCCACAAAGGTAATGAGGGGTCAGAGAAGTTAATTTTTACTGGTTAACAAAGGGCTGACATCCCATTCAGCTGCTCCTGCTCAGGAATAATGTTCATGTGACTCACTGGTCAGGACATTGTGGCTTTCCATTCATTAATCTAAAGATTCTTGACGCAGGGCTGAATATTACAATATGTTATGCTCGGTGGGACTCGTACCCAGAAATGGGTGGCTCCTTGCTCCCGCTGTCATCTTCCGCTGCATAATACAGCAATCTTCCAATTACTGGGGCTGGTTTAGCACTGTGGGCTAAAACAGCTGGTTTGTAATGCAGGACAAGGCCAGCAGCGCGGGTTCAATTCCCGTACCGCCTCCCCGAACAGGCGCCGGAATGTGGCGACTAGGAGCTTTTCACAGCAACTTCATTGAAGCCTACTTGTGACAATAAGCGATTATTATTATTATTATTATTATTATTAATGGCCACAGGACTGGTTTGTAGCCGGTGACATGGCTGGATTGTCATTCCATCGCCCAATCTGAGATAGAGGGCAGGATGTCTGGTGATTGAATTTGCAGGCCCTGACCACAAATTTAAAGGGGTACCTGCCCCTGTGATTCACTGCAGTTGAAATAAAGAAGGAAATTTGTGAATTCCGCAAGATTGACAAGCATTGGATGAAGTAAGTATTATTACATTTAAAAATGTTTAAAATTCTTCACAATTAAGTGCTTTTGGCAGGGAACACACATGGCATGTATTCGGATCATTTACATAATGTTAAGATCTGAATGAGCAGCTGAATGTATTCCCTCATTGATGCCCGAGGGAAGGGAGGGAGGAAAGAGGGAGGGTAGAAGGTCTGGATCTGCTTCGCATTTTGATGATGATTTCCTCCTCCTCCTCCTCCAGGTTATGACCATCAGGTGTGAGGTTCTAATGCCAGTGGACAGGAAGAGAAGAACTCCCTCAATGACCTGAGCTGTCTCGACGTTGGTGGCGGCATAGTTTCAGCTGTGTTGGTGTGGTACCTCAAAGCTAGAGACAATGCTGGAAGACCTCTTCAATCAGCAGGAGATATAAAAGTCTGAGAACACGCACAAAAAGACTCAAAAATAGCTTCTTCCCCACAATTACCATACTCCTAAACGACCCTCTTATGGACTGACCTCAATAACACTGCACCCCTGTATGCTTCACCCGATGCTGGCGTCATGTAGTTACAATGTGTACCTTGTGTTGCCCGATTATGTATTTTCTTTTATTTCCTTTTATTTTCATGTGCTTAATGATCTGTTGAGCTGCTCGCAGAAAAATACTTTTCACTGTACCTCGGTACACGTGACAATAAACAAAATGCAATCAAAATGACCTTTTGAGATCCGGAAGAGTGAATGATGCCCGACATGGTTACATGAATTGTAAGTTTGTGGGTAATGCATTCAAAAGCTCTAATGCACCCTGGTAGAAACCTTGTAAGGATGTTATAAGTGGCTGAATGGTTGCAAGTTGTCATTTCTCATAACCCTTCTAGTGCTGATGATGTTGAATCATGTGACCTTACACACCCCATGAAAGCTTTGAAAGGTCAATTAGTGCCCTTTCTTCCATGTATGCTGTGCAGGTAAACCATCATCTGCTGACCCCACTAGGCACAAGGGACCCACTCTAGCCTCCCAGGAGGAAGAGGAAGCTTCAGAGGGTGGAGTGTACCAGGCATCGGCGTACATGCTGCATGGTACCTTGGCAGGGATTAGCACTTCAGGTGACGAGTGTGGGGTAGCAGGCCGAGAGCCAGAGTGGCAGGGTGAATGGGAACCTGGACACTGAGCCAGCTCCTGGGGCCTAACAGGAAGGCACGGAAGCCCTGATGGTCCCTGATGGAGGATAAGCAGCAGCTGCCACCATTGAGGAGCACACCTCAGGACACTTCTGTTGGGGGCTGCCCCTTTCCCGTCCCTCTGCCATTGCCACTGTCCTCCTAGATTGTTGTGGCAGCAAAAGATCTTCCTGCGACTCGGCAGGAATCTTCCAATGTAACAAAGCCTTCAAAGCCTCAGCTGCACAGAGGACACCAGCTAAAGTCGCCCAGGGCAAGGGGACAGTCAGATCAGCAGCTTCTCTCCAGCACAGCAGCAAGGGGGAAACATTGCACACAGAAAATAATTAAGAAAACTCCACAGTGGTCACAAACTCGGTCACATGGTGCGTTCTGAACACATTTTCATGTGATGGTCCTTTATGTTAATAAACCTTCTATTTATTATCCCTCAGGCAGAGGTTGAGTTTATCTCTAATTGATTTATAAAATGTCTAGAGAAAATCATCCTACGTTTTTAGCAGTAAATATTGGCCAGGATTCAAAAATGCCTTAGGTACTGAGATGAGAGTGCTGACAGGACTTTCTCAGTGAGATCGCAGTGTAGATAAAATTATGTTGAGAAAATGGCAGTACACACACCTGAGAGGCCAAGAATACTTGACCTACTGGCTGCCCATGTGTCCCGACCAACCATGCGCTCTTGTGCAGATCCTTGAACTTCTCCATCAGAGTGTTCCCTCACCTTCTTATTGACCTCATCATCAAAGAAACACCTGCTATCTCACATCTCCTCTTTCAGGGAATCCGCTCTCTGAATGGCGAGGTTGTGCAGGGCACAGCACTCAATGATCATCAGTAAATCTCTGGATGACATTTACTGCAATGCTTCTCCTGATCTATCCAGTTATCAGAACCTAATCTTGAGCAGCCCAACTGTCTACTCCACAATGGCCCTGGTGGTGCCGTGGCTGTTGTTATAGGTGCTCTCCACATTTGTTTTGGGGTCCTCACTGCAGTCATGAGCCATATCTTCAAACCTTGTCACCCAGAAGCCAACCATCCAAGGCATCATGTCCATTAAGCATGTTTGCCACCTGGGGGATCTTGAGAATGTGGCTACTGCCTGGGTACCAATTATGGCCAAAGACATTTAGGGATTGATAACCTTTCCTGTTAATGAATGGACAGGGCGGCTTTCTGCAGCCTTTCTGGTGACATGAGTGCAGTCTATTGCTCCCTGAACCCTGGGGAGACTTGCCATTGTCACAAAGCCTCTGGTTCATTCAAGTTGATTATATCCATAGAAAATGCAATGTACTGACCTGCCCGTCGGAATATTGTATCTGTAAAGACCTTAATGTGGTGATATGCAGCAGGCTGTATAATGCAACTGAGGTCCCCATAGGCTGTCTGAAAGGATCCAGTGGCAAACAAATTCAACAAGCTGGATGTTTTGCTGCAATATCGCCACGGATGGGACGGGAACCATATAAAGGTCCGTTGATCTCGGCAGGAAATTCCAGTCACCGTGCGGTCAAAAGATCCCGCCCCTAGTCTAAAATAGCACTACAGCGCTGTAATTTATTACAGCCACTGGCATGGGTGACCAAAAATGCAGTTGGTTCCCCTGCCAGTCTCTCACAGAGAGAGGTCACTGTGGTTCGAGAAAGCCTGAGCCACCTCTGCCATTGTGGCTCAGACATTTAAAGGTTACTCATTCTCTGCCTAGAGACAGCATAGGTCCTTGCTCTGTGCTTCCATTGTTGCAACACATATCTTCATCAGCTCCAGTGCAGGTTGGCTAACCTAATGCACACCAATGCGTTCTGCCCCTGACCATCTGGCCTTCTCCCTCCCCCTGTCAATCTCCTCCTCCTATCCTTATCACTAGACGATGTATCTCCCACAGAGACCACCAACCTAGAGACCACCAAGGGCAGCACAGTAGCACAAGTGATTAGCACTGTGGCTTCACAGCGCCAGGGTCCCAGGTTCGATTCCCTGCTGGGTCACTGTCTGTGTGGAGTCTGCATGTTCTCCCCGTGTCTGCGTGGGTTTCCTCCGGGTGCTCCGGTTTCCTCCCACAGTCCAAAGATGTGCAGGTTAGGTGGATTGGCCATGATAAATTGCCCTTAGTGACCAAAAAAGGTTAGGAGGTGTAATTGGATTACAGGGATAGGGTGGAAGTGAGTAGTTAAGTGGGCCGGTGCAGACTCAATGGCCCGAATGGCCTCCTTCTGCACTGTATGTTCTAAAAAAAAACATGTTATTGCAACCAAACAGGCTGAGGTGCAGATGTGCCACTAACTGCACATTTCTGCAGGCTCATTCAAACCTTAAAACAGCAAAGATGCACTCTTGAACCACAGTTTGTAATAGCAAATGATAAAAGCACACACAGCAGCCATAACTGCTGAGGTCAAACAAAGGGCCCAGCTGCTGACTTTTAACCCGCCCTTACAGTCATTCAGTACAGAGAATAGAGTTTTCCACCTGGCGTGCTTCACATTCCATAATGTTTCATTGCTCACAGCATATATTATTCCAGTTAATTGCACCTTTACAGGATTAACAATCCAATTTCAATCAATCTGAATAAGGTGGGTGGGCTCCCAGTTTCGAGCCCTTCTCGCCCAGCATATTATTGTGTTCCGGCATCGGGAACATGATGCAACGTCATGGCGCCTAATAATACTTTGCCACGAGCATGGTACAGGCCCAGTTTCACCGCTATTATTCAGCCCAGAGTATATGGAGAACAACCCCTAGTTGAAGGAAGGAATACTTAATTGTGCTATTCCATGCGTTCAGTTCCAATTTCCACCATGACATCAGAGACAGGTCCATGCCAAAGTTAGGTTCACTCTCACAAAGTGCGAGTGAAAGACTCCCTTCTTTGCTTTCTTATCCCTCCGAACAGCTAACTGCAGATTAGGATTGGCACTGCCATCCCTAGTGTAAGGCTGAAAGTTAAAAGAACTTAAAAATTAAATGTAAGAGATTGACAGTGCAGAGTTACAGTGGTAAAACTCCAGTTGAATCTAACTAATAGTTTATTTAGGTTACAGCAACTTTACTGAGAGACTAGAATAGGAACAAGAAAGTAGGAAAATGAGAATCTTAACACTAATACTTTATTCAAACTTCTATCAGTAGGAAAACAATTAATTTGCTAACTTGCATACTTGAAAAGGCATACCTGAGATGTAAATCTTTCCATTGTGCACTGCACCAGCGTGAGCTGCCAAGGGCTGAGGCAGAGAGGACAAGTAGCACCATTCATTGGCTTCCAGATTGTAACATTCAACACTTGATAAATAACCAGTTTCATTCCTCCCACCAATCGCGTACAAATGTTTATCCAGAAAGCAGGCATAGAAACTTGCTCGCCTGCAATAAAATTAAAAGTCAGATTATAGGTCACCTAGCAGAAAGGCATTATTTTCTGATTATGAATGTAAAAAGTCATAACTCCATGTGCAGGTGAATTTAGACAGCTGGCAGATGTGATAATTAGCTGCTAGTTCTGGCAGTGAAAAGACTTGTAGCATTTGAAGACCTGTTTCACTTAAGCGATGAGCATCCTGATCAAAATGGATTCCGGCATCAGGAGGTGGGAACACAGCTCAACAATAGCTTATATTATTCTTCGAGGCACAGAGGAACATTCCTAATCACCACGCAAACATTATTTGAAACTTACCTTTTGGGACCTTGTTATAACCCTGCAGACGACTCATACAGCTGGGGATAATTGTTCCCTGGTGTTGCTGGGCTGTGAGTTAAACAGCATTAGTGTAACAGGTCAGCTGCTGTAGCTGCTGACAGAAAGGAGTGAGGACCCTGAGATGTGCAACTGAATCCTATGTAAATACTGCTGTAATGCCGAATAAATGTCTTTCTTATGAACTCTTTGGACTCCCCGTTGCCATTTACTTCAGACCTCTTCTATTGTATGGCCAGTGACACTGGTTGGCGAGGCAGTGAGGACTCTTCACATGCCAAATTTGCATACATTGCACATTTCCTATGCTTTTATCAATGGATATGAGACTTGGGCTGCAAAGTGGAATTGAGATTGAGGATCAACCATGATCTTATTACCTTTCATTAAAGGACACAGCAGGCTCAAGGGGCCGACTCCTGTCCCTATTTCTAATGTTGTAATATACTTAAAAATGGCTATTGCCTGGTGCAGACAGATCCTTCGGCCACTTTGTACTCGACCCTTTAAAAATGGTGACAGTTACAGTGGTGGCTTTAACAGGGCTCCATTTTGAGATGACCAACACTACATTGGCTCAAATCCTCCAATCAGGGTGGGAACCAGGGTTGTTTCCGACCCTGATCTGGCAAAAAAATTACCCACTTACCTTGGTCTGATTTTTCGGCCAATCTTCCGATGGAGGATCCTGCAAAACTCATTCCGTGCAGTAATCGTCAGAGGGAGTTGTGTAGAGAACCCCTGCATACACCATGCCTCTGTTTTACAGTACTCACTGCCATATTCTGGTAAGAAAAGAGTTTAAATGTCCCAGTGTGTTAGCGAATGAGTGGGTGGTGAATGTGTAGGTGTGCAAGTGGGTAGAGCAGGTGAGGTGAGTAGGCAAAGGGATATGGTGGCAGCTGGATAGGGTGGAGGTTGGGTAGGGAGGGGAGGTTAGGCAATTCTGGAAGTCGAGACATAGCGGTGGGAGTCAAGAGGTCTGGGTTGGTCAGGTCAGGTTTGTGGGGAGTCATGGAAGGGGTTGAGTGGTGGGGGCAAGTTGAGTTAGGTTGGAGTTGGGGGTGTGGTCAGAGTTGGGCGGGATGTTGGGGGGAGTACGGTAATGGGGGCTAGTCAGGTTGGGTTGTTGAGTCGGGTGGTGGGGGCTAATCAGGTTGGGTGGGGGTGTTGGGGTTTGGTGGGGTGAGTAGAGTGGGGATGAGGGATTGTGTGGAAGTTGGGATGCGGATCAGTTGTATAGCTATCCAGGAATAAGATTAGGATTTTTCTGTGAAATATTTCCTGGGTAACTGTTCAGATAAGTACATCGGAACTTTCTGAAGTCTCCAACTCTAACTCTAGAGTTAAAGACTTTCTTGGAGGGTCACAGGGAGCAGGAGAATTGCCCATCGAAAGTTCAAACTTCCCGGGCAATTCCCACAGTCAGTGCATTGGGACTTCCTTGGGGGCCCGAAATACACCTTTGGGGGTCCATTCAGTACCTGACAATCTGGAGACCTGAAGATCTGGACTATTAATGCTGACTTGTCTCAGAAGAAAATACTCTCCCGTTATTCTTTTCCTCATCCATCTCCCCCTCCCATTTGATTTAATTTGATTTGATTTTGTTTCTTGTCACGTGTACCAAGGTACAGTGAAAAATAATTTTCTGCGAGCAGCTCAACAGATCATTAAGTGCATGAAGAGAAAAGGAAATAAAAGAAAATACATAATAGGGCAACACAAGGTATACAATGTAACTACATAACACCGGAATCGGGGGAAGCAAACAGGCTGTTAATGAGGTCAGTCCATAAGAGGATCATTTAGGAGTCTGGTAACAGCGAGGAAGAAGCTGTTTTTGAGTCAGTTTGTGCATGTTCTCAGACTTTTGTATGGAAGAAGTTGTAAGAGTGAGTAAGCCGGTGGGAGGGGTCTTTGAATATGCTGCCTGCTTTCCCCAGGCAGCAGGAGGTGTAGATGGAGTCAATGGATGGGAGGCAGGTTCGTGTGATGGACTGGCGGTGTTCACAACACTCTGAAGTTTCTTGTGGTCTTAATCCGAGCAGTTGCCATACCAGGCTGTGATGCAGCCAGATAGGATGCTTTCTATGGTGCATCTGTAAAAGTTGGTAGGGGTTAATGTGGACATACCGAATTTCTTTAGTTTCCTGAGGAAGTATAGGTGCTGTTGTGCTTTCTTGGTGATAGCGTCGACGTGGGAGGACCAAGACAGATTTTTGGAGATTGGATTGGATTGGATTAGATTTGTTTATTGTCACGTGTACCGAGGTACAATGAAAAATATTTTTCTGCGAGCAGCTCAACAGATCATTCAGTACATGGGAAGAAAAGGGAATAAAAGAAAATACATAGTAGGGCAACACAAGGTATACAATGTAACTACATAAGCACTGGCATCGGATGAAGCATACAGGGTGTAGTGTTAATGAGGTCAGTCCATACGAGGGTCATTTAGGAGTCTGGTGACAGTGGGGGAAGAAGCTGTTTTTGAATCTGTTCGTGCATGTTCTCAGACGTCTGTATCTCCTGCCCAACGGAAGAAGTTGGAAGAGTGAGTAAGCCGGGTGGGAGGGATCTTTGATTATGCTGCCCGCTTCCCCAGGCAGCGGGAAGTGTAGATGGAGTCAATGGATGGGAGTCAGGTTCGTGTGATGGACTGGGCGGTGTTCACGACTCTCTGAAGTGTCTTGCGGTCCTGGGCCGAGCAGTTGCCATACCAGGCTGTGATGCAGCCCGATAGGATGCTTTCTATGGTGCATCTATAAAAGTTGGTAAGGGTTAATGTGGACATGCCGAATTTCCTTAGTTTCCTGAAGAGGTATAGGCGCTGTTGTGCTTTCTTGGTGGTAGCGTCGATGTGGGTGGACCAGGACAGATTATTGGAGGTGTGCACCCCTAGGAATTTGAAACTGCTAACCATCTCCACCTCGGCCCCGTTGATGCTGACAGGGGTGTGTACAGTACTTTGCTTCCTGAAGTCAATGACCAGCTCTTTAGTTTTGCTGGCATTGAGGGAGAGATTGTTGTCGCTACACCACTCCACTAGGTTCTCTATCTCCCTCCTGTATTCGGACTCATCGTTATTCGAGATCCGGCCCACTATGGTCGTATCGTCAGCAAACTTGTAGATGGAGTTGGAACCAAGTTTTGTCACACAGTGGTATGTGTACAGGGAGTAGAGTAGGGGGCTAAGTACGTAGCCTTGCGGGGCCCTGGTGTTGAGGACTATTGTGGAGGAGGTGGTGTTGTTCATTCTTACTGATTGTGGTCTGTTGCTCAGAAAATCGAGGATCCAGTTGCAGAGTGGGGAGCCAAATCCTAGGTTTTGGAGCTTTGATATGAGCTTGTGTACCCCTAAGATTTTGAAACTGCTAACCACCTCCACTTTGGCCCTGTTGATGCTGTCAGGGGTGTGTACAGTACTTTGCTTTCTGAAGTCAATGATCAGCCCTTTAGTTTTACTGGCATCGAGGGATAGATTGTTGTCGCTGCGCCACTCCACAATCTCCCTCCTGTATTCTGACTCGGCGTTATTCGAGATCAGGCCCACTATGGTCTTGACGTCAGCAAACTTGTAGATGGAGTTGGAACCAAGTTTTGCCACGCAGTCGTGTGTGTACAGGAGTTTTGTAGGGAGCTAAGTACGCAGCCTTGTGGGGCCCCAGTATTGAGGACTATTGGGGAGGAGGTGTTGTTGTTTACTCTTACTGATTGTGGTCTGCGGGTTAAAAAGTCGAGGATCCAGAGTGAGGAGCCAAGTCCTAGGTTTTGGAGCTTTGATATGAGCTTGGCTGGGATTATGGTGTTGAAGGCGGAGCTGTAGTTAATAAATAGGAGTCTGATGTATGAGTCCTTGTTGTCGAGATGCTCTAGGGATGGGTGTAGGGCCAGGGAGATGGCGTCTGCTGTGGACCGGTTGCAGCGGTATGTGAATTGCAGTGGATCAAGGCGTTCTGGCAGTATGGAGGTGATGCGCTTCATGATCAACCTCTCGAAGCACTTCATTACGACTGAAGGCAGGGCCACCAGGGCCGTTTCGGGAGGGAGTGTAATGTTATTTGCATTTTGCCCTTTCAGTCGTTGTTTTCTAAGTTTTTTTAAATAGGGAGGTTAAACTTGCGTTGAAATTTGGTTGGATCATACTTGTTGTGCTGTGTTCTGGTTGGCACGCATACAATGCATATAGAATGAATAGATAAGGTGCAAACAAGATTCGCAAGGATGATACCGAACTGACAGGCTCCATTTGGGCAGCACGGTAGCACAGTGGTTAGCACAGTGCTTCACAGCTCCAGGGTCCCAGATTCGATTCCTGACTTGGGTCACTGTCTGTGCGGAATCTGCACGTTCTTCCCGTGGGTTTCCTCCGGGTGCTCCGGTTTCCTCCCACAGACCAAAGATGTGCAGATTAGGTGGATTGGCCATGATAAATTGCCCTTATTGTCCAAAAGGTTGAGTGGGGTTACTGGGTTACAGGGAGTTCTTTCCAAGGTCCGGTGCAGACTTGATGGGCCGAATGGCCTCCTTCTGCACTGTAAATTGTATGATTCTATGATTTATAGGAAAGGCTGGGGCTTCTTTCTCTAGAATGGAGAAGGCTGAAAGTGACCTAATAGAGATCTTTAAGATAATAATGGGGTCGAGGAGCAAAGGGATCTTAGAACAGAAATACACACATCACTACATCACTAAAAGTAACGATACAGGTTAACAAGTCTGTTTAAAAAAGTAAGCCAAGCAACAGGGTTCATTGCACAAGGGATAGAATTAAAGAGTAGCTAAGTTCTGCTCAACTTGTACTGAGCCTTGGTCAGACCTCCCCTGGAGTATATCATGTACAGTGCCACCACAGAGATGGTGGCTGCTGCTGATGCTACACTGCCCCACGGTGCAGGATCGCTGATGGACTCAGGCACAGGTGAATGATGACAGAACTGGGGTGGGTGGGTGGGTGGGGGGGAGGGGGGTAGTTGCACGGGCAAGATGGAAATGTTGACGAGGGTTGACAGCAAGGGCAGGGGTGTGGCTCTCAGTGGGCCCCTCCTTCCTGATGCTCGGCCCCTTGAACAGGCAGAGTGCCTATGATGCCCCCAGATGCCCGCAGGCAATCCTGACAGGGTTTACCTTTACGGCATTGACCTTGGGTGGGAACTTTTCTTCCTGGGGAGAGTGGGACCAGAAAATCATGCCCATAAAGTCATCATGGCACAAAAATGGGCCATTGGTCTATCATGTCCATGCAGAGTGATCCACTCAGTAGCCCCTCCCTCTGCCTCACCCTAATACCGTAGTTCTTCCTCCTTCACCTCTTTCCCAAAGTCTTCAACCTGTGTCCTTGTTCCATCAGCTAATGGGAACAACTTTTTAAAATCTACCTTTTTTAAACCTGTCATAATCTGAGGCACTTGGACTTCTGGTGGCAGCATGCACGGAGAGGTTGTGTTTTAGGTAGCTCCTGCCAGGCCACTTGGGTTTTTTTTTGGCTCTTTTTGTCCGGTTCCCGGGGTGTTTTTGTGGATAAGCTCTTCTATCTGAAGGTACAAGGAGTCTATTTCTGAAAAATGTCCAAAAAGGCTGGAGATGAGAAACTTGCAGACAGAAATTCATTGACGGGCTCCAAGCTTTGTGCGGCTCCTCAATAGAGAAGATGGCAATGGCGGCTCTGGTGGTTGCGGCCGCTCCGATCATGGCAGACGTGTTGATTGGAGTACTGGCAACTGAGTTCGATAAGCATTTTGGGAGGCAATGGAAGTGATGTCTGAAACCCGTCGAAAGTCGACCGAGGAGGGGCTGGTCCCGACCAAGAAAAGTTGGAAAAAACGTTGGAGATGGTGAAGGAGCATGGCAAGGTGCTGAAGGGAGCATGGCAAGGTGCTGAAGGGTGTGGAAACGGCTCAGACAAGGCACAACAAGCAAATTGCCTTGCTGGAGGACGAGATCTCATTGGTGGCAGAGAAAAATAAGAGTCTGAGGGCGAACGTGGACGACTTTGAGAATCGGTCGAGGAGCCAAAATCCCAGTCGTGGGGTTGCGGGAGGGTGTGGGGGTCCTGAATCCTACTGCGTATTTATCGCAGGTGTTCAGGACGATGCTGGGGGAGGCTGGACAAGGTCCATTGAACATTCTGGCAGAAGCCTCGGGTGAATGAACCACCACGGGCAGTCATTATACGGTTCCATAGCTTCTAGGAGAAGGATAAGGTCCTGAAGTGGGCCAAGGAGTACCGTGATTCAAGGTGGGAAGGAAGCCTCATGAGAATTTATCAAGATGTCGGAGCGGAGTTTGCGAGGAGGCGGGCAGCTTTTGATAAGGCTCAGGCCGCATTGTACAAGAACGGAGTGCGATACGGAGTGGTATATCCAGCTAGGCTGCGGGTTACCTACGAGTCAAATAACTATTATTTTGATACTTCAGAGGAAGCTGGTGCTTTTGTTAAAGATCATGGACTTGGATCAAGTTAATGGGGCTCTGTGCAGTCATTTACGTTTGTTGATGAGAAGGGGTTTGGGAGTATTTTATATATATTTGTTATTTATTTGTTCTCGGGATGGGGTGATGGAGCACAGGGTGTCCTTATGTGCTGACCATCCGCTGTTTGAAGTTACAGACCCAGTCCCCACTATGGATGAAATAATGAAGCTACTGAGGAGCTTTGGCTCCTTTTCAGGATGCTGATGTCAGCCTGGACACCATGGCACTGGCAGCCAGCACATGTTGATGAACTGATCATTATGTGTAGTTCCTTGAATGTCCACTGTGTGTTGCTGTGTGTTTATACATTTTAGAGCAGCTATGTTGATGAACTAACAATATAATCAGTCAGCTAATTGCAGAAATTCTAGTTATTCCTGACAAAGACATATACATTTTAGTAACAGTCATGGAAAATGGTTAATTAGATAAGAACTTTTAAAGTAAAAATATTTCTGTTCTTCTGCCTAATAGCAAGTCCACATAGTTATGCCTGAAAATTTCTGAAGAAGATGGACACTACTTTTAAAAAGCAGAAAGTGGAAAATTTATCTTGACACAAGATGGAGTTCGGCAGGTCAGGTGACCTCCTCTTATCTGAAAATATACATGAGACTGTCCAAGCTGGAAGCCACCTACTTATATGGTCAGAACATTAAAATGTAACAAAACTTTTAGACATTTCATTGTGAAGATATTAAAATG
Organism: Scyliorhinus torazame; assembly: GCF_047496885.1. Classification (NCBI taxonomy): domain Eukaryota; kingdom Metazoa; phylum Chordata; class Chondrichthyes; order Carcharhiniformes; family Scyliorhinidae; genus Scyliorhinus; species Scyliorhinus torazame. The sequence goes on along the minus strand of NC_092717.1, from coordinate 143,806,749 downwards.
CAAAAGATCTCCCCTTTGGGCTTAACATCCATTATTGTTTCAATTGCTGAAATTCAACAAAATGGGTGTGCGGAAATCCACTTTATCACAAGAAGGTGCAAATGGTCGAGATTCAAATCTCCACTGTGTGACAATGCTGACATCATCAGTGGACAATCAGAGCATCTATACTATGGTCACATGACAGAAACCAGTTTACGGTAAGAAATACCTAATGAACTCACATTTTGAGCAACAGCCGAGGTCAGTCAATCCGTCTGGAAGACAGAGACCACAGAGAGAAGAGACCCCACTCAGCAACACAAATGCCCCCACTTACTATCCACAAGCAAGCAGAGGAAGTGGGTTATTCTTTTTACCTATTGATTTGCTGAACCAAACCAGAAACCTCCTATTGCCAGAAGCTAGCCACTGAGAATTCATTGCCAGAAACTTCATACCTCCATTCAGTTCAGTGAGCCAAAAGAGAATCATCTGATCTGCAATATTATCAGCTATTATCTCAAATACTAAGACCTGTAATTTCTTAGCTCCCCAACGACAGATTTGGGGGATACCCTCTTGGACATTCCCAGGTTTACCTGGCAATTGTCCAGAAGGGTTAAAATCCCCTGGACAATTGTGTTGCGCTGGGAGCCATCTAACAAAGTAATTTAAATCACTAACTTTGGATGGTGCTGCCAATTTTATCCTCATTGTTACTCTGTTAAAAAAAATAAAGCATACCTATTTTATGGCAGCATGGTGGCACAGTGGTTAGCAATGCCATCTCACAGCTCCAGGGGCCTGGGTTCAATTCTAGCCTCGGGTGACTGTGTGGAGTTTGCACGTTCTTCCCGTGTCTACGTGGATTTCCTCAGGGTGCTTGCCGGTTTCCTCCCACAGTTAAAAATGTGCAGGTTAGGTGGATTGGATATGCTAAATTACCCCTTAGTGTCCAAAAGGTTCAGACGGGGAACTTGGTTACAGGGATGGGATGGAGGTGTGGGCTTAGGTGGGATGCTCTTTCCAAGGGCCGGTGCAGACTCAATGGGCCGAATGGCCTCCTTCTGCGCTGTAGGAATTCTATGATTCTATTTTAAAGACCCAGACTGAGCACCACACAATACACCAGCCACATCCGAAACCCCCCTCCCAAGCCCCCCCCCACAAATAAGCACCCTCCCTCATGGTATTCCCCAGCCGCACGGGATTCACCACCCCCTTCTCAACCTGACACCCCCCAACCCAACCAGGCCCAACCACTGTCCACCCCACCCCTATCCCTCGACCTCACTTCTCCCCCCTTGGCCTGACCTGGCCCCACCCTCCTAACCACACCCATCCCATGTCCAATTCCCCCCCAATGTCCGACACCCCAAACCCATGTCTGAGTTCCCCTCCCCGATGTCCAACTCCTCCCTCCAATGCCTGACTCCTCCACCCCTCCCGATGTTTGGATCTCCCCAACGTTCAACACCCCAATCCCGGCTTCCCCCCAATTCCGGCTTCCCTTCCCCCGATGTCCAACTCTCCCCCATCCCCTAATGTCCAGCTCTCTTGACCCCATGATGTCCAACTCAAAGAACAAATAACATAGAAAAGTAAAGCATGGGAACAGGCTCTTTGGCCCTCCAAGCATGATGCCCTAACTAAACAAAAACCTTCTGCCTTTACTCGGTCCCTATCCCTCTATTCCCTTCCTATTCATGTATCCATCCAGATGCCTCTTAAATGTTGCTAATGTGCTTGCCTCCACCACATCCTCTGGCAGCGCATTCCAGGTACCCACCACTCTCTGTGTGAAAACATACCACACACATCTCTCTTGAACATTCCACCTCTCACCTTGAACCTGTGCCCCCTTGTAATTGATACTTCCACCCTTGGAAAAAACCACTGACTGTCCACCCTGTCGATGACTCTCATAGTTTTGTAAACCTCTATCAGGTCTCCCCTCAGCCTCCGTCTTTCCAGTGAAATCAATACTAGTTTATTCAACCTCTCCTCATAGCCAACACCCTTGAGACCAGGCAACACCCTGGTGAACCCTCTTTGCACTCTTTCCAAAGCTTCCCCATCTTTCTGATAAGGTGATGACCGGAACTGCACACAATACTCCAAATGCGGCCTAACCAAGGTTTTATACAGCTGCAATATGCTTTCCCAACTCCTGTACTCAATGCACCAGCTGATGAAGGCAAGCATGCCATTTTCCTTCTTAATCACCTTGGCCACCTGTGTTGCCACTTTTAGGAACTGTGGACCTGCAAGCCCAGATCCCTTTGTATGTTAATATTCCTAAGGGTTCTGCCATTTACAGCATAATTCATACCAAGATGTGATTCTTCAAAATGTCCAGATTAAACTCCATCTGCCATTTCTGTGCCCAAGTCTCCAATCTACCTATATCCTGTTGTATTCTCTGACAATCCTCGGCACTATCAGCAACTCCGCCAGTCTTCGTGTCATCCACAAATTTACTAAACAGACCACCCACATTTTCCTCCAGATTATTTATATATATTACAAACAACAGAGGTCCTAACACTGAACCCTGTGGAACATCACGAGCTACAGATCTCCATTCTGAAAAAGACCCTTCCACCCCTGCTCTCTGGCTTCTATAACCAAGCCAGTTCTGTCTCCATCTAGCCAGCCCACCCTGAATCCAGTGATTTTAGTTTTTGTGCCAGTCTGCCATGTGGGACCTTGTCAAACGCCTTGCTAAAGTTCATATAAACTACGTCCACAGCCCTTCCCTCATCAATTTTCTTTGTCACCTCTTCAAAAAACTCAATCAAGTTAGCCCGCACATCTCCCTTAAACATTCCCCCTCTAACCTCAATCAACTCCTTCCATACATAGATACGTAGAAGATAGGAGAAGGGGGAGGCCTTTTGGCCCTTTGAGCCTGCTCTGCCATTCATCACGATCATGACTGATCATCCAACTCAACAGCCTAATCCTGCTTTCTCCCCATGTCGGGAGAAATCACCTCCCCGATGACCGACTCCACGCCCCCATGCCCCCCCCCCTCCCCCGCGCTGCCCTCCCGATGTCTGACTCCCTCTGATGTCTGGCATCACTCCCCCCACAGATGTCTGGATCCACCACCAATGCCCAAACCACAACACCAACATCCCATTCACTTACCTCAGACAAACGTACCTTCGCCCTGTTCTGTTAATTTCAATAGCATCATTAAACTCACCTGCATTTCGGCAGCTCATCCTCTGTACTTTGCTGCTGGAGTCGTGGAAATGCTTCGAGCATCAGGTGGGTTGGGCAAGGTAGGCACTTCAGAAGTAACGCGCAGGTATGGAGTGGTAACCTGACAATGATTGCCTCTCCAAGGGAGTTACAACCCACTGAGCAATAGTGACATTTGGACTCTTTGAAAACTCTAAGTGCATGCTACATCTTTTGTAACCACCATCTTGTGTTTGTGTAAGCCATGTGTGAGTGAGTGGGTGCTGTGAGGTTTAATTTTGGGTGTCAAGAAATAAACATTTATTCTTAGGTTTTTTAGACAATTTACAAGAAAGCGTGTCTTGTGTTTTGATGCACGATCAGTTACTATTAAAAGGAGGTAGTAACATAACTGAAGGCTTTATTAGACTAGAACTGTTCCCCAGCAGCTTCGGTACAGAATGAGGGCTGCTGGGACGGCACCGATTCTTATACCCACCTGTCAGGGCGGAGCTCCATACAAAACAGCCAATGGTAAACTCCTAGGTTTAACCAATGGTCTTCAGCCTCTCGGGTACTGCAATACTTGATAATACCACATTCATCCCCTGTTAAAAAAGAGTCCGGCGGGGGTGGTGGCCAGTGGTTACAATTGCATTTAACATGGTATGATCAGATATGGAGGTACCGTGATACCTCCTTACGGGGTTGTAGAGAATACTTACAATCGTGGAAGATATATACATTCAGTGTTTATTTACAGTTACAGATCAGTTATACTGAAGCAATCAGTCGGTCGGGTGGCCTGGTCGTCCTTCTGGATCGTCTGAGCCTCGGTTGTGATTCCGGTGGGGGTCTGGGCGTCTGCGACTCCTGGAGCGTGGCTTCGGCCTCCATGGCAGCTTCGTCACCCCTAGACGGCGCTGGTGGGGCAAACGGTTGACAAGAGAGGGAGGTGCCTGTCAGTGGGTGGGAGGGCCTAGGCAGGGGCGGCGGGAGGACTGACCCTCCTGTGAGGTGCTGTGGAGTGGGGGGGGTGGGGGGGGTGGTGGTTCGGGTGCGCGTGGGATTCCGGCGGGCGCCAGCTACCGTAGGGAGACCGTATCTTGCCGGCCGTCAGGGAATGCCACGTAGGCATACTGGGGGTTAGCGTGCAGCAGGTGGACCCTCTCGACCAACGGGTCCGACTTGTGCGCCCGCACGTGTTTTGGGAGCAGGATGGGTCCGGGTGTTGCTAGTCAAGTCGGGAGCGAGGTCCCGGAGGAGGACTTCCTGGGGAAAACAAGGAGACGTTTGTGAGGTGTCTGGTTGGTGGTTGTACAGAGCCGTGATCGGATGGTGTGGAGGGTCTCCGGGAGGACTTCTTGCCAGCGGGGGACTGGTAGGGCCCTGGACCGTAGGGCTAGTAGGACGGTCTTCCAGACCGTTCCGTTCTCCCTCTCTACCTGCCCATTTCCCCGGGGAGTGTAACTGGTCGTCCTGCTTGAGGCGATGCCCCTGTTGAGCAGGAATTGACGCAGTTCGTCGCTCATAAAGGAGGACCCCCTATCACTGTGTAGGTACGTGGGGAAACCGAACAGTGTAAAGATACCCTGGAGGGCCTTGATGATGGTGGTTGCGGTCATGTCTGGGCAGGGGATGGCGAATGGGAACCGGGAGTACTCGTCAATCAGGTTCAGGAAGTACGTGTTGCGGTCGGTGGAGGGGAGGGGGCCTTTGAAGTCCATGCTGAAGTGTTCAAAGGGATGGGAAGCCTTTATCAGGTGCTGCCTCTCTGGCCGGTAGAAGTGCGGTTTGCACTCCGCGCAGATTTGGCAGTCCCTGGTGGCTGTCCTGACCTCCTCGATGGAGTAGGGCAGGTTGCGGGTCTTAATAAAGTGGAAAAAGCGAGTGACCCCCGGGTGGCAGAGTTCCTCGTGAAGGGCTCGGAGGCGGTCCACTTGTGCGGTGGCACATGTGCTGCGGGACAGGGCATCAGGAGGCTCGTTTAGCTTCCTGGGACGATACAAGATCTCGTAGTTGTAGGTGGAGAATTCCATCCTCCACCGCAAGATCTTGTTGTTTTTTATCTTGCTCTGTGTAGCGCACAATGACTTACACAAGACGAGAAGCGATGAAGTCTATCTAGCCTTTATTAAGCGAGACTTGGCCCCAGCAGCTCAGCAACAGAATGAGGCTGCGGGGAGAACTCGAGCTCTTATACTCCACCTTCAGGGCGGAGCCAGAAGTCGGCAGATCCAACCAGACCCGGGACCTGTCAGCCAATAGCCTCTCGGCTTCACAGGTACCATATTACCCCTAATACATACCACCACATTCACCCCTTGTTAAAAAGGAACCCGGCGTGGTGGTGGTTCGCATGGTGGTAGGGGTTTAGAAGGCTGGCCCTGGAAAAAATTTCGGACTGTGGCTATACATATTTAGCCCAACATTTAGCTGTGTACAAGTTTGTCAGAACTATTTACAATAAGGAAAAAAAAATCTTTTACAACAAAATTCTTGCTTTCTTGGTGTCACGCGGATTCCACGAGTCGAGCGGGCGGTCTGGACTTCCTCGTCGATCGCCTCAGCCCCGGTGGTGGTACAGGTGCTGGCTCGGGCGCTGTCGTCTCCGGGAGCGTTGCGCTGTTTGTTCCTGTTTTACTCCTGGGCGGGCACGGGAGGAGGACCGATCCCCCCCCGGGAAGGGGGCGGTCGCGGGGTGTACCGGTGGCAGGGAGGGGGTGATCGGTGTTGGGGGTGTGTGTGTGCTGCCGGCGGGCGCCAGGTCCCGCAGGGAGACCGCGTCCTGTCGGCCGTCGGGGTACGCCGTACTGCGGGTTCGCGTGGAGAAGGTGAACCCTCTCGACCAACGGGTCCGATTTGTGCGCCCACACATGTTTCCAGAGCAAGATGGGTCCTGGGGCTGCCAGCCAGGTCGGCAGCGACGTTCCGGAGGAGGACATCCTAGGGAAGACAAGGAGGCGTTCGTGAGGCGTTTGGTTAGTGGTGGTACACAGAAGCGACCGGATGGAGTGGAGAGCATCCGGGAGGACTTCCTGCCACCGGGAAACTGGGAAATCTCTGGACCGTAGGGCCAATAGGACGGTCTTCCAGACCGTACCGTTCTCTCTCTCTACCTGACCGTTCCCTTGGGGGTTGTAGCTGGTCGTCCTGCTCGAGGCAATGCCCTTGCTGAGCAGGAACTGACGCAGCTCGTCACTCATGAAGGAGGACCCCCTGTCGCTATGGATGTACGCGGGGAAACCGAACAGTGTAAAGATGGTGCCAAGGGCTTTAATGACTGTGGCCGCTGTCATGTCGGGGCAGGGGATGGCGAAGGGGAAACGGAGTACTCGTCCACCACGTTCAGGAAGTATGCGTTGCGGTCGGTGGAGGGGAGGGGCCCTTTGAAATCCAAACTGAGGCATTCAAAGGGGCGGGAAGCCTTTATCAGCACCTTTATCCGGCCTGAAAAAGTGCGGTTTGCACTCTGCGCAGATGTGGCAGTTCCTGGTGACTGTACGGACCTCCTCCACAGAGTAGGGGAGGTTGCGGGACTTTACGAAATGGTAGAGTCGAGTGACCCCTGTGTGGCAGAGGACCTCGTGGAGGGCTTGGAGGCGGTCTATTTGTGCGTTGGCACATGTGCCGCGGGATAGGGCATCGGACGGCTCGTTCAGCTTTCCAGGACGATACAAGATCTCATAGTTATAGGTGGAGAGCTCGATCCTCCACCTTAAGATCTTGTCATTCTTAATTTTGCCCCGCTGTGCATTATCGAACATAAAGGCTACCGACCGTTGGTCGGTGAGGAGAGTGAATCTCCTGCCGGCCAGGTAATGCCTCCAGTGTCGCACAGCTTCCACTATGTCTTGGGCTTCCTTTTCCACTGAGGAGTGGCGGATTTCTGAGGCGTGGAGGGTCCAGGAGAAAAAGGCCACGGGTCTGCCCGCTTGGTTAAGGGTGGCCACCAGAGCTACATCGGATGCGTCGCTCTCGACCTGGAAGAGGAGGGACTCGTCGATGGCGGGCATCATGGCCTTTGCGATATCCGCTTTGATGCGGCTGAAGGCCTGGTGGGCCTCTGTCGACAGGGGGAAGGTAGTGGACTGTATTAGCGGGCGGGCCTTGTCTGCGTACTGGGGGACCCACTGGGCGTAATATGAAAAGATGCCCAGGCAACGTTTCAGGGCTTTGGAGCTGTGGGGGAGGGGAAATTCCATAAGGGGGCGCATGTGTTCGGGGTCGGGGCCTATCACTCCATTGTGCACTACGTATCCCAGGATGGCCAAACGGTTTGTGCTAAAAATGCATTTTTCCTCGTTATATGTGAGGTTCAGGGCGTTAGCGGTCTGGAGTAACTTTTGGAGGTTGGCGTCGTGGTCCTGCTGATCGTGGCCGCAGATGGTTACGTTGTCGAGATACGGGAACATGGCCTGCAACCCGTGCTGGTCAACCATTCGGCCCATCTCCCGTTGGAAGACCGAGACCCCGTTTGTGACGCCAAATGGGACCCTTAGGAAATGGTATAGCGGCCCGTCTGCCTCGAAGGCTGTGCACTTGCGGTCACCTGGGTGGATGGGGAGCTGGTGGTATGCGGACTTGAGGTCCACGGTGGAAAAGACCTTGTACTGGGCAATCCGATTTACCATGTCGGATATGCGGGGGAGAGGGTACGCATCCAGCTGCGTGTACCTGTTGATGGTCTGACTATAGTCTACGACCATCCTTTCCTTCTCCCCAGTCTTCACGACTACCACCTGGGCTCTCCAGGGACTATTGCTGGCATGGATTATGCCTTCCTTCAGCAACCGCTGGACTTCAGACCGGATAAACGTCCGGTCCTGGGCGCTGTACCGTCTGCTCCTAGTGGCGACGGGTTTGCAATCCGGGGTGAGGTTTGCAAACAAGGACGGCGGTTCAACCTTGAGGGTTGTGAGGCCGCAGATAGTGAGTGGGGGTATTGGGCCGCCGAATTGGAATGTTAGGCTCTGGAGGTTACACTGGAAATCTAATCCCAGTAATGTGGGCGCGCAGAGTTGGGGAAGGACGTAGAGACTGTAGTTCTCAAACTCCCTCCCTTGCATCATTAGGTTTGCGATGCAGAACCCTTTGATCTCTACTGAATGGGATCCTGCAGCTCGGGAAATCTTTTGCGTTCTTGGATGGATGGACAGAAAACAGCGTCTTACCGTATCTGGGTGAATAAAACTTTCCGTGCTCCCGGAGTCGATCAAGCATGGCGTCTCGTATCCGTTGACCAGCACCGTTGTTGTCGTCGTTTGGAGCGTCCGGGGCCGCGATTGATCCAGTGTCACCGAAGCCAGTCGTGGCAGTAGTGTCGCGGCGTTTTCTTCGAACCTCGTGGAGCCATCTATGCTGGGGTCCTTTGTTGTCAACCAAGATGGCGGTGTCCATGAATCGCACGCGGTTGGGGGTAGACAAAATGGCCGCCCCCATGAATCGCACGCGGTCGGGGGTGGACAAAATGGCCGCCCCCATGAATCGCACGTGGCTGGGGGGTCACAAGATGGCGGCGCCCGTCCTCCCCTCGTGGTGTCCGGGACCCAAAATGGCGGCGCCCGCGGGTCGCACATGGGACGCTGGGGGGGGTTGGGGGGTGTTCGGGATGTGTTGTCCTCGTCCTTCTCCGGGGATTGCAGCGACCCCCCGGGACCAGCACACAGCCGCGTAATGGCCCTTTTTGCCGCAGCTTTTACAAGTAGCTGCGCGGGCCGGGCAGCGCTGCCGGGGGTGTTTCGCCTTCCTGCAAAAGTAGCAGCGGGCCCCCCCGGGATGGTCTGGCGCTCTAACCGCGCAAGCTTGCGGGGGGGTGGGGGGTGCCGGGGAGTTGGTCGCGTTGGGGGTCCACGGAGCCCAAGGGGCTGCCGCGTGGGCGGGACCGTAGGCGTGGGCGTTTTGGGAGGCCACATCAAGGGAGGCCGCAAGGACCCGTGCCTCTGAGAGTCCTAGCGACTCTATTTCTAAAAGTCTCTGACGAATTTGGGGAGAAGTCATACCTGCCACGAATGCATCTCGAATTAGCAGGTCCGTGTGCTCGATCGCGCTCACCGACGGGCAGTTGCAGTTTCGTCCCAAAATCAGCAGCGCGCCATAGAATTCGTCGAGCGATTCTCCGGGAATTTGCCATCTCGTCGCGAGTTGGTGGCGTGCGTAGACCTGGTTTACGGGCCGAATGTAGATGCCCTTCAGCAACGCGAGCGCCGTCGGGAAATCCTCCGCGTCTTCTATAAGTGCGTAAATCTCCGGGCTTACCCTCGAATGCAGGACCTGCATTTTCTGATCTTCCGTGATCCAGCCGGGGGCCGTTCGAAGGTAGCCTTCGAAGCATGCTAGCCAGTGTTTGAACACGGCCACCGAGTTTGCTGCGTGGGGGCTGATCCGCAGGCACTCCGGGGCGCTCCAGAGCTCCATAGTCTTTTAAGCTCGCTTAATAAATTGTAGCGCACAATGACTTACACGAGACGAGAAGCGATGAAGTCTATCGAGGCTTTATTAAGCGAGGCTTGTTCCCCAGCAGCTCAGCAACAGAATGAGGCTTGGGGAGAACTCAAGCTCTTATACTCCGCCTTCAGGGCGGAGCCAGAAGTCGGACCTGTCAACCAATAGCCTCGCAGCTTCACAGGTACCATATTACCCCTAATACACACCACCACACCCTGCTGTGCATTATCAAACATGAATGCCACCGATCGTTGGTCAGTGAGGAGAGTGAATCTCCTGCCGGCCAGGTAATGCCTCCAATGTCGCACAGCTTCTACTATGGCTTGTGCCTCTTTTTCCACTGAGGATTGGCGGATTTCTGAGGCGTGGAGGGTCCAGGAGAAAAAGGCCACGGGTCTGCCCGCTTGGTTAAGGGTGGCCACCAGAGCTACATCGGATGCGTCGCTCTCGACCTGGAAGGGGAGGGACTCGTCGATGGCACGCATCATGGCCTTTGCGATATCCGCTTTGATGCGGCTGAAGGCCTGGCGGGCCTCCATCGACAGGGGAAAGGTTGTGGACTGGATTAGGGGACGGGCTTTGTCTGCGTAGTTAGGGACCCACTGGGCGTAATAACTGAAAAACACGAGGCAGCGCTCCAGGGCCTTGGGGCAGTGAGGGAGGGGGAACGCCCTGAGGGGGCGCATGCGTTCCGGGTTGGGGCCTATAACTCCATTTCGCACTACGTAGCCGAGAATGGCTCGACGGTCGGTGCTAAATACGTATTTATCCTTATTTTACGTTAAGTTAAGGATTTTAGCGGTCTGGAGAAATTTTCGGAGGTTAGTGTCGTGGTCCTGCTTCTCGTGGCCGCAGATGGTGACGTTATCAAGATATGGAAACGTTGCGCGCAAGCCGTACCGGTCAACCATTCGGTCCATCTCGCATTGGAAGACCGAGACCCCGTTAGTGACACCAAAGGGAACCCTTCAAAAATGGTAGAGCCGCCCATCTGCTTCGAAGGCAGTGTATTTGCGGTCACTAGTACGGAGGGGTAGTTGATGGTAGGCGGACCTGAGATCCACTGTAGTAAAGACCTTATATTGCGCGAGCCTGTTCACCAGGTCGGATATGCGGGGGAGAGGGTACGCGTCCAGCTGAGTAAACCTGTTGATAGTCTGACTGTAGTCAATGACCATCCTATGTTTCTCCCCGGTCTTTACCACCACTACTTGAGCTCTCCAGGGACTGTTGCTAGCTTCAATGACCCCTTCCCTCAGTAGCCTTTACGATCCAACCAACGTCAGTGGAATTTTAAATGTATCGCCACATTTTATGGCCCCGCCCCCACCGCTGCTGGGCAGTAATATTCCACCTAGTTGGTAAAGTATTTTGGAAAATTTCTGGACAAGGTGCCTAATAAATGTAATTTATTTCTTTTTGTCATTCACTTTGCCATTTCATTTTTAATCATACAAATTAAGTAAAGTGGGTGATGTAGCAAATATAATGGCCATTTCAGCAACACATTCATACCTAGTGTAGACCAAAATGATCAAACATCTCAATTTCATGTCACAGTAATTTGGTTTGTGTGAGTTTATGTCTCAGTTTTAATCAAGCATCCAACACATTTTCATTAGGACATTTTAAGTATATTAAACTATAATTTGAACATGACCATCTCCCCACATCTAAACAAATATCACAGAAGAAGACGTGTTGACTGATTATACAGATCAGCTTTGCTACTTTACTACGATGATTCCTATATCCATTCTCCCGGTTTATTTAAACATTTTCTGGAATGATCATGTCTCCCTTACTCTATTCCTGGAATTCCAAATTACAGTGTTTTATTTTCATTAATCTGAAGTACAGTTTTCTTAATGCACATCCAAAAGCAAACACACACTGTAAGCACCAAAGCTCTAGCAGGCCACAGAAAAAGATCTTGGACTAGGCAATAATTAAAGAATGTGAAAATTGAACTGGTCAGTGTCCCAAGAATGCCAGTATTGTTTGCACAACAGATTAGAATTTAGATTGGTTTGGCCTCCATTCTACAAATGTAAATTTTAGATCGGGTTGGAGACTAAGAATGCAGACATCAGATTGTGTGCTAATCCATACCCAGTGGCTGAAGTGAACAGTTCAAGGAGGTCAAAAGATTGCACTGCATTGCAATGCAAAACAAAAAGCAGACTGGACAATAACTTTTAATGCAGATTTAGAATGGACAACTGACTTGGTGAGGATAGCAGCCACAGGACACAATCCTGGAATGGAGCCTCTCAGAGTAGAAATTTAGCATGCACAATAATCTAGAAAAGTAGACAGCTATCTAAGGAGACTGAGTTGGGTTGGACAGCAAACCAAAAATGTAGCCTTTTTATTGAACAGTAATCCATTAATGAAGCATGATTTCCAAATGAGTTTTGTTAATTTATCACCAACCAGCCCATGGCAAATGTACCTACACATATATCTACAAAGGCCCAATGAACGTCTCAGCTATGTGTGATATTGCAGTATTAAACATTTCTGAAATAACATAAAGTATTACCTTTCCTGCATAGGTGGGAGTTGTATCCAGCTGTTAAATCTAGGATCATACCGGCTAACAAAATTAGTGCTGTGTTTCCCTGTTTAAAAAAAAATCAGTTAGTTCAACGTGTTTCAGAGGTAAATGCCAAAGTACTCAGAATTTTAAACAAAACATTTCTGTTGCATCTTCAATATCCCATTCATTTCCTGGAGCTTAGTAAAAAGGGTAACTCTTAGACTAAGTACACTAAACTTGATAGAACGATTTCTGGAATTTGATAGTAATTTGGTGTTACTTGGAACATTGACATTGTGCTTAATGCCTAAGGAATATCTAAGCAGCTAGCAAAAAAGCTGTGCACTCTCCTTTGTCCATCATAATTAATGTATAGATAGTGGCTTTTTACTCTCTAAGATACAAGGCAATAGAAAGCTGTACTTTTTCAGTCTAAGTCACAATTTTTCAAAGTTGTATTTTATACCCAATGAACACAAGGGCAGTACAACGTATTTCACCTTTGTTTCTATTTGTGACTGACATCCAATCATCTTTCCTTTTGCTGTGCAATTCTGTTCCCAAGGATTGAAAGTTTCCAACCTTCTGGTTTTTAAGCCAGCCAGACCTGAATTTTATCCCCAACGACAAGTGATTTATTGTGGTGAGCAATGTTCTCTCAAACTTTTATACATAGTGCAAGGGTGATTTGTTTCAGTGCACAGTCCCTCTAAATATCTTTGTGTGGTCGCACATGAATGGGACCAACTTTCCTGCATGGCTTAGGTGGGAATCTTTAGATTCTGCAGCTGCCCAGATTAGAGGGAACACTGATGGTGAGACACACCCTGGAATTTTCAGCCTACTGTTCCCTGAAAGTTCTCCTCATTTTAAGCACCTGTTTTAAAATGCTTTTGCTATGCTTCTCTCCCCGCATGCTTAGGAAGAAAGGTCATACCCAGTGTAGCACAATCAATCACTCACGAGGCGAGAAGAGATGAAGTCAATCAATGGTTTTATTACGCAGACTTGTTCTCCAGCAGCTCGGTTACAGAATGCGGCTTCTGGGAGAACCCGGGTTCTTATACTCTGCCTTACTGGGTGGAGCCAGCAGGCGGCAGAGCCAATCAGGACCCAGTGTCTGTCCACCAATAGCCTCTCGGCATCACTGAGTACCGTACTACCCCTAATACATACCACCACTTTCACCCCTTGTTAAAAAGGAACCCGGCGGGGTGGTGGGTCGCATGGTGGTAGGGGTTTACAAGGTCTGTACTGGGATTCCATTAACACAGTGGTTATGCATCGATATCAGCGGTTAACTATTTACAATGCCGCTTTTACTGGGCTACTGAATTATTTACAGATCTTGCTTTGTCATGCAGATTCAATGAGTCGAGTGGGTGCCCTGGTCGTCCTTGCCGATCATCTCAGCTCTGGTGGTGGTGCAGGCGCTGGCTCGGGCACTGTCATTTCTGGGAGCGTCGTGATGTTTGTTCCTGTTTCACTACTCCTGGGCGGGCACGGGAGGAGGACCGGTCCACCCGGGAAGGGAGCGGCTGTAGGGTGCGCCGGCGGGAGGGAGGCGGTGATTGGTGTTGGGGGGGTTGTGGGGAGCTCCGGCGGGCGCCAGGTCCCAAAGGGAGACCGTGTCCTGTCGGCCGTCAGGGTATGCCCCGTAGGCGTATTGAGGGTTCGCATGGAGAAGATGCACCCTCTCGAGCAACGGGTCCGATTTGTGTGCCCGCACATGCTTTCGGAGCAAGATGGGTCCTGGGGCTGCCAGCCAGGTCGTAAGTGACGTTCCGAAGGAGGACTTCCTAGGGAAGACAAGGAGGCGCTCGTGAGGCGTTTGATTAGTTGTGGTACACAGCAGCGACCAGATGGAGTGGAGGGCATCCGGGAGGACTTCCTGCCAACAGGAAACTGGGAGACTTCTGGACCGTAGGGCCAGTAGGATGGTCTTCCAGACCGTGCCGTTCTCCCTCTCTACCTGCCCGTTCCCCCGGGGGTTGTAACTGGTCGTCCTGCTCAAGGCGATGCCCTTGCTGAGCAGGAATTTACGCAGTTCATCGCTCATGAAGGAGGACCCCCTATCGCTATGGATGTATGCGGGGAAACCGAACAGTGTAAAGATGGTGCAGAGGGCTATAATGACTGTGGCCGCGGTCATGTCGGGGCAGGGGATTATCATAGATTATCATAGAATTTACAGTGCAGAAGGAGGCCATTCGGCCCATCGAGTCTGCACCGGCTCTTGGAAAGAGCACCCTACCCAAGATCAACACCTCCACCCTATCCCCATAATCCAGTAACCCCACCCAACACTAAGGGCAATTTTGGACACTAAGGGCAATTTATCATGGCCAATCCACCTAACCTGCACATCTTTGGGCTGTGGGAGGAAACCGGAGCACCTGGAGGAAACCCACGCACACACAGGGAGGATATGCAGACTCCACACAGACAGTGACCCAAGCCGGAATTGAACCTGGGACCCTGGAGCTGTGAAGCAATTGTGCTAACCACCATGCTACCGTGCTGCCCGTGGCGAATGGGAAACGGGAGTATTCGTCAACCACATTTAGGAAGTACGTGTTGCGGTCGGTGGAGGCGAGGGAGCCTTTGAAGTCCAGACTGAGGTGCTCAAAGGGACGGGAAGCCTTTATCAGGTGCGTTCTATCTGGCCTGAAAAAGTGCGCTTGCACTCTGCGCAGATTTGGCAGTTCCTGGTGGCTGTTCGGACCTCCTCGACTGAGTCGGGGAGGTTGCGGGTCTTCACGAAGTGATAGAACCGAGTGACCCCCGGGTGGCAGAGGTCCTCGTGGAGGGCTTGGAGATTGTCCACATGTGCGTTGGCACATGTACCGCGGGATAGGGCATCGGACGGCTCGTTCAGCTTTCCGGGACGATACAAGATCTCATAATTATATGTGGAGAGTTCGATCCTCCACCGCAAGATCTTGTCGTTCTTGATCTTTCCCCGCTGCGCAATATCGAACATAAAGGCTACCGACCATTGGTCAGTGAGGAGAGTGAATCTCCTACCAGCCAGGTAATGCCTCCAATGCCGCACAGTTTCTATTATGGCCTGGGCTTCCTTTTCCACTGAGGAGTGGCGGATTTCTGAAGCGTGGAGGGTACGGGAGAAAAAGGCCACGGCTCTGTCCGCTTGGTTGAGAGTGGCCGCCAGAGCTACGTTGGATGCGTCGCTCTCGACTTCGAAGGGGAGGGACTCGTCGATTGCATGCATCGTGGCCGTTGCAATAACCACTTTGATGCGGCTGAAGGCCTGGCGGGCCTCTGTCGACAGGGGAAAGACAGTGGACTGAATTAGCGGGCGGGCCTTGTCCGCGTAGTTGGGGAACCACTGGGCGTAATAAGAGAAGAAGCCCAGGCAGCGTTTCAGGGCTTTGGAACAGTGAGGGAGGGGGAACTCCATAAGGGGGCGCATGCGTTCAGGGTCGGGGCCTATCACTCCATTACGCACTACGTAGCCAAGGATGGCTAGACGGTCGGTACTAAACATACATTTTTCCCTGTTGTAAGTGAGATTCAGGGCGTTAGCGGTCTGGAGGAATTTGCGGAGGTTGGCGTTGTGGTCCTGCTGGTCATGGCCGCAGATGGTTATGTTGTCGAGGTATGGGAACACCGGTCCGTAAACCGTGCTGGTCAACCATTCGGTCCATCTCCCGTTGGAAGACCGAGACTCCGTTAGTGACACCGAATGGAACCCTTAAAAAGTGGTAGAGCCGCCCGTCTGCTTCGAAGGCAGTGTACTTGCGGTCGCTCGGGCGGATGGGGAGCTGATGATATGTGGACTTAAGGTCCACCGTGGAAAAGACCTTGTACTGTGCAATCCGATTGACCATGTCGGATATGCGGGGGAGAGGGTACCTATTGATGGTTTGACTATAGTCCACGACCATCCTCTGCTTCTCCCCGGTCTTTAAAACTACCACCTGAGCTCTCCAAGGACGATTGCTGGCCTGGATTATGCCTTCCTTCAGCAGCCGCTGGACTTCAGACCGGATAAATGTTCGGTCCTGGGCGCTGTATCATCTGCTCCCAGTGGCGACGGGTTTGCAATCCGGAGTGAGGTTCGCAAACAAGGAAGGCAGTTCAACCTTGAGGGTCGCGAGGCTGCAGATCGTAAGTGGGGGTATAGGGCCGCCGAATTGGACCGTTAAACTCTGAAGGTTACATTGAAAATCTAACCCCAGGAGAGTGTGAGCGCAGAGGTGGGGGAGGACATAAAGTCGATAATTCTTAAACTCTCTCCCCTGCACCGTTAGGTTCGTGATGCAGAACCCTTTGATTTATATGGAATGGGATCCCGCTGCCAGAAAAATCTTTTGGGTACTTGGGTGGATTGAAAGAAAACAGCGTTTTACCGTATCCGGATGGATAAAACTTTCCGTGCTCCCAGAGTCGATCAGACAGGCGTTTCATACCTGTTAACCAGCACCGTCGTCGTTGCCGTTTGGAGTGTCCGGGGCCGCGACTGGTCCAGGGTCACCGAAGCCAGTCGCGGTTGCTGCATCGGGGCGTTTTCTTCAGGCCCCGTGGAGCCATTCATGCTGGGGTCCTTGGCTGTCAGCCAAGATGGCGGTGTCCACGGATCGCACGCGGTCGGGGGCGGACAAAATGGCCACGACCCTGAATCGCACGTGGCCGGAGGGTCACAAGATGGCGGCGCCCATCCCCCCCACATGGAGTCCGGGACCCAAAATGGCGGCGCCCGTTGGCCGCACATGGATCGTTCGGGGGGTTGAGTCTGTGGTCCCAGTTCTCCCCCGGAGATTGCGGCGACCCACCCGGGACTGGCACACCGCTGAATAATGCCCCTTCTTGCCGCAACTTTTACAGATGGCCAAGCGGGCCTGGCAGCGCTGCCGGGGGTGTTTCGACTGCCCGCAAAAATAGCAGTGGGGCCCCCCCCCCAGGTGGTCTGGTGCTCTGGCCGCGCAGGCTTATGGGGGGATGGGGGGTGCTGGGGAGTCGGTCGCCGTGGGGGTCCACGGAGCCCAAGGGGCTGCCGCGCGGTCGGGGGCGTAAGCGCGGGCATTCTGCGAGGCCACATCGAGGGAGGCCGCAAGGGCCCGTGCCTCCATGAGCCCCAGTGAGTCTCTCTCCAGCAGTCGCTGGCGAATTTGGGATGAGGTCATACCTGCTACGAAAGCATCCCTGATTAGGAGTTCTGTATGTTCGTTAGCCGTCATCGGTGGGCAGTTCAGCTCCTTCCCAATATTAGCAGCGCGCTGTAGAACTCGTCCAGCGATTCTCCGGGGATTTGCCGTCTCATCGCGAGTTGGTGGCGTGCGTAGACCTGGTTTACGGGCCGAATGTAGATCCCTCTCAGCATGGTGAGCACCGTCGGGAAATCCTCCGCATCTTCGATGAGCTCGTAGATCTCCGGACTCACCCTGGAATGCAGAACCTGCATTTTCTGGTCTTCTGCAGGTCTGCCGGGGGCCATTCGGAGGTATCCCTCAAAGCACACTAGCCAGTTTTTAAAAGTGGCCGCTGAGTTTGCTGCAAGGGGGCTGATTCGTAGACACTCCGGGGCGATCCGGAGCTCCATAGTCCTTTAAAGTGTGCGTAATAAATTGTAGCACAATCAATCACTCACGCGGCGAGAAGAGATTAAGTCAATCGATGGCTTTATTACGCAGACTTGTTCGCCAGCAGCTCGGTTACAGAATATGGCTGCTGGGAGAACCCGGGTTCTTATACTCCGCCTTACTGGGTGGAGCCAGCAGGCGGCAGATCCTATCAGGACCCAGTGTCTGTCCACCAATAGCCTCTCAGCATCACTGGGTACCGTACTACCCCTAATACTTACCACCACACCCAGCTTTGTTACTGTAAAAGCTGATCCTGCATTTGGCACTGATCAACACTTCAAATCAAGCTGTCCTTTTCGGTAGTATTGGTGAGTTAAAGACATAGACTGCACAAGCAGCTGTTACTCTAAATGCCTTGAATCTTACTTCACTCTAAGTCAGGCTGAAAGGCACAATACAAACACTTTAAATATGTTGCTACTAAAAACTAAAGTTACTGTAAGGCGAAAAACTAACTCGGACAGCAAGTGACACCACAACGGTCTGCGATTTTTGGCGACTTTAGTTTGACTACATCGCTTGTCACAGAGGTGCCACACTTCCAGCTTTCATTTACATTAAAGTATGTTTAAATGTAGTTTTAATTATGTCTGTTACCAGAAAATGTAGATACAGCCCTTTGAAGTGAAGTGTGAAGTACTGTGCAGTAGGTTATTACCGTTTGGGTTCCATTGGTCTTCTCCTCCTAGTACAAATAAGAAGTTTTCTACCTCCACAACGCAGTGGTGGGCACTGTTATAAGGCATTACTGAAACAAAGAACAAAGACATCTTCAATGTACAGTCTTATTATGGGATCAATATGGGCCATTATTAGTTTTGTAATCAGTCAGGCAGGTTTACTGGAGGCAATGAATTTCCACATTGCATTTATCACAAAGAAATGGTAGGGTAATGGCAGAATTTTGTGCTTGATATTTAGAAACATTGGAACATAACATTGGCCTGAATTTTTCGAATGGCAGAGTCTTGTTTTGGGCCACGGGGTTGGGGGTTAGGGGGTGTTGCCCATATTCAGGTGTGACTTTTTTGTATTCCCCCACAGAGGTTCAATCTTACCTCCAGCCTAAAAATTGAAGTTGGGCGGGAAACGGCTCTTAAGTGGCCACTTAAGGACCTCAACTGGGGCAAGGGCAGACTCACCGTGCAAGGCCTAGCCCGTCCCAGCGTAAAATCATTGCATGGTGAAGGGAACCTGGACAGAATCCCATCCCTTCAATTTCACATTCCCTTCCCAGCCCCCTGCCTAAAACCCTCTGGCAGGGCAGCATGCAATTCTGGCCACTGTAAATGTGCTGTCGCTAAAGTTACACCAGAACGGAATATTTAGTGGAATTACAAAGCCTCTTTACAAATAGAAAATGGGGAATATACGCAAATGCTGGAAATGTGCAGATTTGTAAAGATCTAGGAAAGAGATTTAACATCTTTGGTGTAGACCTTTCACTGAAATCTTGGAAAATAAGAAATCCCCTTAATGGGGCTGAACAAATGATAGAATTTCTGTTTCCAGCAGTGGAGTGGAAGAAGCTCTGAGGAAATTCCCAGTGACAATTAGCTATGCATTCCCCAGAACTATCAACACCAGCAAAAGGACAAATTAACAATGCCACATCAATCAAACATGCTTTTCTTAAATTTCCAGTGCTAACCTATTCTGACACCTTGCTTGTAAATTGAGGCTCAGCTCTTAGCATGAGCTCAATTTTCTCAGGTCTGAGCAGGCAACACAATCTTTTCACATCTGGAACTTGGGTTTGAATTCAGACTGAATTCACAGGATGAACAACCTCTCTCTCTGATACCTCTAAAAGTTTGAAATGTGTGGTCAACCACTGTTGCACCTCTATTAGGTGATGTGTGGTAGGACCTGTACGGCAGGTACGTTGATAGTCCCTGCCTGCTGGCTCCGCCCAGTAGGCGGAGTATAAATATGCGTGTCCTCCATGCTGCAGCCATTTCACCAGCAGCTGTGGGAGGCCACACATCTTAGAGCAATAAAGCCTTAGTTGTACCCAACTCAAGTCTTTGTGCAATTGATCGTGCATCAATTTATTGCTCTAAGGTTTTCAAAAGATGGACCTCCGTATCAAACCGGATCGCCTGCGGCTGGATCCGCATTCAAGCGAGGCCAAAAAGGACTTTCAACACTGGCTAGCTTGCTTCGAGGCGTACGTCAACAGCGTCCACCCCTGTCTCGGAGGCTCAGAAGATACAGATCCTGTAATCAAGGTTGAGCTCCAGCGTCTTTCCGCTAATCCAGGACGTGCCGAACTACGCCAAGGAGAATTACGCTCAGAAGACGAACACGCTCTTCGCCAGGCACGTACTCGTCACTCGCTCTCAACTCCCTGGTGAGTCCATAGAAGACTTCTGGCGGGCCCTGACCCCACTCATCCGGGACTGTGACTGGCAGGCCGTTACAGCCACTGAACATTCAAACCTCCTTATGTGGGATGCGTTTGTTACGGGGATTGGGTCGGACCTCATATGCCAGCTACTGTTAGTGGGGGCCACGCTCGACCTAGCGGAGACAAAGCGCTCTCCATGACGGTCGCCTCGCGCAACGTCCAGGCCTCCACCCCCAGCCGCGCGGCCCACCCCTCCTACGCATCGTGGACCCCACCGACGGCCGCCCCAGCCGGGGCCTTACCAGTACATACGCCTGCACCACGAACCAGCCAGCAAACCCCGGGAGTCCCCGATGTTATTTCTGTGGCCAGCAGAAACACCCCCGTCAACGCTGCCCGGCCCGCGCTGCCCTTTATAAGACTTGCGGCAAGAAGGGGCACATCGCCGCGGTGAGTGCAGTCGCCGCTATCGCCCCCACCCCCTCGCTTATGGACAATGGGCGCCGCCATCTTCATCTCCCCCTCAGACCACATGTGGCCAGTGGGCGCCGCCATCTTCTCTCCCTCAAACCAAGCGCAGCCAGTGGGCGCCGGCATCTTTCCCGCCGAGCAACACGTGCGGCTCATGGGCGCCGCCATCTTGTTCAACCCCCGCCACGTGCGGCCCATGGCGCTGCCATTTTGTACTCCTCTAGATCTTCAGCCGCCATTTTGTCCTCCTCGAGAGCTTCAGGCGCCGCCATCTTGTCTCCCCCACGGCACATGGGCACCGCCAGCGTTCCAGGACCAGGGCCCCCCGGGCTCCCCGTCATCCTACACCAGCAACGACCGACCACGACTCGCCTCAGTAACCATCGACCAGTCTCGTCCACACAACCTGGCCACCGCATCGACCAGCGTTAAAATCAACGGACACGTGACCTCTTGCCTGCTGCACTCCGGGAGCACCGGAAGCTTCATCCACCCGGATACGGTAAGGCGCTGCTCCCTCGCGGTACACCCTGCCAACCAAAGAATCTCCCTGGCCTGCAGATCCCATTCCGTGGCAATCCGGGGGTACTGTACGGTCACACTCACGGTCCAGGGCGTAGAATTCAGCGGCTTCGCCTCTACGTCCTCCCTAACCTCTGTGCTGCCCTACTACGCGGCCTGGACTTCCAGTGCAACCTTCAGAGCCTAACCAAGGCTTGGTTTGAGGGAGAGAAGATGGCGGCGCCCCCTACCACCCCTCACTGTGGCGGCCTCGCGACCTTAAAGGTCGATCCGCCTACCCTCTTCGCAAATCTAATCTCGGATTGCAAACCCATCGCCACCAGGAGCAGACGGTACAGCACCCAGGACAGGACCTTCATCAGGTCCGAGGTCCAGCGGCTGCTTCGGGAAGGCATCATCAAGGCCAGCAACAACCCCTGAAGAGCCCAAGTGGTAGTAGTTAAAACTGGGGAGAAACACAGACTACAGCTACCCCCTCCCACGCATATCTGATATGGTCAATCAGATTGCACAGTACCGGTAGACCTCAAATCCGCCTACCACCAGCACCCCATTCGTAAATCGGACCGTCCATACGCTGCCTTCGAAGCAGACAGCCGCCTCTATCACTTCCTCAGGGTTCCCTTCGGCGTCACCTACGGGATCTCGGTCTTCCAAAGGGAGATGGACCGAATGGTCGACCGGTACGGTTTGCAGGTCACCTTTCCGTACCTAGACAATGTCACCACCTGCGGCCATGATCAGCAGGACCACGACGCCAACCTTGCCAAATTTCTCCACACCGCCACTCTCCTAAACCTCACCTACAACAAGGAGAAGTGCGTGTTTAGCACGAACCTCTTAGCCATCCTCGGCTATGTGGTCCAGAACGGAGTTCTGGGGCCCGATCCTGACCGCATGCTCCCCCTCATGGAGCTCCCCCTCCCCCACTGCCCCAAGGCCCTCAAATGCTGCCTGGGGTTCTTTTTGTGCTACGCTCAGTGGGTCCCAAACTATGCAGACAAGGCCCGCCCACTCATACAGTCAACCCATTTTTCCCTGACGGCCGAGGCACAACAGGCCTTCGCCCGTATCAGAGCCGATATCGCCAAGGCCGGGATGCACGCAGTAGACGAGACACTGCTCTTTCAAGTACAGAGCAACGCACCAGACGTCGCCCTAGCCACCACCCTCAATCAGGCAGGCAGGCCCGTGGCATTCTTTTCCCGCAGCCTTCATGCCACAAAAATTCAGCACTCATCCGAAGAAAAAGAGGCCCAAGGTATCGTTGAAGCTGTGCGGCATTGGAGGCATTACCTGGCCGGCAGGAGATTCACTCTCCTCACTGACCAACGGTCGGTTGCCTTCATGTTCAACAACACACAGCGGGGCAAGATCAAGAATGATAAGATCGTGAGGTGGAGGATCGAGCTCTCCACCTATAATTACGAGATTATGTATTGCCCCGGCAAACTCAACGAGCCCCCCGATGCCCTATCCCAAGGTACATGTGCCAGCGCACAGGTAGACCAACTCCGGACCCTGCACAACAGTCTTTGTCACCCGGGGGTCACTCGGTTGTACCATTTCATAAAGGTCCGCAATCTGCCCTACTCCGTCGAGGAAGTACGGACAATCACCAGGGACTGCCAGGTCTGTGCGGAGTGCAAGCCGCACTTTTACAGGCCGGACCGTGCGCACCTGGTGAAGGCCTCCCGCCCCTTTGAGCGCCTCAGTGTGGATTTCAAAGGGTCCCTCCCCTCCACCGACCATAACACGTATTTTCTCAGTGTGGTCGATGAGTACTCCAGATTCCCCTTCGCAATCCCATGCCCCGATATGACGTCTGCCATCGTCATCAAAGCCCTCAACACAATCTTCGCTCTGTTCGGTTTCCCCACCTACATCCACAGTGACAGGGGATCCTCCTTCATGAGTGATGAGCTTCGTCAGTTCCTGGGCAGCAGGGGTATTGCCTCCAGCAGAACGACAAGCTACGACCCCCGGGGAAACGGACAGGTAGAGAGGGAGAATGGGACGGTATGGAGGGCCGTCCAACTAGCCCTACGGTCCAGGAACCCGCTGGCAGGAGGTCCTCCCTGATGCACTACAGTCCATTCGGTCACTACTGTGCACCGCCATGAACAACACACCGCATGAACGTCTTTTTGCCTTCCCCAGGAAGTCCACATCTGGGGTGTCGCTCCCAACTTGGCTCACAGCTCCAGGACCCGTCCTACTCTGTAGGCATGTCCGACTCCACAAGGCGGTCCCGTTGGTGGAAAGGGTGCAATTGCTCCATACAAACCCCCAGTATGCCTACGTGGCGTACCCCGACGGCCGCTAGGATACTGTCTCCCTCAGGGACCTGGCACCAGCAGGTCACACACACACACACACACACCCCTGGCTTGACACCACCCTCCCCTCCCCCGGCGCTCCCAGCAGCAACCCCCCAGGGACCATCCGTCATCCCCCTGCCCACGCTCGAGGATGAAGAGGATTTCAGCACGCTCCCGGAGGCTCTGGACATCAGACCAGCATCGGCATCGCCGCCACCACTACGTTGCTCCCAGAGGCACATCAAGGCCCCGGACCGGTGAAACCTCTAACTGGTCCACTGGACTTCAAAAGACATTTTTTTCCCTCTCTATCAAAAATTGTAAATGTAAATGTAAAAAGAAAACCATTTATTGTATATAGTTCTCTACCACCCATGCCGGACTCAATTTTAACAGGGGATGAATGTGGTAAACGGCTGTTGCACCTCTATTAGGTGATGTATGGTAGAACCTGTACTACAGGTATGTTGGTAGTCCCTGCCTGCTGGCTCCGCCCAGTAGGCAGAGTATAAATATGTGTGTGCTCCATGCTGCAGTCATTTTGCCAGCTGCTGTGGGAGGCCATACATCTTAGAGCAATAAAGCCACAGTTGTATCCAACTCAAGTCTTTGTGCAATTGATAGTGCATCAAAATGAAAATGAGTCTCATGTCCAGTTGGCACATGTGCTGAGAGAGTTACTCAGAGATGTCTTTAGGTAACTGTGAGGGGTGCTGGATTGCGATTGCGGAGCAGAATTCCCACAGCACACAAGCTTCTCCTGACTCCACAAATATATCATAGAGTCATCATAGCACAAAATGAGGCCATTCCACCCATTGACTCCATGCTGGCACCCTGTAAAGCAAATGGATAGTTCCATTCCCCTGCTCTCTCTAAATAGGCCTGCAACTCCAATTTCCTGTGAAATCAATTATCATCTCTGTTTGCACCACCCTCGCAGGCAGAGAGTTCCAGGTCATTACCTCTGCATAAAAAGATTCTTCCTCACATCTCGCCACATTTCTTGCCCAAACTCATAAATTTGTGACCCCTAATCTACATGACATAAACTAATGGGAATAGATTTCCCTTGCCTACCTTATCTAAACCTGATAATCTTTTATCAAATCTCTCATTAACCCCTTTCGTTGGAGAACAATCCCACCTTCTCCAACCTACCTTGTACCTAAAATCCCTTATCCTGGAACCATTCTGGTAAATCTCCTCAGCACCCTCTTAGGACTTTCATATCCTTCCTGAAGTGTGGTGACCAGAACAGGATGCAATATAATGAGTTAATGTTAAGTATATAAAGAGGCAGTCTCCATTATCAGTGATGAACATCACATGATAAGTGTATGTAATAATAATAAAAATCTTTATTATTGTCACAAGTAGGTTTACATTAAGTTACTGTGGAAACCCCCTCGTCGCTGTCATGATATGCAAACATGCAACCAATGAACACTCAGAATAGGACACAACCAATGGGCAGTCAGGACACAGAGGTGGCATCACCACAAGGGGGCATGACATAAACACTATAAAAGGGATGAGGCACTCACACCCTGCCTCTTTCCACAGACAGACATCTAGAGAGTTAGACAGGGTTGATCAGCAGCACGTGGCTTAGAGCAAGCTGGTAAAGTTAGACTGAGTTACTACAGTTAGATTAACAGAGAGTCGAATTCATTTGAGAACTGTGTTTATAGTTCAATAAACACGTTGAACTCATTTCAGAGTCTGGAGCATCCTTTAGTTAAGACTGCATCAAGTAGCAGCCTGTGTTACCCGAAGCAGCAGAACACAACATGATGCCAGGAGTGACTGTTCAATCTATTTAGTTCAACTCAGCAAGATACGTGATAACCAGCTAAAGAATACAGGCACAATGGACAAGATTCAGGCTCCTCATCAGCTCAGGGCCACCGGTAATCTTAGTGCCAACTGGCGATCATTCAAGCAGAAATTCCAACTATACGTGGAAGTATCTGACCTCAATGGCGCGACCGATGCTCGGAAGACAGCTCTTCTACTCACCACTGCGGGTGACCATGCGATAGAGATCTTCAACTCCTTTCACTTTTCCGAAGACCAGGACAAAACAAAGTACCAAACCATCCTGGACAAATTTGACAACCACTGCGAGGTGGACACCAACAAAATCTTCAAGCGCTACATCTTCAAGCAGAGGATGCAAGGTAAAGATGAATCCTTCAACTCCTATCTAACTAACCTTAGACTGCTAGTGCAATCCTGCAACTTCGGTGATATCACTGACTCCATGATCAGAGACCAAATCGTTTTTGGAGTCCACTCTTATCCTCTGCGAGAGCAATTGTTGAAAATCAAGCACATGACCCTGCCAGTCGCGATTGAAATGTGTACTGTGCATGAACACTCTAAAAATCACTATTCACAGTACAAAACCGCAGAAAGTGAAAAACAAGCCTCCCTCGAGGTGGAGAGTGTTCAGGCCATCTCCCGCATGCAGCGCCTCTACATTGACGAAAGCGGCCAATTTGCGCGCTCTTCCCGGAGCCCGACGCATGCGCAATGTGATCGGGAACACAAAGCGGCCAAAAACTGCACTGCGCATGTGCAGACGTTCGAGAACCGCACATGCGCAACGACGCACTGAGCGTCATGATGCCGACGTCATGACGTGTGCGAACTGCGGCACCGCCCATTTTAAAATAAACTGCCCTGCAAGAGGCAAACGCTGTTTAAACTGTGGGAAACCAAACCACTATGCAGCCATGTGCAGATCTGCACCACCAGTCAGGAGCCAGCGCTCCCAATTCCGACAGCGGCGCATCAGAAGTGTGCAACACCGAATGCATGACTCTGATCCAGGCAGTGCGACGGAGCCAGATGATGAATACCTGGACAACACTCACCTAGTGGGCATTATTACGAAGTGCGAATACACCACACCGGACACATCGCGAGTCCAATCTATCCTGGCCGTGGATTCAGAGGACGAATGGCACGCAGCGATGAAAGTCAACCACTGCCCCATCCAGTTCAAACTGGACACAGGTGTCTCCGCCAACCTGATTTTGCAGGTGGACTTCAAGAGAATCAAGAAGACCCCCACAATTCTTCCAGCTGCCTGCAAACTCCTGGACTACAATGGAAACGCAATCAAGGCACTGGGGTCCTGCCATCTGCAGGTGTCCAGCCGACACACACAGGCAAGCTTACGCTTCGAGATTGTTAAACCAGACAGGGCATCCCTGCTAGATGCGCACGCCTGCAAGCAACTGAACCTCATTCAAAGGGTCTACACCACGACGTCATCCCAATCGGATCTTCAGGCCAGCATAGACGACATCCTAATCTAGTACCCAGATGTATTTCGTGGGATGGGCACGCTGCCGTACGAGTACCAGATTCTAATGCCACCTGATGCCAAGCCAGTGGTCCATGCACCACGACGTGTCCCTGCTCCACTGAGAGAGCACCTGAAGGCAGAGCTCACGAGTCTGCAACAAAAAGGCATAATCGCCAAGGTCACTGAACCAACCGACTGGGTCAGCTCGATGATGTGCGTAAAGAAGCCTTCGGGGGACCTGCACATCTGCATTGACCCCAAGAATCTGAACAAAAACATTATGCGGGAACATTACCCCATCCCGAAGAGGGAAGAAATCACGAGTGAGATGGCACATGGGCGCTTCTTCACAAAATTGGACGCAACACAAGGATTTTGGCAAATCCAATTTGAAGAATCCAGCAGAAGGCTTTGCACCTTCAACCTTTTGGCAGGTTCTGCTACAACCAAATGCCATTTGGCATCATTTCGACATCAGAGATTTTCCATCGCATCATGGAACAGATGATGGAGGGAATAGAAAGGGTTTGTTTCTACGTTGACGATATCATAATCTGGTCCACAACCCCAGGGGAACATGTGTTGCGACTCAAGAAAGTATTCTGACGCATACATGAACATGGCCTCAAGCTAAACAGGACCAAGTGCTGTTTTGGGACATCCACGCTGAGGTTCCTGGGCGATCAGATTTCGCAACACAGTGTGCGACCGGACACAGACAAAATTAAAGCCATCGAGGCAATGAAAGTCCCCGAGGACAAGAAGGCAGTACTGCGCTTCCTGGGAATGGTCAATTTCCTTGGCAAGTCCATCCCGAATTTGGTCACACACACCACGGCCCTACGCAACCTGGTGAAAAAAATCAACCGCCTTTGAGTGGAAGGCGGAGCACCGAACAGAGTGGCTGGAGCTGAAAGCCAAGCTCACCACTGCACCCATCCTTGCATTCTTTGACCCAGACCGAGAGACCAAGATATCCACAGATGCGAGTCAGGATGGCATTGAGGCGGTGTTGCTTCAAAAAGACGGCACGTCATCCAGGGTACCAGTAGCATACGCGTCACGGGCAATGACACCCACTGAGACCAGATATGCGCAGATTGAGAAGGAGTGTTTAGGTCTTCTCACCAGCATCCTCAAATTTCACGATTATGTCTACGGCTTGCCAACATTCACTGTTGAGATGGACCATAGGCCTCTGGTCCACATCATCCAAAAGGACCTGAACGACATGACGCCTCGTTTGCAGAGAATTCTGCTCAAACTCCGGAAGTATGATTTCAATTTGGTGTACACACCTGGCAAGGAGCTCATCATCACCGATGCATTGTCCCGCTCCGTCAACTCACCCAGTGAACCACTGGAGATCATCCAGCACATTGAATTGCAGGTACAACTGTGTGCAAGCACTCTCCCGGCAACAGATGAGAAGATCGTTCTCATCCGAGAAGAGATGGCCAAAGACCCTCTGTTGCAGCGAGTCATCCACAACCTCAGCAATGGCTGGCAAAAAGGGCAATGCCCTCAATTCTACAACGTTAAGGACGACCTGACGCTGATCGACGGCATCCTGCTCAAGCTGGACAGGATAGTCATCCTGCTACGTCTCCAGAGCATGGTGCTGCGGCAGATTCATGAGGGACACCTGGGCGTAGAAAAGTGCAGATGCAGGGCCCGGCAAGCTGTCTACTGGCCCGGCATCAACCAGGACATCACGGATATGGTCCTGAACTGCGAAACCTGTCAGAGGTTCCAACCAGCGCAGAGCAAGGAGACGCTCCAACCACATGACCTAGAGACCGCTCCATGGTCCAAGGTTGGCATTGACCTATTCCACGTGAATGGTGGCGACTATATCTTAATCATCGATTACGTTTTGAACTATCCTGAGGTGCTGAAGCTGCCAGACCTCACCTCACGGACCATCATCAAAGCGTGTAAACAGACATTCTCACGGCATGGCATCCCGAACACCGTCATGAGCGACAATGACCTGTGCTTCCACAGTCGAGAATGGCCCACGTTTGCCAAGAGCTACAATTTCAGGCATGTCACCTCCAGTCTGCACTATCTGCGTCCAATGGCAAAGTCGTAAAAGTGGTGCTCATCGTTAAGCAGCTCATCCGTAAGGCCTCGGTCTACGCTTCCGACATACGCCTTCCACTACTTGCGTACCGGGCGACTCCCTTGTCCACTGGCATGTCGCCAGCTCAACTGCTGATGAACAGGGACCTGCGGACGACGCTTCCAGCCATACACCTGCCCAACCTTGATCACCTCCTGGTGCTGCAGAAGATGCAGCAGCTTCACGACAGCCAGAAGCAGGGCTATGATGCACATGCCACCGATTTGGACGTGCTATCCCCGGTAGACACGTTCAGGATCAATATACCGGATGGAGGGTGGTCTGCTCCGGCTGTCGATGTTCGACAGGCCGCGCCCAGATCCTATGTCATATGTATGGCTGATGGCTCCATTGTGCGAAGGAATCGAAGGGCATTGTCCACAACCACTTTCCCCTCCATTTCCACATGTTGAATTGCCACCTCCAGACACATCGAACAACGAGGCCACCAGTCATGACTCCCACTCGCCTGTCAAGACACCGTCAGCCCCTCCACCACCTCTCCGGCAGTCGATGACAATCAGCCGCAAGCCTCAGAGACTGGACTTACGAGCATTTGTTTTGTTTGTTCTGTTCTGTATTCCTCAGTCAGTCATATTAGACAGACACATTCACATGTATATACATCTAAAAATAAAAGGGGGGAGATGTCCGGATATGCAAACATGCAACCAATGAACACTCATAATAGGACACAACCAATGGGCAGTCAGGACACTCAGAGATGGCATTACCACAAGGGGGCATGACATAAACACTATAAAAGGGATGAGGCACTCACACCCTGCCTCTTTCCACAGACAGGCATCTAGAGAGTAAGACAGGGTTGATCAGCAGCATCACATCCCAGCACATGGCTTAGAGCAAGCTGATACAGTTAGACTGAGTTACTACAGTTAGATTAGCAGAGAGTCAAACTCATTTGAGAACTGTGTTAATAGTTCAATAAACACGTTGAACTCATTTCAGAATCTGGAGCATCCTTTAGTTAAGACTGCATCAAGTAGCAGCCTGTGTTATCCGAAGCAGCATAACATAACAGTCACCACTCTACGGTGCCTGTTCGGGTATACTGAGGGACAATTCAGAATGTCCAATTCACCTAACAAGCGCGTCTTTTGGGACTTGTGGGAGGAAACCGGAGCACCCAGAGGAAACCCATACAGACAAGGGGAGAACATGCAGAGTCTGCACAGACAGTAACCCAAGCTGAGAATCGAGCCCGGGTCCCTGGCGCTGTGAAGCAATCGTGCTAACCACTCTGCTAATGTGTGTTGAGAGATAGTTCCATGTACCATCATCATATCGGTGCCAAATGTGCCTCAACAACTACCAACCAGTGGCCTTGACATCTATCAGATTGAAGTGCTTCGCGAGATTGGTCAAGAGACACAGAGACACATCAGCTCCAAACTTCCAGATTGCCTTGATCCACTGCAATTCACCTACCGTCACAACCGGTCCACAACAGACACTATCTCCTTGGCCCTACACTCATCCTTGGAGCATCTCGACAACAGGGACTCCTACCTCAGACTTCTATTCATTGACTACATCACCACCGTCAACACCATAACCCCAGTCAATCTCATATCCAAGCTCCAAAACTTAGGACTTGGCTCCTCCCTCTGCAACTGGAGTCTCGACTTCCTGATCCACAGACTACAATCAGTAAGGATAAACAACAACACCTCCCCCACGATAGTCCTCAATACCGGGGCACTGCAAGGCTGCGTACTTAGCCCCCTACTATACTCCCTATACACACATGACTGTGTGGCAAAATTCGGCTCCAACTCCATCTACAAGTTTGCTGATGACACAACCATCGTGGGTCGGATCTCAAACAATGATGAGTCAGAGTACAGGAGGGAAATAGAGAACCCAGTGGCATGTGCAATGAAAATAATCTCTCCCTCAATGTCAGCAAAACTAAGGAGCTGGTTATTGACTTCAGGAAGCAAAGTGTCGTACATGACCCTGTCAGCATCAATGGGCCGAGGTGGAGATGGTTGACTGCTTCAAATTCCGAGGTGTAAACATCACCACAACCTGTCCTGGGCCACCAACGTCGATGCTATGGTCAAGAAAGCACAACAGCGCCTATATTTCCTGAGGAAATTAAGGAAATTCAGCATGTCCATATTGACTCATACACATTTTTACAGATGCACCATAGAAAGCATCCGATAAGGTTGCAGCACAGCCTAGTATGGCAACTGTTCGGTCCAAGACTGTAAGGAACTAGAGTCGTGAACACCGCCTAGTCCATCACACAAACCCGCCTCCCATCCATTGACTCCGTCTACACCTCCCACTGCCTTGGGAAAGTGGGCAGCATAATCAAAGACCCCTCCCACCCAAGCTATTCTCTCTTCCAACTTCTTCCATCAGGCAGAAGATACAAAAGTCTGAGAACGCACACCAACAGTTTCAAAAACAACTTCTCCCCCGTTGTTACCACACTCCTGAATTACCCTCTTATAGACTGAATTGATCTCTCTACCCATCTTCTCTACAGCTGTAGAACTATATTCCATATACTTCACCCGATGTCTATGTATTTACATTGTGTATTTATCGTATGTCCTATGTTTTTTGTGTATGGACTAATCTGCCTGGACTTTACGCAGAACAATATTTTTCACTGTGCCTCGGTACACCTGACAATAAATCTAAATCTAAAATCTAAATCTAAATGTGAAACCTGTTATTGAAAATATGGAAAGATGTGTCATTTGAAACATGGAAGTCTGGCAATATCTGGTCTGAGACAAACATGAGAGGATACAGGGAAAGATCCCACAAAGGGTTAACAGCAGCTGCAAAGAGCAGGATTGTAAAATGCAGATATCCTTGGTCAAGCAGGCTTAGCAAACAAGGCAAACAGGATTTTGAATGAAGCCAAAAACAATGGCTTACACCTTCATTGAAAGTAACGATCTTAGTAAGCATCTGGAAAAGCATGGATGAGGTTCAGTTGAATTTGGTGACAATTCTAATTATGAAATTTTGCTGATACCAGGTAAATGAAAGCAAACTGGAGACTATCAGTCTACGAGAAACATAATTCAAAGCCAAAATCAAAGTCAAAATTATGAGCTGAGGACACAATTGGAAAATAAAACTATAGAAATGACAGGAATTAAAATTCACACCTCTATTGAAACCAAAGCATTTTTGAACATCACAAAGGACACAATGTAATCACATCCATGTTGTATTAGAATGTTTAGATCAAAGATACTTTTTACAATCAAAGAAAATCAAGAGTTACTTTACAATAAAGTCATAAAAACTAGATAACTGTTAGAAAAATATATAAACCCGAAGAAAAGGAACAGCAGCCAGAACCAGAACTCAGAGGGAGGGAGAGAGAAGTAGAGAAGGAACAAGCAGCTCAGAGTCAGATTACAGTCAGCTCGGCCATGGGAAAGATAAGGCGTAGCAGCCGAGCTAAAACAGCTATTACACCTAAGGAAGACTAGAATTTAAAGAGTAGGCAGAGTCAGCTCAGAGTCAGCTCAGAGACAGCTAGCAGAGCCAGCTCTCACAGCTCGGTACATGGGAAAGATAGGACACAGGAACCGAGTTCATCAGCGAATACATCTAAAGAAGACCAGATTTTAAAAAGAAGATTGATTGTCAAGGTGGGCCTGAAGGTCCCTTCAACCAACCAGAAGGATCCAGAAGCAAGATCTTTTTCCTTTCTGTAAAGACAGTAGGCACGATTCTCCGCTCCCACGACTAAGTGCCCACGCCGTCGTGAACGCCGTCGAGGTTCACAATGGCGCAAAACGGCCCCGATTTCGACCGATTCAGGACCCGAAAATGGGCTAGGATCGGGGCCGCGGGAAACTCGGGGGGGTGTGTCGCGAAAGCAGCGTCGTCAGTGCGCGCCGGGCATTGGCGCCGCGTAAAAGCGGCGCCGTGTAAATGACACAGCCAGCACCGCGTAACTGGCATCACCCGCGCATGCGCGGGTCGGCCGCGCCAGCCCGCACCAACCCGCGCATGCGTGGTTGCCGTCCTCCCCGAGGCCGCCCCGCAAGAAGATGTCGGATGGATCTTGCGGTGCACGGAGGAAAGGAGGTCCTCCTTCAGAGAGGCTAGCCCGCCGATCGGTGGGCACCGATCGCGGGCCAGACCCCTTTTGAGTCCTACCTCGGTGAAAGAACCCCCCTCGCCCCCCCCACAGGCCGCCCCCCTCCCAGAGTTCCCGCGGTTTTCCCGCCGGCAGCGACCAGGTGTGGATGGCGCCGGTGGGAAGCCATCGTTTTGGGCACGCCGCTCAGCCCATCCGGGCCGGAGAATAGCGGGTGTAACGGAGAATCGCCATTTTGGGTGTCCCGGGCGATTCTCCGGCCTGCGCCGCGCAGAACATGACGGGGCCGTTCTCGCCGCTTGGGCGTCGGACCGGTGTCGCGGGGAAAAATGGCGCACCAGGGGATTCTCCCAACCGGCGCGGGAGCGGAGAATCACGCCTAGGAATTGCAGCTTTTAAAAGAAAAAATATAACAATAAAATAACTTAATTTAACCTGAAATAGTGGTTATTCCAAAGTCTACTTTACTTACTTAGCAATGCGGGACCCAGGATCAATGCTACTAAGTGGTAAGTAGATGAAATCTTCGGTGAAGGTATGGGTTATACCGGGGGATAACTTGAAAGCATAGTTTGACCTGAATAGCACCCACTGAAGCCTGCATCGGAGTCAGGGAGTGAGAATCCCTGATCACCATTTAGAATGTCAGCCCTTTTTGGTATAGGGGGACTTCTAAGAATAGTGGTGAGTTTTCAAAAACAAGCCCTGTGTTAAGCCTTGTACTGTATAAAGTAGAATGTTCAATAAAAGATAAAGTTTACATACAGCCTTGCCCCCACAGACTCAATCAATCCTGATTCTGGAGAACCTCATGTAAGACCCAGAACGATGACAACAGATGGTGACAATAGAGAACACGATGGAAAAAGCCCCAAGTAAAAATCTCAGTGGCTGGAAAAAGCAGCAAAAGAAACAACTGAAGGACAAGAACAGCATGGGGTTATGCTCCTGGACCAGACACCAACATTGTTAGGATGGAGGACAAGAACCCCAAGCAGATTTTTTAAAGTTTTAACTATGAGGAAAGGATACTTCACTCCAGGAGTGATTCCACTGACAAATTGGCATCTTTTATATTAAAACAAATGTTAGTCTTAACACAGGATTAAACATATTAACATCACAGAAAATGGCTTTACAATTCTTAAAATAAAAGGAAACCCTTTCTACTACTTATTAAGCAAACAAAGCCCATTACAGGTTCAAAGCCACTTACGAATAAAGGTAGAAAACACAGGATTACTTGATGTACACTTGTACAGAGATTTCTTGGAAAGACTGCTTGAGAGAAATACCTTTAAGGAAACAGCCTGTAGATTCTTCTGTCTGCGTCAGACTACTGCTCAACCTGACATTTGCCAAAAACTGTTCCTCAACTTAAAACTCCTATCAGGCTGCCAAACCTATAATCAAACTGCAAAACTACAGACAGTCCTGGCTCCTCCTATTAATTACATAATTTTTAGCACACTCAGATTCCATGACCTGCTTACCTAAATCTAATGTCTCAAATTATCTACTCTCCAGGGACTCTCTAGCAATCATAACAACATTCCATTAGGCCTCTCTTTGTAAACAAATACATGGTTGGAATGAATGATGATCTCATTTTTATAACATCTTAAGTACACATTTTGCAGACACAAAGCCTGCCTATAGGTTAAACCATGATTTAAAAAAAATATTACTGCAACAGATATATACACCTTAACCAAGACTTTTAATAACATTGCTGTAACATGTATATATAATACAATCTATATTAAAAGATTCTTACATTTATCACAGTGGGAAAAACACCAACAGAACTCAAAGAAAGGCTAGATGGAAGAAAAGCCATGGAGAAAATCTTACCAGAGCACTTTGAGCAAATGGAAGGTCCGGATCAAGCCAATAAGTGGCAGAATCAATATCGTAGGTTTATCAGGTACAGATCTGCTTTAGGATTAGCAGAGAAACCTGCTAAGCAACAAGTCAATACCCTTTTCTATGCCATAGGCAATAGTGCAGACAGCACAATAGTCAGACAGGCACAAGCAAAGGGTTTGAGACATACAAAGACGTTATAAAATACTTTGACACATATTTCAACCTTAGAAGGAACACCATCATAGAAAGGTGAAGTTCAAGACGTATCCAAAGACCACAAGAGGGGGTAGATTCCTTCATTAATGATTTAAATTAATTAGCTGAGAATTGTGAATATGGCGTCCTGAAAGATTCATTAATTTGGGATGGACTGTTGTGGAGCCTTAGTGCAGACTTTATTAAATTTTCTGCAGTCAAGGTAAGATTTAACACTGTAACAGGTTGTGCAGTTAACAAGGCATGCAGAAGCGAGAAAGCAAAATTGGTATTTATTTGAGGCAACAAAAAAACCTCATGATGAAAAGCGGCTGATACAGTGCCATTTGTAGGACACAGAAGTAGTAGGGAATGGGTGCAGAAGGCATGTTATCCGACTGAAATCAAGAGTTCTCCCTGTGGCAGGAAGAAGTTGCACTGGCACAAAGAATCCCCCGACAAAAACGCAGAGTGCCATTCCGGCAAGACGAGAGGCATTTTAAATCTGGTTCCGCAGTCAAAGCTAACACAGAAATGTAATTGGAAACGAATTACAGCACTTAGCATTCAAGAAACTGAAGATTCAGAGGAAATACAGGATGAAATCAGAAATATTAGAGGCAGACATTCTGGTCAGTGGACTTAAAGCAAACTTGACAGGTCCTCAGCTCATAATAATAATAATAATAATAGTAATAATCGCTTATTGTCACATTGAAGTAGGCTTCAATGAAGTTACTATGAAAAGCCC
Organism: Scyliorhinus torazame; assembly: GCF_047496885.1. NCBI lineage: Eukaryota > Metazoa > Chordata > Chondrichthyes > Carcharhiniformes > Scyliorhinidae > Scyliorhinus > Scyliorhinus torazame. The sequence continues at coordinate 143,770,955 of NC_092717.1, read as the reverse complement.
CTAGTCGCCACATTCCGGGGCCTTTTCGGGAAGGCCGGTACGGGAATTGAACCCGCGCTGCTGGCATTGTTCTGCATTACAAGTCAGCTGTTTAGCCCACTGTGCTAAACCAGCCCTGGAGAATCCTGCCCTGTGTGTGTGTGTGGGTGGGTGTGTGAGAGAGTGTATGTGTGTGAATGTCTGTGAGAGTGAGGGGTTAATTTTCTATCAACATTCGCTGTCAGTGAGACATGTGACACTGGCGCAAAATACAGCCAGATGTTGGGAAGTGCGATTCTCATCGGCGAGATCACGTTTCAAAATTTTCCAGGCCCCTCGCTGGTGGTGTAATGAGACTCTCACCACAGAAAGTTGGGAACATTATTTAAGTAAATTAGTATCTTATTAGCTAGCCTTCCCGCTAGGATTTCCCCACCCACTGAATATTCATCGACATCACCATGACACTATTTACAACAGCTACATAAAAATGAAAATCTGATGTCCTCACCTTGGAAGGGGATATCAGGGATAATCATTCAGGTCTCCATTACCCTCCAAGATACCAATGGCAGGGGGGGCACCGGAGAGGACAGGGGAGGCCTAGTTAAGTGTAACTTGGGGCTGGCAGGGGGGTTCAGTCTCTGCATCTTGGGGGGGGGGGGTGAGCAAGCCTTTAGCGGTCCTTCATATCTGTGAGCCTCAAGGTTTAAATGGGTCTGGTGGCTGGTATGCGGGTAGTGCTTCCCATGATCTCCTTGCTAGGCTTGTGGCGATATCGCTGCTGAGGGATTGCCCTTCCAGACTGGCAGCTGGAAAGTGGGTGGGAGGGAGTGAATCCACAGAGTCAGCACATGAGGTGACTGTGAAGTCCCTGAGTGTAATCCTGTGAGATGCCACGCTATGTGGGCATTGTGGGGGACTCTGAGGTGTGTGTGAGCCTGTGTGTGAATTTATGTGTTTGTGTGTGACATGGACTATGAGGCTAGACTCACTCTCAACTGCAGAGAACAGTATCTATTCCCCTGAATATGCCGTCTCCTGTTACTGTCACATTTCTCTTTGTTCCCCCCACTTGAATGGTATCCTTCACCACGATGCCATGGTCAGGCCACTCACCCACCATGCAGTCCTTCTCCTCATCTACAGAGATAGCAAGCACCTGTTGGACAAAATCAGGGCTGAATCTCCTCTAATACTTCTTGCTGGTTTGCCTTACCTGTCTGACTAGCAGACACATCCTCCTGTCCCCAACCATTAAATAACTCTAATGTTCTGCTAATGGGAGTGACTGCCTCTTGAAACAAAGTGTCCAGGTAACTCTCCCCCCTCCCTGATGCCCACCAATATCTGCAACTCCGACTCCAGCTCAGCACCTCAGAGCCAAAGTTGTTTAAGTTGCAGACACTGTCTGTCAGTAAGACTGTCCGGAATTACAGTGCATTCCACAGATTCCCACATGCTGCAGTCACGGCGCAGCACCAGCCCTGTCATTTCTGTCCAATCTTATTTATGTAATTAGTCAATTAATTAACAATTTTCAAAGATTTATTAAAATCATGTACGAGATGTGGGCTTCGCTGGCTAGAGCAGCATGTATTGCACATCCCTAATTGCCCTTGAGCAGGTGGTGGTGAGCTGCCTTCCTGAACTTCTGCAGTCCATGAGGTGTAGGTACACCCATTGTGCTGTCAGGGAGAGATTTCCAAGATTTTGACCCAGCGACAGTGAAGGAATGTCGATGCATTTCCAAGTCAGGATGGTGAGTGACTTTCAAAGGATCATCCAGGTTATGGTATTCCCATGTCTCTGCTACTCTTAGACCATAAGACCTAGGAGCGGAAGTAAGGCCATTCGGCCCATCGAGTCCACTCCACCATTCAATCATGGGTGATTTCAACTCCATTTACCCGCTCTCTCCCTTAATTCCTCGAGAAATCAATAATTTATCAACTTCTGTCTTAAAGACACTCAACGTCCCGGCCCCCACCGCCCCCTGTGGCAATGAATTCCACAGACCCACCACTCTCTGGCTGAAGAAATTTCTCCTCATCTCTGTTCTAAAGTGACTCCCTTTTATTCTAAGGCTGTGCCCCCGGGTCCTAGTCTCCCCTGCTAATGGAAACAACTTCCCTACGTCCACCCTATCTAAGCCATTCATTATCTTGTAAGTTTCTATTAGATCTCCCCTCAACCTCCTAAACTCCAATGAACATAATCCCAGGATCCTCAGACGTTCATCGTATGTTAGGCCTATCATTCCTGGGATCATCCTTGTGATTCTCCGCTGGACCCTGGAGCCACTTAAAATAGCCAACTCCCGATTCAAAATGGCGAATGGCAAAGGCTGATGGGAAAGTCAGCCAACAAGACAAAAACGAGCAGCTGCAGGTTGGCTGTGTATTTACCTCTGGAAAGGCCAGGCACTATCGATACCAGCAACCATCAGCATAACAAAGCAACAGCCATCTGCATACTAATGAGCAATCCCCGGGAACAAAGAGCAACATTTAGACACACAAAGCAAAACCAGACTCTTCGGCGCCAGCAGAGGCCTACACAAAAGGAGGTGAACGAGCACCTCAAGACCACCCATCGATCAGGGAACCGCTCCAGCATTGGAGAAAATCGAACCAAGCGATTGGGACAAAGTCCAATCACTTGGGACCAGGTACAGGGTCCGCCCCGAAAGGCGGGAACCCCCTGGGTACTATAAGAATTGAGCCCCAAGTTCAAATTGCTCTCTTCTCTGCTCTTCACTCTTCAGCAGCTCCTCTTCAGCTCTTCTTCCTGCCCGGGTCACCCAGCAACAACGAACCAACATTGACCGTGAACGGAGCAGTGAAGATCGAACTCGTAAGTATAATTCAACGCTCGCTACGAGATAGGTGCTCCTAGCTACCAATCTGTACCAACTTCGAATCCCGCAGGCTCAGAACCCGATCGAAAGGCCATTCATTTCCCTGACCTGGTGGGCCAGTCCCAAGCTAAGTATCGGCCTGTTAGTTGTAGAAGTAGCTTAGATGTAGAATTTGTGCATGAGTAGCAATTACTGTGTATAATAAATGTGCTTTGATTTAAACCTTACTAATCGGTGTATTGGATTATTGATCATTACTTGGACTTGAACCATGTGGCAGTATCAGAAAGATACCTGGCGACTCAAGGGCAAAGGTTATAAAACAGAGCCAATTGAACTAAGGCAAAGTTAGCAACAACCCGCTCCAGTGCCAGTATGTCCTTCCTGAGGTGTGGGGCCCAAAATTGCTCACAGTATTCTAAATGGGCCCTAACTAATGCTTTATAAAGCTTCAGAAGTACATCCCTGCTTTTATATTCCAAGCCTCTTGAGATAAATGACAACATTGCATTTGCTTTCTTAATTACGGACTCAACCTGCAAGTTTACCTTTAGAGAATCCTGGACTAGGACACCCAAGTCCCTTTGCACTTCAGCATTATGAATTTTGTCACCGTTCAGAAAATAGTCCATGCCTCTATTCTTTTTTCCAAACTGCAAGACCTCACACTTGCCCACGTTGAATTTCATCAGCCATTCTTGGACCACTCTCCTAAACTGTCTAAATCTTTCTGCAGCCTCCCCACCTCCTCAATACTACCTGCCCCTCCACCTATCTTTGTATCATCGGCAAATTTAGCCAGAATGCCCCCAGTCCCGTCATCTAGATCGTTAATATATAAAGAGAACAGCTGTGGCCCCAACACGAACCCTGTGGGACACCACTCGTCACCGGTTGCCATTCCGAAAAAGAACCTTTTATCCCAACTCTCTGCCTTCTGCCTGACAGCCAATCGTCAATCCATGTTAGTACCTTGCCTCGAATACCATGGGCCCTTATTTTACTCAGCAGTCTCCCGTGAGGCACCTTATCAAAGGCCTTTTGGAAGTCAAGATAGATGACATTCATTGGCTCTCCTTGGTCGAACCTATTTGTTGTCTCTTCAAAGAACTCTAACAGGTTTGACAGGCACGACCTCCCCTTACTAAATCCATGCTGACTTGTCCTAATCTGACCCTGCACTTCCAAGAATTTAGAAATCTCATCCTTAACAATGGATTCTAGAATCTTGCCAACAACCGAGTTTAGGCTAATTGGTCTATAATTTTCCATCTTTTTCCTTGTTCCCTTCTTGAACAGGGGGGTTACAACAGCGATTTTCCAATCCTCTGGGACTTTCCATGACTCCAGTGACTTTTGAAAGATCATAACTAACGCCTCCACTATTTCTTCAGCTGTCTCCTTTAGAACTCTAGGATGTAGTCCATCTGGGCCCGGAGATTTATCAATTTTTAGACCTCTTAGTTTCTCTAGCACTTTCTCCTTTGTGATGGCTACCATATTCAACTCTGCCCCCTGACTCTCCTGAATTGTTGGGATATTACTCATGTCTTCTACTGTGAAGACTGACGCAAAGTATTTATTTAGTTCCTCATCTATTCCCTTGTCTCCCATCACTAGATTACCAGCGTCATTTTGGAGCGGCCCAATGTCTACTTTTGCTTCCCGTTTGTTTTTAATGTATTTAAAGAAACTTTTGCTATCATTCCTAATGTTACTGGCTAGCCTACCTTCATATTTGATCCTCTCTTTCCTTATTTCTCTCTTTGTTATCCTCTGTTTGTTTTTGTAGCTTTCTCTTATAGGCTTTCTCTTTTGCTTTGATGCATTCCCTAACTTCCTTTGTCAGCCGTGGCTGCTTAATTCCCCCTCTGATAACCTTTCTTTTCTTTGGGATGAACCTCTGTACTGTGTCCTCAATTACTCCCAGAAACTCCTGCCATTGCTGTTCTACTGTCTTTCCCAATAGGCTCTGCTCCCAGTCGATTTTCGTCAGTTCCTCCCTCATGCCCCTCTAGTTACCTTTGAATTCTACCATATTATGATCACTGCCTCCTAAGTGTTCCCTTACTTTAAGATCTTTAATCAAGTCTGGCTCATTACACAACACTAAGTCCAGAATGGCCTGTTCCCTCGTGGGCTCCATCACAAGCTGTTCCAAAAGCCCTCTGTGAACATTCAATGAATTCCCTTTCCTTGGGTCCACTGGCAGCATTATTTACCCAGTCCACCTGCATATTGAAGTCCCCCATGATCACTGTGACCTTGCCTTTCTGACATGCACTTTCTATTTCATGGTGCATTTTGTGCCCCCGGTCCTGACCACTGTTAGGAGGCCTGTACATAACACCCATTATGTTTTTTTTGCCTTTGTGGTTCCTAAACTCTACCCACACAGACTTCACATCATCTGACCCTACGTTGTTGAGTGCTGTTGATTTAATTTCATTCCTAATTAACAAGGCAACCCCGCCCCCTCTGCCTACCTCTCTGTCTTTTCGATAGGTTGTGAATCCCTGGATGTTTAAATGCCAGTCCTGAACCCCCTGCAACCACGTCTCTGTGATGCCTACCACATCATACCTGCCAGTCACAATCTGGGCCACAAGCTCATCTACCTTGTTCCGTACACTGCGCGCATTTAAATATAGCACCTTTAATTCTCTATTGACTGTTCCTTTTTGTTTTCTTAGTGTGGTGGACCTTGGTTTACTGAGCCTTTCCATACACTGTGTCATATTTTGTGAGATGGGGACTATCGTAACCTCTCCTGAGTTCTGTCTTTTCGTGCTTTTTTGTATTCCTAAGCAGCTACGCTTCCCACTGATTACTTCACCTCTTGGTTCCCTGACTTTCCCTTCCCCCCAATCTCTAGTTTAAAGTCCTATTGACCACCCTATTTACTCTTTTCACCAGAACACTGGTCCCAGCTCGGTTCAAGGGGAGACCAACCCAACGGTATAGGTCCCCCCCTGTCCCAAAACTGATGCCAGTGTCCCATGAAAAGGAACCCCTCTTTCCCACACCACTCTTTCAGCCACGTGTTAACTTCCCTTATTCTTGCCTCCCTATGCCAATTTGCACGTGGCTCAGGCAGTAATCTGGAGATTATGACCCTTGAGGACTTGATTTTTAATTTGAATCCTAGCTCTTTATAATCTCTAAACAGGTCCTCTTTCCTAGACTTGCCTATGTTGTTGGTACCGACATGGACCACAACAACTGGATCCTCCCCCTCCCGTATCCTTTCAAGCCGGTTGGAGATGTCCCGCACCCTAGCACCGGGCAGGCAACATACCATGCGGGACTCTTTATCCTGCTCACAAAGGATACTATGTATCTCCCTGATAAAAGAATCCCCAACAACTACAACTTGCCTATTTACTCCCTCCCCTTGAATGGCCTGCTGAACCATGGAGCCTTGGTCAGCTGACTCATCCTTCCTGCAGCCCTGTTCGCCATCCACACAGGGAGCAAGTGCCTCATACCTTTTGGACAGGGTCAAGGGCTGAGGCTCCTGAGTTCCTGACTGCTGGTTCCCTTTACCTGCCTGACATGCAATCACACCCTGCTGTCCCTGGCCACTGGCAGGATTTAAACTACTTACTCTGACAGGTGTGACTGCCTCCTGAAACACAGTGTCCAGGTAAGTCTCCCCCTCCCGGATGTGCCTCAGTGTTTGAAGCTCAGACTCCAGCTCATCAACTCTGAGCCGGAGCTCTTCGAGCAACCAACACTTACTCCAGATGTGGTCACTGTAGCTCGCAATGGGATCTGCCAGCTCCCACATCAAGCAGCTCAAGCACATCACCTGACCGGCCATCTCTAATTAATTAGTTAGTTTAATTTAAGTTTACGAGTTTAGCTGTGTTTTTTTTAAAATTTGGGGCAGATTTGCTGTCAACCAATCAGATCACAGCTTCCCTCTGACGTCACTTTTGAAACACAAAACTGGAAAACAGGAAGTTACCGTTAGGTTTTTATACTCACAGAGACTGCTCCTCCTCCTCCGAACGGCTCCCGATATTAGGCCCGAAGAAAGAGAGAGAACAAAAAAGTAGGGAAAAAGCACCTTCTCCTACTCTGCAATGAATTACCTCACTGCACCAAATTACCAAGTTTCAACTTCTCACTCTGTCTGTGTCTCACTCACTCAGGCTGTGTCTCTTTGACCAGCGCAACGCTTACTGAGTGCGCTTTCTGTCTGTCTTTTATACAGACTTCAGGATGACTCACACTAAAACCTCAAAGAGAAGAATACACTGTGTACCTTTGTGCCCCTAAACAGGCCTCAGGTGACTGCCAGATAACTGCCTCTCAGCAATTAGGGTGGGGGCAGCTTCAGCCAATCAGGCACTAATCTACACTGCACTTTTAACTGAAAAACAGCACAATTAGATTAACCACTTACCTTTCCTGGTTACCTCACTGCACCTTGTCCTTCTAGATAACAATGATCATGGGTTTAGAAGGTGCTATCCTCGGAGCCTTGGTGAGTTCCTGCAGTGAATCTTTGTGGAAGTGATAGCAATCAAGCGAGCTGCTTTGTCCTGGATGCTGTCAAGATTCTTGAGTGTTGCTGGAGCTGCACTCATCAGGCAAGTGGAGAATATTCCATTCCACTCTAGACTTGTGCCTTGTAAATGGTGGACAGGGTTTGAGGAGTCAGGAGATGAGTCACTCACTGCAGGATTCCAAGCCTCTGACATGCTCTTGTAGCTACGGTATTTATATTAGCTCAACCAGTTGATTTTCTGGCCAGTGGTAACCAGGAAGCTGATATTGGGGATTTCAGTGATGGTAATGTCATTGAATGTCATGGGGCGATGGTTAAATTCTCTATGTAGGAGATGGTCATTGCCTGGCACTTGTGTGGTGCAAATGTAACTTGCTACCTGTCAGCGCAAGCCTGGTTATTGCCCAGGTCTTGCTGCATTTGGTCATGGACTGCTTCATTATCTGAGGAGCTGCGAATAATACTGAACATTGTGCAGTCATCTGCGATTTCCCCATTTCTGACCTTTAATGGAAGGAAAGTAATTGATGAAGCAGCTGAAGATGTTTGGGCCTAAGTCACTCCCCGAGGGATTCCTGCAATGATGACCTGGAACTGAGATGATTGACCTCCAACAGCTACAATCATCTTCCTGCCAGGTATGACTCCAATCAATGGAGAATTTCCTTCCTGATTCCCAATGACTCCTTTTTTTGCTCGGGCTCCTTGATGCCACACTCAATCAAATGCGGCCTTGATAGAAGGGCAGCCACTCTCACCTCACTTTGCATAAAGTAGGGATATTCACCAACCACTGCAGGATGAAAAAAGCAGTAAAAGGAGCACCTAATTTCCCCTCTGCCCTGAATTCCCACCTGAATTAAATTCCCAACTCCTCACTCAATCTATGTTGCACTCACGCATAGTTTTGTTTCCAGGTGCCCACTGCTATAGGACAGATTCTTTAAAAGTGTGCTGTTGCGCATGGTGCATCTTGTCTGCCATCTCCAGCCACCTCAAGACTGTACTGCCAAAATTCCACCAGCACATCTCCTGTCCCACCAGGGGCGACAACACTCTCATCACTGCTACTCAAAAATCAAGGCCACCTATCGTCCCATCCCCTGACGGCACTTTGGAAAACCAGACCATAAGACGGTGCCCCTTCTCCTGGCATACCAGCAGAAACTCAAGCGGGAGAATCCAGCTAAGAAGGTCGTGCAGTGCTGGTCCGAGAAAACAGAAGAGCTCCTATGTTACTGCTTGGAGACAGTGGACTGGTCCATATTTAAGAACTCAGCGACCAACTTAAATGAGTATGCCACCACCGTCACAGACTTCATCAGTAAATGTGTGGACAACTGCGTGCCAAAGAAAGCAGTACGTACGTTCCCCAACCGGAAACCATTGCTCAATCGCGAGATTGACTCCCTACTGAAGGACAAGTCTGAGGCGTTCAAGACCTATACAAAAAATCCAGGTACGACCTCCAAAAAGCCTTCCGAGATGCCAAGAGAGAATATCAGACCAAGCCTAAAGTCATGGACTAGAGTTACGGACCCTCGGCGGTTGTGGCAAGGCCTAAATAACATAAGGGCCTACAAAGCAAAGCCGAGCAGTATCTCCAGCAGCAATGCACCCCTTCCCCATGAACTCAATGCATTCTATGCTCGGTTCGAGCAGGAAACCAACGATCCGCTGTCAGGTGCCCCAGCAGCCCATAATTCACCCATACCCACTGTTACAGCTTCCGAAATCAAATTGGCCTTCTGAAAGTGAAAACTCGGAAGGCGACGGGCCCAGACGGGATCCCTGGTTGTGCACTCAGAGCCTGCGTGGACCAGCTGGCAGAAGTGTTCGCGGACATCTTTAACCTGTCCCTACTCCACTCCGAGGACCCACCTGCTTCAAGAAAGCCACCATCATACCGGTGCCAAAAAAGAACCAGGCAACGTGCCTCAATGACTACCGTCCGGTGGCCCTGACTTCAGTTGTAATGGCGTGCTTCGAGAGGTTGATCTGAAGCACATCAACTCCATACTCCCAGAAGCGCAGCCGTGATCCACTGCAATTCGCATACCGCCGCAACCGGTCCACAGCAGATGCCATTTCCCTGGTCCTACACTCATCCCAAGAGCATTTCGACAACAAGGACTCCTACATCAGACTCCTATTTATTGACTACAGCTCCGCCTTCATTACCATAATCCCAGCCAACTCATATCAAAGCTCCAAAACCAAGGACTTGGCTCCTCTCTCTGCAACTGTATTCTCAACTTTCTGACCTACAGACCACAATCAGTAAGAATAAACAACAACACCTCCTCCACAATGGTCCTCATTGCCGGGACCCCGCAAGGCTGCGTACATAGCCCCCTACTATACACCCTGTACACACACGACTGCATGGCAAAATTTGGTTCCAACTCCATCTACAAGTTTGCTGGCGATACGACCATAGTGGGCTGGATCTCGAATAATGATGAGTCAGAATACAGGAGGGAGATAGAGAACCTAGTGGAGTGGTGCAGCGACAACAATCTCTCCCTCAATGCCAGCAAAACTAAAGAGCTGGTCATTGACTTCAGGAAGCAAAGTACTGTACACACCCCTGTCAGCATCAACGGGGCCGAGGTGGAGATGGTTGACAGCTTCAAATTCCTAGGTGTGCGCATCACCAAAGGTCTACCACCAAGAAAGCACAACAGCGCCTATACTTCCTCATGAAACTAAGGAAATTCGGCATGTCCACATTAACTCTTACCAACATTTACAGATGCACCATAGAAAGCATCCTATCTGGCTGCATCACAGCCTGGTATGGCAACTGCTTGGCCCAAGACCTCAAGAAACTTCAGAGAATCGTGAACACCGCCCAGTCCATCACACGAACCTGCCTCCCATCCAATTACTCCATCTAGACCTCCCGCTGTCTGGGGAAAGCGGGCAGCATAATCAAAGACCCCTCCCACCTGGCTTGCTCACTCTTCCAACTTCTTTCATCGGACAGGAGATACAAAAGTCCGAGAACACGCACAAACAGATTCAAAAACAGTTTCTTCCCCGCTGTTGCCAGATTCCTAAACGACCCTCTTATGGGCTGACCTCATTAACACTACACTCCTGTATGCTTCATCCGATGCCGGAGCTTATGTAGTTACAGTGTGTTCCTTGTGTTGCCCTATTATGTATTTTCTTTTATGTCCTTTTCTTTTCATTTACTTAATGATCTGTTTGGTACATGCAACAATAAACAAATCCAATCCAATCCAATCCAATGTTCAGTACTTTGCTCTCGAGACAGTACCCTGGAGTACCAAATAGATTAACGCTCCCCACACCCGGGGAGGTCATATCATAGTGCCAGGGTACAAATCCCACCACAACAGATGGTGGAATTTGAATTCAATAAAAAAGCGGGAACTAAAAGTCTAATGATGACTGTGATGAACGGTTACTGTAACACTGTACCCTTATCATCATGTAAGGTGATGTCCCCTTTAAGACCAGGGCTTGGAACCCTGGGAGACTCCGCCTCTGGCCCCGCCCACCTGGGAGCCGTATATAAGGGGCCGCCTTGTGGGCGGCACCCAGTAAGCACCCGTCTCAGCACCAGGCTAGTTCTTAGCTTATTAAAGCCTTCTTTACCGTTTACTCTCGGAGCATCGTTATTGAGGGTACAGCAATTTAATAAGCTAAGCTACATCAGGATGGACGCAGGCCTAAAACCAGAGAAGCTCAATCTGGAAGCACGGACACTGAAGGCAAAATAAATTTTTTAATACTGGCTCCGATGTTTCGAGGCCTACCTGGACTCCTCAGAGACTCCCATCCTCTGGCCATGCAAGCTGCGCCTACTCCACGCCCGGGTGAGTCACAGAATCTCCGCCACGCTCGAAAAGGCGACTACCTATGAAGAGGCAGTCGAGTTACGACGCAAGCGGTTTGTCAAACCCATCAACGAGGTACATGCCCGGCATCTGCTCTCTGCCTGCCGGCTGCGCTCGGGGGAATCGCGAGACGAATTTGTAGAAAAACTCACCGCACTCTCCAGGGACTGTGACCATCAGAATGTGACAGGGGAAACCCATATGAACCTGCACACAGAGACCCGCCCAGACTGGGGGCACACCGTGCTACTTCTGCGGGCAGGGCCAGCATCCACACCCACGCTGCCCAGCCCGCTCCGCCATCTGCAGTGACTGTGGGAAAAAGGGGCACTTTGCAAGGGTCTGCTGGCCAGGCCCAAGGGCCAGAAACACAAAGAACAGCAGGCCCGAAAATCAGGCTCACAGGCCCGCAGGCCTCACAATGCGGCTGCGCATCGACCTGACACGCCCCCTTCTGATGCGTCATTCACCTCGTGCGAATCATAGGGGCGGTCATCTTGTCGGCGGCCATCTTCTCAACCCGATTCGTGTGACCGACGGCGGCGGTCATTTTACGAATCCGACTCGGCTGAGGACTCGGACTACCTGCAACTGGGAGCGATCACCCTCGACCAAACGCGGCCAAAACATCTGCAGAACTCGATGATTCAGGTCCAGATCAACAGGCGCGACACTCCATGCCTTTTCGACTCCGTGAGCACGGAGAGCTTTATTCATCCTGAGACGGAAGTCCACCTCCGGGGTCTCGCTTCCACCTTGGCTCCGGGACCTGTTCTTCTCCGGAGGCACGCGAGGAGACATAAAACGGACCCCCTGGTCGAGAAGGCCCGATTACTACACGTGAACCCCAGTTACGCCTACGTCGAGTACCCCGACGGCAGGCAAGATACTGTTTCCCTCCGGGATCTGGCACCCGCTGGTTCCCCCACTACAGACGCCCCTTCCCTCACAGCTCCCCTGCGGGACCCGGCACCCACAATAACCCCCCCCCCACCCCCGGGCCCACTCCCCGTCGGCGGACACCGACCGTGCGTGTCCCCTAGCGCCCCCCCCCATCTACACACCCTGCCGGCGCCGGCACCGCTACCCCCACCCCCAGCTATTTCCCCTGCAGCCCGATCCCCTAATCCGACCCGGAACAAGGCTCCGACCACCGTACTCCCGGACGTACCCTCAACTAAGACGTCCGTGTCTGCCGCACCACCGCCCGAGCTGAGGAGGTCGATCAGGCCGCCGAAACGAATGGACTTATGATGGCACTTACCCCTGCCAGACTTTTTTTAAAAACAGGGGGTGAATGTGATGAACGGTTACTGTATTACTGTACTGTTATAGGTGAGGCATTTTCAGTACCCCAAAATGTATCATGGAGTTCAACCAACCTCTCCCTTTCATGGATTTGTTTCTTTTCCTAGCACACAGCTTGTTCCCTAGGTGTGGGATTACAATTATGGACACGTGGGTTTTTAAACACAAAACACTGTTTATTCCATGAACTCAACTTAACATCTTGAATAAACATTGGATCTCCTAACACCCCTTATTTCAAAGATAACTCAGAAAATATTGCAACAGTAAATAATTCCTTAAAATGTTCCTTTAAACTTCCAAGAGACTTAACACCTTTTAACAAAATCACATCAGGTTAAAGGTTTTACTATTATGAGTTTAAATCACCCAAATGATCCTCAGATGGTCTTTTATGGCAGACATCACAGCTCACTGCAAACACAGACACACATAAGCTGTTTTTAAAACTGCCAAAACTAAACTGCAAAACTAAACTGCAAAATGGCTGACCTGACCTCAGCTCCACCCACTCTCTGACATCACTGTTTTCTTAAAGGTACATTGCTTACACTTCCATGTCTTAAAGGTACTCTCACATGACAGTACCCTTATCATCATGTAAGGTGATGTCCCCTTTAAGACCGGGGCTTGGAACCCTGGGGGACTCCGCCTCCGGCTCCGCCCACCTGGGAGCCGTATATAAGGGGCCACTTTGTGGGAGGCACCCAGTAAGCACCCGTCTCGGCACCAGGCTAGTTCTTAGCTTCTTTACCATTTACTCTCTAAGCGTCGTTATTGAGGGTACAACAATGACCATGAAATCATTCTTATAAAAATCTATTTGGTTCATTAATGTCCTTTAATGTCCTTTAGCTGCCGTCCTGATCTGGTTGGGCCTACATGTGACTCCAGACCCACAGTAATGTGATTGACTCTGAAACAGCCTAGTACTTCCCCTGAATTAATAAAAAAAATCTTGGGCATGATTTAACAACCAAAAAACGGAGTCCCATTTTGGGGGTGTATAGCAGGGTGTTTCTTGGTACCTGCAGTGCCGAGAAGGACCCCACTATCAAACAGCGAGGGCGAAATCCAGATTGCAACATCTTGCGAGATCGCGTTTGATCTAGCGAAGTGTTCCAAGCATCGCAAATCTCGCGAGAGGCCTCTTGTAAGATGTAACAGCCTCGTCCCGTCACTGAGTCCGGCGTGATAAGGCCCTTCGATCGCGCCCGCTATTTCTTATGGTAGCTTACTCACCTTTAACGATTAAACAGTGGATTTGGATGCTGCAATTCCCTGGGTTGGTAGGAACGAGTGGCTAATGCTACAATCATAGAAACATAGAATGTACAGTGCTGAAGCTGGCCATTCGGCCCATCGAGTCTGCACCGGCCCTTGGAAAGAGCACGCTACCCAAGCCCACACCACCACCCTATCCTAGTAACCCCACTTAACTGTTTTGGGCAGAAAGGACAATTTATCATGGCCAATCCACCTAACCTGCACATCTTTGGACTGTGGGAGGAAACCGGAGCACCCGGAGGAAACCCACGCAGACACGGGGAGAATGTGCAGACTCCACACAGACAGTGACCCAAGCTAGGAATCGAACCTGGGACCCTGGAGCTGTGAAGTAATTGTGCTAACCACTGTGCTTTCGTGCTGCCCCATGTTCAGATCAACTATGAATGGCAAAGCAGGCTTGAGGGGCCAAAGGCCTTATCCTGCTCCTTTTTCATATCCTGTTATCACTTACAGACTTAATTTTCCACCTCCACATATAACATATCCTACAACCAAAGAGAAATTACGGGGGCGATTCTCCCAAATGGAGCCCAGGTGTTCGCGCCGTCGTGAACGCCGTCGCGTTTCACGAAGGCTCGAACCGGGCCCGGTTACGACCGATTCTGTCCCCCACAGGGGGCCAACACGGCGCTGGGGCGGTTCACGCCGCTCCAGCCTCCTTTCCCGGCACCAAATAGGCGCCGCGCGGTCGCGCGCATGCGTGGGGGACTTCTTCTGCGGGCCGGCTCCGACTCAACATGGCGTCGGTGTTCAGGGGCCGGCCACACCTGAAAGTAGGCCCAGGCCGGGGGGGGAGGGGGGGAGGCAGGCCCGCCGATTGGTGGGCCCTGATCGCGGGCCAGACCCCATCGGAGGCCCCCCCCGTGAAGGAGCGCTTTTCCCCGCCTCACAGGCCCCCCAGCCCTTCGCGCAGAGTTCCCGCCGGCAGTGACCAGGGGTGAACGGCGCCGGTGGGACTCTGTCGTATCTGCGCGGCCCATTCGGGCCAAAGAATTGGTGCGGCCGGTGCCGTGCCGGCGCAAATGGCGCCGAATCTCCGCACCTCGGAGAATCGGGTGCCGGCTTCGGGGCGTCGTGGCGCGGTTGCGATGATTCTCCGGCGCGGGGCTCGGAGAATCGCCCCCTTCATACCCTACAGGTTGCGGCAATGAATCACACCATTCAGGCATTATAAAGGCTGTTTTTATTTTTTACCCATTTAAATCAACCTTTTGAAAAATGTTGAAGAATCCTTTGTAATGTTGATATAAATTTCTGTCTCCATATGCACAACATTTACCATTAAAGTTCTTCCTAATTAATTGTCAGAACTCCAGTTTCGCCACTTCAATGCTGGGATCAAAATGTCTGTTTTTATCTTTTAAAATTGAAATGCTTTTGTGATCGCGATTTTTTTCACCTAAGCCCTCTGCTCCCTATTTGCACAATTCAAACAAAACTGATCCTTCTTGCCTGAGCTGATGTGCCAGTAGACCTTTACCAGTGTTTTTCTTGTTCCAGCCACTAGGAGGTGCAGGAGACTGGCCTGTGGTAACTATCAGTCCTGTGAGGAAGTGCTTGGCTCTGGCTCAGAAATGTCAACACAATGGGTGGTGTTGAGAAGTCAGCGTATGGGGCACTGAACACTTGAACATTAATCTGTCTCTCTGCAATAAAGCATACTTGGAACAAATCATTCCTTTCACCAGACCCATTTTAAAGTTCTTGCTTTTTAAAAAACCATTCAGCCTCTGTAATTAAATGCCAGCCTATTTTGTGTATTATAATGTATACACAGAAAATTAGTAAAACTTTACAGTATTTTAATAGCTGAAAATGGCAGTTAATAAATTATTCAATTGCAAAACATTAAAGTAGCAAGTGAATGATTACTCATATAATTAAATGACTGCACTCCCAATGTATTTATTGTACACATGAAAGTTAGCCATGATCATTTTCAGATTTGCTCATTAATTTAAAAAAAAGATATTGCTTTACTCCATGCTTCGTCTATTTTGGTCTTTTCAGAGGACCCTCTGATTTCCCTGTAACTGGGTCACACCTGCAGCTATCACTGAAGCATAGGCTTCATTTATCACACCAAATGAGGTAGATGGTAGCACCTTGTCCAGCTTTGAATATTT
Organism: Scyliorhinus torazame; assembly: GCF_047496885.1. Classification (NCBI taxonomy): domain Eukaryota; kingdom Metazoa; phylum Chordata; class Chondrichthyes; order Carcharhiniformes; family Scyliorhinidae; genus Scyliorhinus; species Scyliorhinus torazame. The sequence continues at coordinate 143,755,007 of NC_092717.1, read as the reverse complement.
CAGTCACTTTTCAAAAATTACAGCCTGTTCGGAAAACAGCAGGGAACTCGCACCAGTTCATTAGTAACAAAGCATGGTAATGTGATACGGACCACTGCTCCAACAGAAACGTCACCATTTTCTAATGCTAACCCCTTGGGTACCAAGCCTTGCTATTCAGAACATAAACTGGGAACAAATAAATCCTGGTTCTCAGTGATGTGCGTTGGACCACAGTTATTGCATTGTATCTGATATCACATTCTACATTTTATCACTGAGCTTTCACCTTTTCTTTGTCAATGAATTGTTCCTTTTCAGATTAAAAGCAAATACGTGAGTGTCTTTTCTCTTTGCAGTTGCCACCTCTGTGTTTATTTTCCGTGTTATGCAATTCGCCTCATGTTCTATTTTGAAATACTCGTCGAGGGTCATTGCCTTTTCACTCTGAATACAGCTCGTGAACCCTGCATCTCTGCAATGGTTGCCATAAGCAGCAGGGGCAGGTCTTTCTCTCTTGTTCTTTTGGTCCCTCCTCCCCATCAAGAAAATGGACAGCTGGGATTTCTTTAATAAGCTTAAATGGGAATATTACAGGACAACACACTTTTTTGAGTGCATCTTTCAGTATACATCAACCTGGTGTGCACAGGCAATCACTGCATCAGGATGCAAAACTGAATGATTACACTACAAAGAAAAATCAGCACTGGTATATTTATTTATATATATATATATATATATATATATACATGTGTATATATATATATATATTTATATATAAATGAGATCCATCTATAGACATATCTGTCTATATCTAGATATTATAAAACATAGAACACCAAGGCAGTAACTCAATCGTGAGATTCAGTCGATAGTTTTAAACCACATTTGCTTTGCATTTCTAGTCTATGATGCCCTCTGAACCTTTCAATTAGATTAATAATTTGTAATCACTCCAGCTATACACAATTCTCCAAACTAGGATTTTTTTTATTGAGTGGTAATGCTGCTGCCATGTTTAATGACAGATTTTGTCGGTTTTTGCTGGTAGAACTCATTTTGTACTGCACGACTAAGCTGACCGTGATGCCTTTGCCATTGAGCAGGTGGAATATTGTAAATTGAGGGTGTTATCAGACATATTTCACTTGTTCTGCTAAGATCCTTTAAACTCCTGGGGCAGCCCAGAAAATCCTTCTGACATGTCCCTTGAATTGGGGGAGGGTGGGATGGCCAGAAGATCTACACAGAGCTCCCTTTCCAAATTTATAGAGGGGGATAAAGAGCAGAATCCTGATGGAACCGGGTTTCACCCCACTCACTGATCACTGCGAGGAAAGCAGGCTTTCTGTCCCCTTTAGCTCTGGGAACTTCAGGGCCTTTGGTTATCAGTTTGTTATGGAATACACTGAAGTGGGTGAAAGATCTAAGTATCAAAATAATGCACTGTCATTGTTTAATCCGTGTAACATCCATAGAATAAAATCTCAGGCGACATTAGCACTGAAGTACAATTCTCCCCTTCTTCTGATGGGTTGGACACCAGTAGGTTTGCTCTCCACAGTAAGTCAGCGCAAAGCAACTGTAAATTTCCTAAAATATAGATTTTTTAAAAAGAATATCACCTGAATACGATAAGCAGGCAAGAGTTGTGCACCTTACAAGATCAGGAATAAGTTTATTTTAAAATGGATCTTGGAATAACAATCCTGATAATCTCTCTTCATATTAACCATTACAGAATAAATCTTATTCCGCAGCTAATTTGATTTGTGCAAAGGTTTTTCTATCTATTTTTACAGCAATATGCTTCTGCTAAGTGCCAACTGTTTTGCTTATAAACAAGGTTCTCTTCAAGCTCCAGTGTACCCCAGTGATCCTAGGTAACACTGCCTTCTCTCCTCCCATAGTCTATCCCATTAATCACTCAATAATAACACATACATACATAACAAGAGGATTGCAATGTTCTAATATTCTTTTAATATTTAATCTATCGTAGATCTTCCACATCCCGAGGAGAAAAAAAGCAGGAATTTACTGGGAAGCAGTTTTTCTTCAGTTCTTATGCCACTATCAACCTTATTTGCCTTTTTCTAATAAAACGCCTATGAAGTAGACATAGATTTTGGACTAGCAAATGTCTGACATTGAGTTGAGAACAATAACTCAGTCACAGAGTTCTACTGATCATCATCCATGAAAGCTTTGCTCTTGCAGTTGATGACGTCATCAGAGCTGCTCAATTGAATTAGAGCCTCATAACTCATTGTCAGAGGATCCACTGTCCGACACTTAAACGCTGTGGGAATATGTCTACATAAAACTGTATATACAATTCACTGTGTTAACTTATTTCAGACAATTCATTGTGATAAGACACTGTACAAATGATTTTTTAAAAATTAATGGTGTACATAGATGGTGCACTGTTTTGTGTCTGCCAGCTCCCAAACGCTATGCTTGAAGTATTAATCCAAGCATCAATACCTTGTGCCATGTTTTACAGCTTACTGCCTTTAAAGAGTCAGGACCTGAATTTCTGCAGGATTCTTCCAACCTTTCACCGTAACTGCAGGATTCCTGCAGAAATAGTGTTAAGGGCCTCTTTTTGTGCTATAAAACGCTGAGTGGGATTCTCCCAAAATCCCTAAGTATGGTCACTGGCTGGAAATTAGGTGCTATTCCCATCGGGTGGGTTGGCGCTGTCCAGACCACAATCCACCCACATTTCAAAATATTGTTGCAGGGGGCGGGTTCTGTGCCAGCACTGAGAGGGGTGGGGCCTAAACCCGCTGGGAAGCCCAGCCTCACAGAGATCGGGGCCCCCTATTTAAAGGGAAGCCCATTCTCAAAGTGACAGTAAAGGCCTCCCGCCTGGCAACATTGGTGGCATCAGGGTTTCCTCCCAACCATCCTCACCGGATCAACCCCATTCTCTCTGGCACACTGGCAGTGCCAACCTGGCAGTGCCAACCGGGGTCAGTGTCATGTCCCCAACCACCCAGGGCTCCAATGGCCTCCTAGCTCCCCTGCGTGTTCATCACATTCATCAGACCACTGCCTCTCCTCACCCTTTAAGACTGAGTCCATGCACAAAGCCTGTAGTAAGTGTCAGCTAGAATGCAGGGTAAAATCCGACTGCTAGGAATTCTAATGAAGCATATTTTTCTCCTCAATGAAATTAACTGCATGGCAGTAACTGATACCACACATTGCACAGATTGGGACATAATTTGGGGAGATAGTACCACAATGGTAATGTCACTGGGCTAGTAATCCAGAGGTCCAAGCCAATGTCATGGGTATATGGAATCAAATCCCAGCATGGTAGCTGGTTGAATTTAAAAGAAGTTAAGTATAGAATATAAAACTAGTCTCATGGCGGCTATGAAACTAACATGGATTATATTAAAGACCCGCATTGTTCACTAATGTTCTTCAAAGAAGGAAATCTGCCATTCTTACACAGTCTGGCTGACCCGCAACTCCAGAGCAACCACAGTGTAGTTGGCTCTTCACTGCCCTCTGAAATAGCCTATCAAGTCACTCAGTCCAAGGGCAATTAGGGATGGGCAACAAATGCTGGCCTTGTCGGTGACGCCCACGAGTCCCATGAAAGAATAAAGAAAGATGCCCATGGCTGAGATTACACCTTTTGATGTTCTTTCTTTTCAATCTTTAACTATCATTCAAAAGAAAGTATGAGACCTCAGGCCTGACATCTTAACAAATGTTGAAATATCACGCCTTGTACTGAACCTGCCCTTGTTTTGTTACTGTACTGTATTCTAACAATAACGATGCTGATACAATAGTGGAGGCGATTCTCCAATATTGGGCCCAAGAGTTTGCGTCGTCGTGAACGCCGTCGCGTTTCACGACGGCACGAACCGGGCCCGGATACGTACAATTCTGGCTCCCACAGGGGGCCAGCACAGCGCTGGAGCGGTTCACGCCGCTCCAGTCTCCTTTTGCGGCACCAAATGGGTGCAGCGTCAAACCACACATGCAGAGTTGGGCCAGCTCAATCCTGCGCATGCGCAGATGGGCCGCGCCATCCTGCGCATGCGCGGGGGATTGCTTTAGTGTGCCGGCCCCGACTCAAGATGGAGTTGGTCTTCAGCGGCTGGCCGCGCCAGGAAGTAGGCCTGGGGGGGGGGCGAGAGGCCGGCCCGCCGATCATGGGCCAGACCACATCGGAAGCCCCCCCCCCGGTGAAGGAGCCCCCCTCCCCCCCACAGGCCGCCCCCCGACCGTTTGCGCAGAGTTCTTGCCGGCAGCAACCAGGGGCGAACGGCGCCGGTGGGACTCTGTCGTATTGGCGCAGCCGCCGATTCCAGCGGCCCGCGGCCGGCGCTTCACCAAACGCACCGGCGCAAATGGCGTCAATTCTCCGCACCTCGGAGAATCGCGTGCCGGCGTCGGGGCGTCGGGGCGCGGTTGCGCCGATTCTCTTGCCTGGCGCGGGGCTCGGAGAATCGCCCCCAGTGTTTTCATGTCCAAACTCTTTGAGCGACAATTTGGTTCTTGTGGGTAAGTAACAGATTTATGAGAGGCCAGAAACTGTGGGGTGAATTTTAAGAGAGGGTGGTCAGGAATACGTGCCAGTTGAAAAGTCGGTTGACACCACACTGACTTTAAATCTGGTGGCTGCAGAGATAATACATTGGGAATGGCCTTAATGAGTTAAGATTGGATTGGGATTTTGCAGCCCCACATGTTATCAGGATCGTCCAGTCCCACCAAATGTCAATGAACTTCTGGCCTCCTCGGATTCTGCCCCTCAGGTACGGGAAGTCCTATCCTCAAGATCTGCTGGCCAATCTGATTGGTGGACAACTAAATATTCCCAGCAATGTTCAATAGCAAATAATGGCCACTGCTGGAACTACAGGCAGTCCTGAGAAGAAGGGAGATGTCTCTCGAGGTAAGTCCAAGAATTTTGGTCAGAGAGGGAATCGGATTTTTGAATCTATGGCCATTGGTGGCGGGGGGGGGGTGATCCTGGGGGAGGATGGACCCATTGGGCATGGTATATCCCGCAAAGAAGGCACACCCTCCCATTCCTTCCTGTCTTTTAGCCCAAGCTGTTAAAGCTGTGCGTGGACCACCTTCCTTTCTCCTTCTCCAGCCGCATGGTATTATTGTTGCGGAGCTGGCATAAGGGTCTGGATTCTCCGATTCTGCAGTTATGTCCCCATGGCAGCGTGGGAACGGTGGTGTTTTTCGCCAGAAAAAATGGTGTAAAACGGCCAACGAATCCCCGTTTTGCTGGGAGCTAGCATGCCGGCAGTGTAGAGCACCCGGCTTTAGCTGCCGACACGGCCTGAAGAATTGCTGGGTCCGTGGTCGCACAGGCGGACCCGGCCCGCAAAATAATGCCCCCACTTTGGCTGGCTTGCATGCCCGGGACCCCCCCCCCCCCCTCTCACATTGCCCCCCAGGCCCTAATGAAGCCCCTGCCCTCCCCCGACAGAGGCGCTGCTGGACTAAGTCCGCAGCCGCCATGCCGAGTTCCCGACAGATGAGACCACGTGCGACCGATGCCGTTGGGAACTCGGCCGGTCGGGAGCAGAGCATCGGGGCATGGGCCTCAGGCAATGTCCTGAGGCCGGCGATACGTTGGAGGGGGTGGAGCATCGCAAAAGCGGCAGCGCCCCCGATTTGGTTGGGAATTGTGATTCTCTGGCCGATCGGCGAACGGTATTTTGGTGTCGGCAACCGCAGAATCCAGCCGCAGGCCTTTAAGTAGTCAGTAATTGGCAACTTGAGGGCTCTTTACGACCGAGAAAGCCAGCGATAGGAAACAAAGATGTATTTTAACTATTTACAATACTCTGCCCAGGACAGTAAGCATCCACAATCACATATCTCGTTGGGATGACCAACTGCCCGGGCTCTACTTGGGCCGGCTTTTGTATTCAGTTCTAAAGAGCCCCAGCTGGGTGGCCTCCGTCCCCTACCTGGATAGCTCGTACTCCATGAGACCCATGGGAAGATCGATAATGGCTTCCACGTGGGCCTCATGGGGGTTATGACAGGCTCCAATAGACCGAAGATTGGTAGGGTAGGCTGCCTGATGCCGTGGTTGCCCTCCATAATATGTGTGACAGTACTGGGCTGGAACGGAAAGTGGTGGGTTAACCACCCGCTTTAGTTTACGTGCCCTTCCATCTTCAAACACAACAGTGGTGGTCATAAAATTCACCCTTGTGAAGGAGCAAAGTAATGTGGGTGGTTCGACACACAAATCACGAAATGTTGATGCCCGCATACAGAAAAAGGCTCCTGGGATGTTGGCCTTTATCTCTAAGGCTGGAATACAAAGGGATACCACCTCACCTGAAAACAGATAAATTGGCCTTATAGTGGGGACAGCGGAGATTCACCAGAATTGGAGCTTGAAGCATCAATGAAGTCAGGGGCATAAACTTGGGTTGTATTCTTCTTTGAGAAGGTGACTGAACAGGTAGACGAGGGTAGAGCAGTTGATGTGGTGTATATGGATTTCAGCAAAGCGTTTGATAAGGTTCCCCACGGTAGGCTATTGCAGAAAATACGGAGGCTGGGGATTGAGGGTGATTTAGAGATGTGGATCAGAAATTGGCTAGCTGAAAGAAGACAGAGGGTGGTGGTTGATGGGAAATGTTCAGAATGGAGTTCAGTCACAAGTGGAGTACCACAAGGATCTGTTCTGGGGCCATTGCTGTTTGTCATTTTTATCAATGACCTAGAGGAAGGCGCAGAAGGGTGGGTGAGTAAATTTGCAGACGATACTAAAGTCGGTGGTGTTATCGATAGTGTGGAAGGAAGTAGCAGGTTACAGAGGGATATAGATAAGCTGCAGAGCTGGGCTGAGAGGTGGCAAATGGAGTTTAATGTAGAAAAGTGTGAGGTGATTCACTTTGGAAGGAATAACAGGAATGTGGAATATTTGGCTAATGGAAAAGTTCTTGAAAGTGTGGATGAGCAGAGGGATCTAGGTGTCCATGTACATAGATCCCTGAAAGTTGCCACCCAGGTTGATAGGGTGGTGAAGAAGGCCTATGGAGTGTTGGCCTTTATTGGTAGAGGGATTGAGTTCCGGAGTCAGGAGGTCATGTTGCAGCTGTACAGAACTCTGGTACGGCCGCATTTGGAGTATTGCGTACAGTTCTGGTCACCGCATTATAGGAAGGACGTGGAGGCTTTGGAGCGGGTGCAGAGGAGATTTACCAGGATGTTGCCTGGTATGGAGGGAAAATCTTATGAGGAAAGGCTGATGGACTCGAGGTTGTTTTCGTTGGAGAGAAGAAGGTTAAGAGGAGACTTAATAGAGGCATACAAAATGATCAGGGGGTTGGATAGGGTGGACAGTGAGAGCCTTCTCCCGCGGATGGAAATGGCTGGCACGAGGGGACATAACTTTAAACTGAGGGGTAATAGATATAGGACAGAGGTCAGGGGTAGGTTCTTTACGCAAAGAGTAGTGAGGCCGTGGAATGCCCTACCTGCTACAGTAGTGAACTCGCCAACATTGAGGGCATTTAAAAGTTTATTGGATAAACATATGGATGATAATGGTATAGTGTAGGTTAGATGGCTTTTGTTTCGGTGCAACATCGTGGGCCGAAGGGCCTGTACTGCGCTGTATTGTTCTATGTTCTATGTTACACTGAGATTTGAGGTTCAAAGGAATCTAATTGAGATAGTTGAAATGAAAAAAAGGATTTGAAAAAGTAGATCCAGAAAAGTTATTTCCTTCAGTGGGACAATCCAGAACAAAAGGACTCAATTTTATAATTGGGATTAGGCCAGTTAAGAGTGAAATCAGGATAAATGAAAATTATGAAATTATGAATAAATGGGATAAATGAAAATTTAACGTGTGGTGAATCACAGGCATGAATCCATATCCATAAGGTCATGCCCATAGGCACCATGGAGCCACAGCCAATGCTGTGCCATATGAACAAATGTTTTTCTGACTAATCTCACTGCCAATCATTTTTGTAAGAAGTTAAGAACAGGAGTCAGCTACCGAGCCCTCAAGCCTGCTCTGTCATTCTGTTGGATTATAGCTGATTTGGATCTCAACTCCATTTATCCACCTTCGCTCCATATCATTTTTACACAAATGAGACTGGCAATCTGGAACTCACTTCTCCAAAAGGCTGTGGACCCTGCACGGGTCAACTGATATTTTCAAGACTGAAATTCTCAGTTTATATCAGGCAAGTTTAACAAAAGGTACGGAGCATAGGTGGAAAGTGGTTTGGAAATGGACAGTAGAGCTTTGGATGACCTCACATTTATTGAGGGTAAAGAGTGGCAGGCCTGGGTTTAAATATTAAAATCTACAGGTAACAAAAGGCTTGAAGGAGAGTTTCAACAGCGGATGACTTGAAGAAGGGTCAGAGTCAGCAATATCACAGAAGTGGAACTAGGTGGTCTGAGTGATGAAGCAAGAATGTGGTCAGAATTTCACTCTCAGGGTCCAATATGAGATCACGGCTGTGAACAGTCTGCTTCAACCTCAGTTGCCAGGGTGAACGAGTGAAATCAGGATAAATGAAAATTATGAAATTATGAATAAATGGGATAAATGAAAATTGTGTGACTGGGAAAGAGAGTACATGGCAGTTACCAGAAACAATGAGTTGGCCTTCTTAATCTATAATTGCAGGACATCTACGCTTATCCACTACTGCATGTTCAGAGGGATTTGGAGGGGCCGAGAAAGATAATGGTGTGTTAGGACATGGGGAAAATGACCTTGTCAGAGGATGTCACTGAGGAGCAGCATGCGGATCAGAAGTGAGACTGTTTACATAATCAGGTCCTGATTAACTTGGGACTGAGGGGGGAAGTTGCTGCTGCTTCCCCACCAGGTCAACCAGGTCAACCCGAGATAGAAAGAAGAGGCCAAAAAAATTAAGTGCTTTTCTTTCCTTACCAGGGCCTAGAGGAGCTGCGGAATCAAGACAGAAAGGGCGCACTTGGAATATTGCGCGCAATTCTGGTCGCCGCACTACCAGAAGGATGTGGAGGCTTTGAAGAGGGTGCATAGCAGGTTTACCAGGATATTGCCTGGCCTGGAGGTTGTTAGCTATGTGGAGAGGCTGAATAGACACAGACTGTTTTCATCAGAAAGATGGAGGTTGAGGGGTGACCTGATCGAGGTCTACAAGATTATGAGGGGCATGGATAGAGTGGATAGGCAGGCACTCTTCCCCAGGGTGGAGGGATCAGTCATCAGGGCGCAGAAGTTTAAGGTCCGTGGGGCAAAGTTTAGAGGAGATGTGCGAGGCAGATTTTTTACACAGAGTGCCTGGAACGAGTTGCAAAGGGAGGTTGTGGAAGCAGATACCTTAACGGCAATCAAAAGGCATCTTGACAAACACATGTTTAGGATGGGTGTAGAGGGATACGGCACAAGGAAGTGCCGAGGGTTTAGGCAAAGGTTGGTATCATGGCCGGTACAGGCTTGGAGGGCTGAAGGGCTTGTTCCTGTGCTGTATTGTTCTTTGTTCTGTGTTAGAACTGCAGAAAATGTCTCCATTTATGCATCTCTACTGTCCAATTTTGTCTTGCCGTTCGAGAGAAATTCCCCAGCAGCACAAACTATTGTATTCAGCAGAGTACTTGATCATCTCAGCCCGGGCTGTCCTTATAAGCACTGACCGTGTTTCTAATCAGAAATCCGAGCAACAGAACAGCAGCAGACGGTGGTGGATTGTGTCTGGGAATCCAATGCAGTGAGTTTCTGAATTCTTCCAGGCTGTTAAACAAAGCTGCTGAGTGGAGGCAAGGAAATTTACAGCAGCACAAGAAAATTGGCAGGTAAGCCATCAGGAGCTGCTCTTCAGGGTCTGCTGGACGTTGGTTACTTGAAAGCAACAGGAGATGCCACTCACCTGCACACCTTTGCAGTCAGGGCTTGAAATGTGTTCCAAACGTAAGACATAAATTAAACGGGGTGGAAGGGGAGGGTTGCGAGGGGAAACAATAGTCTTCTGTGACCCCCCCTCAAGTGATAGTTTATGTTTCGTGAATAAATAATACATGATTGAGACTTTACAAAACACAACATGCAAGTATGCTTGTCTACTCAAATAAAGTGGAAGTGTCAAATCCCAACAAAGAACTTGATAATTGTTGTTCATTTCAAATCCAATGCATAAGACATTTAAGGGTTCCTTTAGTTGTATTTGACACTTAAATGGGCACCATCACTTTTCAGGATGTTTTCCAGCAAGCCTGGAACAGCCAGTTCCAAAAAACAAGTGTTCCTGCAGCCACCATGGGCGGGATTATCCGCCGGCGGGAGTCTCCGTTTTGCCGGCGCCCGGGGGTTTCCCGACGGTGTGGGGCTGCCCAACAATGGGAAACCCCATTGACCGACTGGCATAATGGAGAATTCCGCCGATGGGTCGAAGCAGAAATGTGGCACGGCGGGGCGGAAAATCCAGCCCCATATTGGCTATAGAAAACGTATGTTACAGCAGGTACCAGATAATAATAATCTTTATTATTGTCACAAGGCGGCTTACATTAACACTGCAGTGAAGTTACTGTGAAAATCCCCTAGTCGCCACACTCCGGCACCTGCTCGGGTACACAGAGGGAGAATTCAGAATGTCCAATCCACCTAACAGCACGTCTTTCGGGACTTGTGGGAGGAAACCGGATCACCCAGAAGAAACTCCCTGCAGACACAGGGAGAACGTGCAGACTCCGCACAGACAATGACCTAAGCTGGGAATCGAACCGGGACCCTGGCACTGTGAAGCAACAGTGCTAACCATTGTGCCACACGACTGGGACTGTGTGAACCACCGCAAAAATATTTGGCCAATTTTTTTTCCTTGAATTTTTAACTGCCGACATGATCGGCATTTTGATATTATCATCGTAACAGAAATTGTATTGTTACACTACTGTTATTTACAGGAAATAAATTACAATGCCCCTTTAACCAATCATAATCCAAATTTTCTCCATATAGCTAATACTGCTTAAGGTGACTCTAATGTTCCTTATCTGTCTTGCTTCAAGTAAAAAACAGCAGCCACAGCAGAAAATTATTTTTAAAAGTTTTGTTTAGGCCATCATTATTAAGTGTATCGAATTTCAGACAACGGGAAAAGAAGAAACAAAATAACACTTTATTTTGTAATCCCTTTAAAACATCAGTCTCTGGAAATGAATGAAATCAGCGAGCAATTTCAAGAAAGAGTCACAAAAGTACAAAAGTTCCTCCAAGGTATTAGAATATTCTGGGTTCTGATGTGTCACTGAGTCTTCTCTTATTGCTTATTTAATGATAGAGTTCTAAACCTTGCGGCAATCCTTGTTCATATAAAGCACACTGTGAGTCCTCGGCGTGTCAGTCAGTGAGTTAGAGGTAAAGGGTAGAGAGAGGCTAATCAGGATGAAATGAGATTAAAGGCTGTCTAATTTTACAGCAACTGTGATCCATCAGGCACTGCGAATTTGACAGTGGAAATGAATGATGGAGAAAGACAGGTGGGGCTGTACATTTCACTGATTTATCCTGAAACGTGCTGGGCTTTATTTTATTGAGTGAACATGACCGCGTTCATCATAACTGTCATCTAAAAACACTTCACCAGATTCAAAAAAAGGTCGTATCAGCACAAAAGTGAACTCAGGATACGAGGAGCCATCAGAAGGAACTGAGAAGCAGCGGAATTTCAATGCATGATTAAAGAGTGTATTTTGTGTTTTATCATGTATTTAATACCGCAATAAACGTTGAAACAAACAGCAGCACAAACATTTTTATAATAAGTAATAATAAGCTGCAGCATGTCAACACCCCTCTTCACACAAACTTTACTCACTTGCTTTGGCAGTGTGACAGAGGGTCAATGGGAACGGTCACCATTATAGGACATGCATGATCGTCAGCAACGGTGCTGCGAAAGGTGCCCATGCAGACACAAGAGGGAGGGAAAAAAATCAGACTACAACAGTCCTTGGACTGCAAGTGTACACTTTCCAGCCGGAAACCCCAGAGTGTCACAGATAAGCTTTCTGAAAGATGTTGTCCAGCAGGCACTACAAAGAACAGAGGGAGTGCTGGAGAAAAAGACACATACAGGTCAGGATTCCTTTATCTATAAATTTCAAAATGAACACATCCAGAAACCAATGGCGGAATTCCCCGTTCCTGAGACTAAGTGTCGACACTGGGGCACGATTCGCGGAGCTCTACGACAGTAAAACTGGACGAATACAACAATCTTTAAAGGGCCAGCACCGGCGCCACATGGAACACAATCGATTCCAATAAGAAACGGAGCCGGATTCGCCGGATTCGCGATTGCCACTCAGGAGACTGACAAGTTGCAGCTGCATATACACACTCCACTCCCCACACACACCATCCCAGCCAACAAGATGGCAGCGAGGATAGCGGCACCCTGTTTTACGGATGCCCAGCTTAAGACCCTGCTAGATGCTGGCCATCCTGTACCTTGGCCCGGGAAGGAGGCTGCTACCCGCCGCCATTCACCGTGCCTGGGCGCAGGTGGCAGAGACTGTAAGCACTGTCAGCAATACTCTCTGGACCGGCCAGCAGTGCCGTAAGAAACTACATGATCTCCTCAGGTCAGTGAGGGTGAGTAGGCAGCACTGTACCCCGGCACCTACCTCTGTCCCACACACACATTATCCCCCCCTCCCCTCCCCACTGAGCATCATATGCCAGCAACCATACCGGCCGCCTTGGCCGGGTGCCCTGGCCACTGAAGCCACCAGGTATCCACCCCTGGGCTGCATGTGTCGGACAGTCTAAGACTGCATTTTCTGTTTCCACCCCCCACCGCCCTAGGAATGGGCCACCCATAACCGCCAGGATCACAAAAATACTGGAGAGGGACCACTGGACCCGCGGCCCTTCACCGCGGCAGGGCAGCAGGCCCTGGACCTGGTTGGTGAGCCACAAGAAAGGGCAGTTGTCAGGGTGGAGGTCACCGCCGGGTGAGGAAGTGAAGCCCCGCAGTGTTTCAGTTCTCCGTGACACGTGTGTCAACCCCCTCAACACCATCCCATAACATCCTCACCACCCCCCCACCACCCTCCCACCACCCTCAGCCTCGGTCGGAGAAATGGCCGATCCCAGGGATTAGCTGCCACCCAGAAAGGTTTGGGGCTTCTGGAACGGACATTCCCATCGATCGTGGAGATGCAGTCGCAGACCCAGGGACGACATGAGGGGATGTCAGCGAGCATCCAGCACCTGCAGTTTCAGGAGGAGGAGTCCAACCACCTGTAGGAGCAGGAGGTGGTGCTGCCAGCCATGCGTACCACCCAGGCCAACACCTGGGTCCAGTGGTGTCCACGGTGGAGGCCTTGGGATGAGGTTTTTGGCTATGGATCAGCATGTCCAAGGCCTGGGGAAATCTGCGCAGGCGGTGACCGAGGTCCAGGACAGGGCTGTCACAGGCAGACATGTGCCACAGCCACCTGGACATTGTAGCGGCATTCCTGAGCATGGCCCAGTCACAGCAGGCCACAGCTGAGAGCAACGACAGCATTGCTCAGGCACTGGCGAACTTGGCGCAGTCATAGAGAGAGGTGGCCCAGTCTCAGAGGGAGATGGCACAATCACTGCCTCATGTGGTGCAGACCCAGACAGAGGTGGTCCACTCCCTGCGCTTCATGGTTGCAAGCATGCAGACCTTGGCCGAGACAGCAGCCGGCCTCCAGGACTGGCAGTACCAAGTGGTGGGGGAGTCTCAGGGATTAGTTCCACTTGCACCCCCGTCCCATGGAGTGGGCCAGGGGCCATCGGGCACCCCGAGGGAAGATGAGGTGATGATGTCCGTGCCGATGACTCCCACAGGGGAGGTGCCGGAACACTACAGCACCTCGGACTCTCTCCACCCCCCCCCCCCCCCCACCTGTAGCTGGAGCATCTGGTGGGCAGTGGGCAGAAGAGGGTGGCACTTCACCACCTGGGACCCCGAGCAGCAGCCGGGCCCATCCAGGCCCGGTCGCCTCAGAAGACAGCCGCCAAAAAAGACCCAGGTCACAGGGCGGGAACCGGAGCAGGTCACCTCCACTCCTGCTGTACCATCTGGGGGTCCACCTAGATGAAGCGTTAGGGCCTGTAAGGCCAGAAAAGTAGACACCAGTTAAGTTGGCATGGATGCAGGGCGCAGCTTAGTGATAGGGGCTAGGGCACGTATCTGTATATATGTTTTCACATTAAACACCTCTGCACAATGTTACAACCTGCCTCGGTGCTGTCAGATGGGTGTGAGAAGTGGGCTGCTCCGGGCTGGCCACAGAGGAGGTGTGGGGGGGTCGAAATGGGTGAGCGTTGGGGGTGGGCTTGGCTCGGGAACCGTGGTTCAGCCAGCGCTCACCGCTCTGGTGTGCCACCCCCATCCAACCACCCCTCCCCCTCCCCCGGTCCCCCACCTCTGCCACCCCAGGGAACTGATGGGACTGTGTGATGGAACGGCCAGGGATTGCCCAGGTGGATGTGGAAAGTGCTACGTGGGCAGGAGTCAGACGTTGACAAATGATGCAGGGCACCGGAGCTCATCGCAGAGCGGGTCTTCATCATTCTCCATCCCATGTACCAGACCTGTTGTTACTGCCAATCCAGGGCCCTCAGCCCGTAGTGCGGCAGGTATGTATCACGGAGGGGGTTTCAGGCAGAGGGAGTGGGGGAGAACGGTGTGTGGTGTCCGTGCCCCTGGTCAGTCTCCCTCCAGTTGGTGTGTCAGTGATCAGAGTGTCCCACACGCTTGCAGCCTCCGTGCCTGTCTGGGCTCCATGTTTTGGCCATCCTCCCCTTCCCCACATCCTGCTCATTGGGCGTGGGCTGGCATTCATCCTCCTCCTCCAGCTCTTCGCCCCTCTGCTGCAATGTTGTGGAGGGTACAACAGGCCACCACGATGTGGGCAGCCCTCCCAGCGCATTACAGGAGGGCCCCTCCAGTGCTGTCCAGGCACCTGAATGCATCTTTAGGATGCTGAAGCACCACTCGATCATGCACCTGATTGTTGCATGGGCATCGTTGTCGCGGATCTCCACGTCGGTCTGTGGCCTCTGGATAGGCGTCATCAGCCAAGACTGCAGCGGATCACCCCTGTCGTCCAGGAGCTAACCCCCCAGCCGGGGTTGTGCCTCGATGAGGCCGGGAATCGTCGAATGTGCCAGGATGAAGGCGCCGTGCACACTGCCCTGGTATTGGACGCAGAGGTGCAGGAATCGCATCTGATGATCACACACCAACTGCGCGTTCATCATATCGGAATCCCTTTCGGTTTGTGAAGACCAGCTTGTCATCTGCAGGTGTGCATAGGGTGACGTGCATCCCGTCGATCACCCCCTGAACCCATGGCATCCCGGCGATGGTGGCGAACCCCGCTGACCAGGAATCCTGGTGGACTCGGTCCACGTTGAAATGGATGTATTGAGGCGCCCAGGCATATGGAGCCTCCGTGACGTCACGGATGCACCTGTGCACCGAGCTCTGTGAGATCCAGGACAGGTTTCGACTTGGTGCGTAAAAGTTCAGAGTGACCGTCACCTTGACGGCCTCTGGGAGCGGGAGTCTTCCCCATCCTCCGTGGTGCCAGGTGTGCCATGATCCAGCAGATATGCCACACAGTCTCCCTGCTCAGCCGGTGTCTTCGACGGCATGCCCGGTCGGGAAGGTCCTCAAATGACAGGCTCTACCGGAACAGGTGAGAACTCATGCGGTGCCTCCTTGGCACCTTCTCCTCGTTGGTCTGTTGGGTGACTGGCTCTCCATCCTCAGCAGCTGCCTCCTGTTCCTCTGGAGCATGATCCGCTGCTGCAGCTCCCGCCTCCTTGAGCAGCTCCAGATTGTACAGCCGCAGTGTATCCCCAGGGCTGCGGGGACTAGGAGGAAGGCCCCCGTTGCTGGTTGTATTCTAATATCTATTGTCTGTAGGGGTGAAAGGCTGACATGTTAGCATGGTGCATACCCCCCCGTGCCCAACCGGGTCCGCCAGGCTACACAGTAGCCCCGGTTGGCACTGCAGACTCTGCCCCCGTATGTCCCACCCCTCCCCCATCCCCGCACCCCTGGCCTTGTCAGTGCCCGGCACCATGGGGGCTTCTGGCCTTGGCACCCGGCCGTGCTTCCAGGGGTACAAGTTGTGAGAGATTGTCTGACAGGTCAGTCAATGCACTCAAAATCTTCCTCTGCATGCCTATTCAGCCCTCCCCTGTATAATGTCCCATTGAAGTCTTCTTTTGAATCCATTGCAGCAGAATATGCCTGCAACCTTGCCCTCTGTTGTGCTAGATAACAAACTATCCTTTGGTCTTGCCGCAGGCCACTTACACCAGACTGAAAGAATAATTTGCCATGCACTCTATACTAGCATCCAAGCTATATAAAACCCTGGTTAGACCCCTCTTGGAGTACTGTGAGCAGTTCTGGGCACCACACCTTAGGAAGGATATTTTGGTCGTGGAGGGAGTGTAACGTAGGTTTACAAAAATGTTACCCGGATTACAGGGGTTGGGTCATGTTGAGAGATTACATAAATTAGACCTGTTTTCGCTAGAATTTAGAAGGTTAAGGGGTAATCTGATCGAACTATTCAAGATATTAACAGGGAAAAACAGGGTAGGTAAAAATAAACTACTTCCACTGGTTGGAGATTCTAAAACTAGAGAGCATAGTCTAAAAATTAGGGCTGGACCGTTCAGGAAAGATGTTAGGAAGAACATCTTCACTCAAAGGATGATAGAGGCGTGGAACTCTCCCCCACAATCAGCAGCTGAAGCTAGATCAGTTGTTAATTTTAAATCTGAGATAGATTTTTGTTAAGCAAAAATATTAAAGTATATGGAGTTAGGCCACAGATCAGCCATGATCCCATTGAAGGGCTGAATGGCCTGTTCCTGTTCCCATGCTCCTGTGTATGAGGCGTGTCAGTATCTGAGTTGGTAGGTGAGAGATCAAATGTCAGGGGTTCATCACCAGTAGCGTGCCGTTGTTTTTCCGTTTGCCATTAGCGTTGCTACGGCTGGGCGGGTATCTGAAAGCAGGAAATCAGAAGGGGAAAGTTGATGAAGTGAAGGAAGTAAAGTGGAGTGGGAAGCAAGGGGCTCATGGTCGCACTATCAGCAGCTTGTTCATCATGATGGATAGCAGGATGAGGGCGTATTGGGAGTTGGGAAGGTGCATAAGGCTGACATACTGTCATCCTCAATGTTCTCAGCAATGTCAGAATCTATGGGCTCCATCACAGTCAACCTCAGCATGTTGAGACCCATCTCCTCTGTCGGGCTCAGGAGGTGTAGTGTTTCTCCTCTGCTCCCTTCTTTTCTATGCCACCTTGTCCAGTGAAAGAGAGGGAAAAATGTCAGTCATTTTGTTGTGCTGTGCTTAGGTGATGCGCCTGTCATTGCTGAATAGCTGAAGCTATGTGGAGGCACTGAGAGCTAGATATGAAGGATTGGTAGGTGTGTGAGGGTGAGGTGGGGGGTTCCTGATGTTACACACTGATCCTGAGTGTCAAAGCATGCTACTCGGTGAGTGATAGGATTGTGAGCAGCAGCAGAGGTTAGTTGTATAGTGGGTAGAAGTCATGTAAGATACATTTACTGCTGTTATCTGTGGAACCTTGCCCACCTGCCCCTTTCACCACTAATGCCTCCAGCACCATATCCATCCTCTCTTTGTCCCAATGTTCCATTTTCCAAGCTTTAAATTGCAGGAATATTATTTTGTGCAGATTTTCTTTAAAAGGATCTGTCTGCCTTTAAGAAGAGCAGGCTGGCTGCACTAAATGCTAGGAGCATAATGCTGCCCAGCACTGTACAGAGCTCAGAGGCACAAGGAGACAACAAGCAGCGAGGCCGATACTCAGTCATACTCTACAATCATGGGCCTGAGGTGAGAACATCAAATTTATGTGCTGCTCACCTTCAATGGAACCGGCACAGGCACATCATGAATTATGATCCATGCACCTGAAAACCAGGGTAAGCTAACTTTTAGTCCACAGAATTCTCATCCCCTGCATTTTGGTACCTCAAGAAAAATAGAACCACTATCATACCAGTAATGTGATGCCAAACACCTTCAGGTTTTTAATCATTCTTCTTTAGTAGCCTTGCAACTGAAGTCACACTGAAATGTTATTTTCTCCTTAGCACCTCAAAAAACCTCATAACTCAAAACTAAACCTGAAACAACAAATCAAACTACATTTAGTCAAGAAGAAATATGAGGTTACATATATTATAGAGAATGAAAATGGCTGGCAGTTACAAGGTATTGGTTGAACCAAAGGAGTCATGGTAATGTTATAAACTTCTTAAAATTTGGGGGGCGATTTACTGGCTGCGTCCCGCCAGAATTGGGATGGGATGCGACCAGTAAATCCCACGAGATGCCTCTTCTGGGGTTCCTGACGTTATTTACGCTCTCTAATGAGATCACGTGGGACATCGCGATCTGTATAGTTAAGTGTGCAGTTCAGCTCACTTAACTATGTCTATGCCAGAATTAACCAGTTTCCGGGATCTATCGGCCTTGCTGAGGAGACACGAGGTGGGTGCCGTTTAGTACTCGTCTCCACAAACGGGGACCAGGTGGAACGGCACTTTGGGGGGGGGGGGGGAGAGGGTCGCCCAGGCGATTGGAGGCCCCCGGATGGTTTGCCTCTGGGCAGGGTGGCACCTTGGCACTGCTGATGCCACCTGGGCAACCTGGCAGTGCCACCGCTGTACCAGCCTGGCACTGTTAGGGTGCCCAAGTCGCACTGCCAGGGGCACCACCAGGATGCCAGGCTGGCAGTGCCAAGGTGCCCAGGTGGCATTTTGCCCATGCTGGGGATCGGGACTGGGGGTCCCTTGTCCATATGAGGTGGGGTGTGGCAACAGGTGAGTTGGGGCGTTGGGTGGTCCTAATTGGCCATTTTAGTGCAGGAAATGGGGCCGAGTGCGGCCTCGGTGGGGCATAGAGTTATGTAAGGCAGGGATATGAGCTATCTTGCTTCTGATTTCCTCCTTGTTTGTAACAGTTCCACTCAGTGGCTCATAGTAGATATGATTGGGAATTCATCTCACAGCCAGTATCCAATATCGCACAGCAGTGTTTATACTGATGCAGCATGTTGGGAAACTAACAATCTACAAGTGCCGGTAACCACCCCACTAAACCTACCCAAAATGGGACTCTTTTTTTCGTTAAATCGTGCCCTTGATTTTTCAGCTTATGACTTAAGAATAAATGGCACAATTGAGAGTAGACAATTCTGAGAAGTTGTAACTATCAGATTGGGGCTATTTTCTTTAGAAAAGAGAAGGTTGAGGGGTGACCTGAGAGAAGCCCTGAAGATTATGAAAGGGTTTAGTGGAGTAGACACTGAGCAGATTTTTCCACTTGTCGAGGAGAATGAAACTAGAGGCCATAGAAATAGAAGAAGCATCAATAAAATAAATTTATGAGAAACTTCTTTTCCCAGAGAATGGTTAGAATGTGGAACTCGCAACCACAAGGAGGCGAATAGCATTAAAGGAGAAACTGCATAACCACATGAGTGAGAAAGGTAGAGGTTAGATAGGGTTAAATGAAGAGGGGTGGGTGGAGGTTTGTGTATTTCAATGCTGCTACTTCTAAGTAACCAACGTTATTGCCTTCCTCAGAATAAATAAGGGACGGGACACATGCCCACAACCCATGGACTAATTTCCTGCTCCTCGAGTCTGCCCTGCCAAACAAATTCTGTTTCAGGACCTGGTAGGAATACAATTTAATTTTTATATCTTACCTCACTACCAAATAAATATTAGGGATAAATAGCCTTATTACTTCATTACATCATCAAATGACTGGGGGCTTGCACTATATATATATAAACTGATCAATTTCAATATGGTATAGAATTCCTTTGTTAATAATTCAATTGCCCAAACACACCCATAAGACAGGAAGGCGTCACAGTTCAAGCTGAGAATCTGAGTTTTGGTTGGAATTGAAATGTTAATATAAATCAATTGGAGCAAATTTAAGAGATCTTCGAGGGTCTCTAACCTACATTCAAATTTCTTGTTGAAATAGGACATAACTGCCTCTGTACATGGTCAATGAGGCTGGCTTGTATCTCGAGTTATGTAAGGCAGGGAGCCGAGCTTGCTTCTGATTTCCTGCTTGTTTGTAACAGTTCCGCTCAGTGGCTCACAGTAGATGTGATTGGGAATTCATCTCACAGCCAGTATCCAATATCGCACAGCAGTGCTTATACTGATGCAGCATGTTGGGAAACTAACAATCTATTCCTTTGGATAGTGATAAACTTACATTTTTGAGTCAAAAGCTTGATTGTAAAAACACCAAACCTATTTGGGGCAAGCAATTTGATAATATCAACTAATCATTTTTAAATGTAATATTGTTAATGGATTTTTCTGCCTCAATTCCACGCCTACATCACAGAAAGAATGCACGGGGGAAAATGTGACTCCTGCACGAGTGTTTAAAAATGTTATTGCCCCCCATTTATTGGGACCATTGTCTGCTAAAGAAGTGCAGCAAAAATACTTTACAAATATGAGACCAAGTAGTGAAAATGGTGAAGGACAAAAAGACTGGAGTGCTAAATAGTTGTCCTGGTACATATAGAATTACCATCAATACCCTGGTGAATTAGGTGACAAAGGAAGAGGCACTGGTGTGCCAGTGCCACCTTTATCCCATTAAACAATGCTGAAGATGGCAGAAGGAGAGGACTCAGACAGTGATCCAACAAACTCCAGTTCACAGGCAAGAGTTTCCCAACTCCAGGGTGACAGATTGGGAGGGAAGGCAAAGGCCAACACTGAGAGGCATCCATGTTGAGGCACCCTCTCACTCCCTAACCTGCAACACTCCCGGTGGGGCGGTTGAGGCTCCAGAACACTGAGCCCTCCAATTGGGCTGGCAGCATCTACTTCAATTAGGAGGCCGCGTTTGTGAAAATTGCTGAGCCTATCCACTGCCAGCAAGAGAAGAATCAGGGAAACCACATTTCATCCTGGTATCTGAGGTAAAATCCAACCCAATATGTGCCATTCATGGAAATAATCAAAGGAAACAGCTGCTCAGGTACATTTTATTTCACAAAAATGAAATAAACAAATGATTCAACAAATAATTACTGTATTATGCATGTGAGTCCTAACCTATGCTACGGTAGGTCAACCTGGAATTATAGAGGCTTCATTCACATGGGCTGCACGTTCACATTTCTTGACGAGCTGTCACTTTCCTGTGTTTATACTGCCAATTGTTCTGGGCACCATGTGACACGATTTCAATGGGTCTGTCTGGAAATATTGGGTAGAATCTAGTGGAGGTGCTGGGGCCTTAGCCACCAGCTGGACTACAGGCAAAAGCCCTCTTTGCCTCTTTTCAGGAAAGTCCGCCGCATCTTGTGCCACACTGAGGCACAAAATAAGAAGAGGGTCACAGGGAACAGGGATTGGCGATTGGCAGCAGGGCAAGGATAGAGTTCACAGCAGGGGCCCCTTACCAATGATAGGTCTGTTGACAAGGCAGAGAGTTTTTGAACAAGGATGCAGCAGGGCTTCTCGAAAAGAGACTGTGATGGTTTCTCCGACTTTCCAACCGGAGGCCGTGATACCAGTCAGCTCCATAAGAATCCATCCTGATGTGAATGTCTACCGTCAATGGGTATCCAGTAAAACACATAACCTATACACAATGAAAATTCCTTGGATTGCCACCTTGCCTTGGTGGAGAGGCTTGAGCGTTCTGTTGATCGTGAGAATGAGGTTATCGGGGATTTTAACTCCTGGCAGGGTCACGCATGACGGTAAGGTTGGAGGCGAGGAACCAGACAAAACGCAATCCAAAACAAGCCCTTAATGGCAGATCAGGCAGGAGATACTTATGCGGTATCAATGGCTGCGATGGCAGATGAAAGCTGCAGCAATTGGAAGATCCCCAGTTGTCGAGGTTCCCTTGCCACTGGAACTGGACCTAACCTTTGTCAAGACCATGGGCGGGATTCTCCATCGCCCGATGCCGAAATCAGGAACGGCGATCTCATGGAGAATGGCTACCGATGCAGGAATCGGGGCAGGCGCCGATTATACGCTGGTTCGAGATGCTCCGCCCCCTCCAAATCGTCATCATTGGGATGCGCACCTTTGGCGCGTCATCAGTCGGCCCATCTGTGATGCTCCGCCTTCGACGGGCCGAGTTCCCGATGGCGTGAGCCACGTGTGGTCCCAGCGGCCGTGAGCCTGGCGTGCCGGCTGCGGACAGTCTCCAGCGCCTCCACATTCGGCCGAGATCGTCATGGATTCTCCGTTGGCGCCGGCACTTAGCTTCAGAAACGGAGAATCCAGCCCCATGTGTCTGCTGATGTACAACAGCATACCCAAGTTCAAAGAGGTCCAGCATGAGGCATCTATCGAGAGGGAAACCAACATTCCCCCCACACAAATAATTCCTGCGATGATAGGCGAGAGGTGATGGGGATAGGACCATGAGATCTGGAAATCTCTAACTTCGGACCGGCACATAGATGGTGGAGTTTGATTCAGTCATTTTGCTCTTGGGATAGGAACCAAGAGTGTTTTGGCAGCTTTCCTCACGACTGAACAGCCCTCTTCAGGATCCACTCTGTTCACTTCGCATGGGGGAAGGGCTAGAAAAGGTGCCCTAAGAATAACCTGTTCCATCTCCAAGCTGGCTGGAAACTGCATCCAGCAGGCTCATCTACCAGTCGTCAGAAAATCAAAGTTAAACTCAATTTCAGAACCTGGGATGTACGAACCCGCCGGATAATGAGCAAAACAAACAACCGGAACAGGGAACTGCCCTTGTTGCCCATGAACTCAGGCACTTCAACATTGAAGTCTCTGCCCTGCAAAAAGACCCAAAGAGCAGGCAAGGGCAGCTGAGGGAAGATGGTGGTGGTTACACCTTCTTCTGGAAAGGGAAACCCAACAATCAACACAGGACGCATGGCATTGGTTTTGCCATCAAGAGCAAACTTGTCAACAGACTTTCGGAGATAGCTGTCAGCATCAATAAATGCCACATGACTCCATTTACAACTTGCAAAGAACAAGCAGGTAATGGTCACGAATGCCTACACCTCAACACTTGATGCCAATGATGAGTCCAAAGAAGGCTTCTACTCCACCTTGGACACCATCCTCTCCAACATTCCTAAGAAAGATAAGATCATCTTCCTTGGGATCTTCAATGCCAAGTTTGGAAAGGAATCCCAACTGTAGAAAGGAATCATTGGAAGGAAGGAGTTGGGAATTGCAACTCCAATGGGGTTCTCCTGCTCAACAAATCTGAGGAACATCAGCTTGTCATCACTGACACATTGTTCCACCAAAAAGACAAGTTCACGACATCCTGGAGACATCCACAAGTAAAGCACTGGCACATGACCGACTTCATCATCGTCCGATCCCGAGGCCAAAAGAATGCCCTCATCACCAAGCGATGATCAGTGCAGATGACTGTTGGACAAATGACTGGTTCACTGATCTGTCCAAGGCTTTCAACCTGGTCAATCAGGAAGTGCTATGGGAGACCCTGTCAAAGGATGGCTGTCCAGAAAAATTCACCAACATCCTCGACAACAAGATGTCGGTGACAGTCCTCACTAACGTAAATATAACAGAAACCTTTGAGGCCAAGACAGGAGTCAAGCAGGGTTACGTCATCGACCCCATCTTGCATTCGGCAGCTCCGAGTCCCTCCAAAATTTGTCTCCGGCTATCAGGGAGGCAAAGGCCTACACTGCCTCCATACCTTAGAGCCGACACCACCACTGGACTAATGGAACACCTGGCCGGCGAGAATGGCAGAGGCGCCAACAGCAAAGCTCTCAAGCTCGTTCCCCTACATGATGCCGCCTCCACCCGAACCCAAACCGATCTCTCTCCCACGACCCATTTCCTCACCATCGCAATGTTTGCAGCCCAATAATAATTGATCAAATTCGGCAACTGCAGCAACCCTCATCCCCAACCAAGCAGCGCCTCCACTCCAGAAAAACACATCACACCCGCAAGGCCTTTCACGCCTACACAAACCCCGAGGGATTGGAGAGGGATTGAGCGAGGGGAGTCGAGCATAGAGTTTGTTGTACGCAAATAATCTTTTATTATATACTTTGGACCCGTTGGGCTCCATTGGGGGGATTGTGGGGATTCTGGACCAATTTGGCCAGTTTTCGGGGTATAATTGAATATGGGAAAGAGTTGATCAATGCTGGGGAGGAAAAGAAGTTAGAGGAGCTGCCGCTTGGGGTGGTGGGGACGAACCTTTCTGGAAAACGATTTAGGGACAAAGATAGGGAGGTTCTGAAACACAAACAGAAATCTAGGCAGCACCGTCATTTTTTAAATATGAATTTAGAGTACCCAATTATTTTTTTCCAATTAAGGGGCAATTTAGCGTGGTCAATCCACCTAACCTGCACATCTTTAGATTGTGGGGGTGAAACCCACGCAGACATAGGGAGAATGTGCAAACTCCACACGGACAGTGACCCGGGGCCAGGATTCGAACCTGGGCCCTCAGCGCCGCAGTCCCAGTGCTAACGATTGCACCACATGCCTCCCTAGCACCGTCATTTTTACTGTCTGCACTCGCCCTGCCAGCAACAACGGCAAAACATCCCACCTTCTAAAATTCTCCTTCATCCCCTCTACCAATCGGGCCAAGTTCAACCTGTGCAGCTGGGCCCAGCTCCTCACCACATAGATAACAAGGTATCTAAAGTTCGTTCCCCACCACCCTAAACGGCAGCTTCCCTAATCTCCTTTCATGTCCCCTAGCATTGATCGAGAACACCGTACCCTTTCCCATATTCAATTTATACCCCCAAAAGCTGGCCAAATTCCCCCAGAATCCCCCCAATCCCCCCAATGGAGCCCAACGGGTCTAAAGTATAGAATAAAAGATAATCCGCGTTCAGTGCACCCCTATGCTCACCCCCACTCGCTCAATCTCTCTCCAACCCTTCGATGCCCTAAGTTTCATTGTAAGAAATCTTACAACACCAGGTTAAAGTCCAACAGGTTTGTTTCAAATCACTAGCTTTCGGAGCACAGCTCCTTCCTCAGGTGAATGGACTGGATTCACCTGAGGAAGGAGCAGCGCTCCGAAAGCTAGTGACATCGAAACAAACCTGTTGGACTTTAACCTGGTGTTGTAAGACTTCTTACTGTGCTCACCCCAGTCCAACGCCGGCATCTCCACATCTAAGCTTCATTGCCAGTGGCTCAATCGTCAAGACGAAAACCAACGGGGAGAGCAGGCACCCCTGTCTCGTCCCGTGGTGTAGCCCAAAGTACCCCAAACACATTTGGTTCATCTGCACCGCCACCGACGCCTTACCCAAGATATGCTTGACAGCATCGAGGAAACAAACCAAAGAATCGGTCTCAGCATCACCCTCAAGAAAATCAAGTCCTTTACCAACCCTCCCAAGGAAAGATCCGGGGTGGGATTCTCCGTCCCACCAGCTCCATTTTCCGGCGGGGTGCGTACCGCTGGCAGCGGGATTCTCCATCCCACAACTCGCCAATGTGGTTCGCCATTGTAGGCCACCACACGCCGTCGTGAAATGCGTGGGTGTGGGTGCACTGCTGGTGGGGAAGAGGATCCCGCTGATGGAGAATCCCACTGCAGGTCTCTCTCTCCATCAAAATCAACGGAGGAATCCTCCCACAAGTGGAACATTTTCCGTACCTGGGGAGCCACCTTTCATTTAAGGCTGACATTGATGTGGAGATCCAACATTGTATCCAATCCACATGCACCTCCTTCGGACACCTAAGGATGAGAGTCTTTGATGACCACGATGTCCATGCTGATATTAAAATTCTTGTGTACAAGGCAACCGTGCTCCCAACTCTTCTATACGGCTCAGAAACCTGGACTATGTACAGATGCCACCTCAACATCCTAGAGCGGTGAAGTGATGAAGTGACTTCACTTCATGAAGGAGCAATGCTCCGAAGGCTTGTGATTTCAAATAAAACCGTTGGACTTTAACCTGGTGTTGTGAAACGTCGTACTGTGCCCACCCCAGTACAGCGCCAACATCTTTACATCACAGCGCAATAAAGAAACCCACAATTGAGGAGGATATAGGAATCGCTTCAAAGACACCCTGAAGGTTTACCTCAAGAAATGCAACATAGATGCTCAGAAAATAACTACCTGGAGGAACCTTCTTATTGAAGGGCCATAATTCTTCGAGAACACTCGATGCAAGAGGTGGTCTGGAAGAGGAGCCTGAGAAAGGAATACCAGTGGTCTCAAGCACAAGGACTAAACCCACCTCCTGGAAACATCTGCCAAATATGCTTCAAAGATACGGCTCTAGGATTGGGCTCATCAGCCACGCAAGGACCCACAGAACCCTTGACCAGTGACACGGAGTTACTTAGGTGGACAATCATGCTCGTTAGTGAGTGATCACTGAAGAATAGGCATGTATGTCAGGAAATCTACATTCTTAAACATGTAATCTACAAGCTATAAGGTCAAGTTGAGAAAGCGAAACTATTTGCCTGTCAGCAGTGCACATTTACTGCAAAAAGATTTGATATCCTGTCATTGTTGCAGAATAAACTCTGATACATGGAAGCTTAATCAGTCAGGTTTATCACCCAGCATAGGTCTCCTGTTATACAGTAAGAGAGCAAATGGTTGTATGAAACCCTTAAATGTAATACATGGACACTATCCAACACATTTAAGCCGAGAAATTACTGTTGATGATTTGATTGTACAAACACTTCACATATTCTCATCAAATTTCTCTCTCCACTATTTGAAAAAACCTATTAACTCAATATTTATAATGTGCTAGTGTTTTGTTAAAACAGTGGTGAGAGGAACGTTGCAGAAGTGGGGTAAGTATTTGCATAACATCATTGTCAATGTGGTCATCTCTCTTTCCTGAGACATAGATTACTTGATAGCTTTACTTGAACATAATTTGTGCTTCTTCAGAAGTGAGCTCAAGTGTTCCTCTGTATTTATATCAGACTGAAAGTTGAAGGAAAGATCCAGGTGTTATTTTGCATATGAAATAGTAATGTATTATTAGAAATGCACCAACATTTGTAATATCCCAATGTTTCTATCGTAATAATAGCATTGCAGGAACTTTCCCTCATACTCTCCACGTCACTTCAGAACAATTTGCTCATTTTTGAAATAAGGTCGCAAAATATTGTAAATATGTGGCTGGTTGGTCAACATGTAAAAGTGACATTTCTCTCCTAGAGTCAGAACATGTTGTTGCAGCATATATCATATGTTGCGCGTTGCTCCAATTTTACAATTTAACAGCAAATGATTTTCATTGGTCCTAGTTATCCCTTTTAATTCTATTTTCTTATTTCTCTCCTTTGGGACAAAAACAGACATTTGATATATTTTATCATCCCCATGGAGAATACAACATGCTGATTGGCTAAACCGCACTTTCAAAATTGATTCGGGAAATCTCCTGTGACTACCTCAAAATATAATTATTAAGATTGTATTAATTAATTAATAAGAGTGGACAACAATTATGGACTCAATCTTGTAATGCACTTCGGAATTTGTGTCTAATGGCTCAAATGAAGAACTCAACCTGTGATACAGTCTGCGATTCACCTTCCTCACCTTAACCCCAATATAGTGTGGAACGTATTTAAATGTCGAGTGATCAATCAAGCTCACCTCTAAGTCAGAAGGTTGTAGATTCAAGTCCCATAGACATGAGCACAAATGAGCACAAGATCTAGGCTGTTAATTCAGTACAATACTGGGGGAATGCTGCCTTTTGAATAAGGCATTAAATGAAGCCCCTTCAGTCCTTTCATGTGGACATAAAAGATTACTTTATACAATTTGGGGAGGCGGTGACGTAGTGGTATTGTCACTGGACTAGTAATCCAGAGACCCACAGTAATGCCCTGAGACCCAGGTTTAAATCCCAGCCCAGGAGATGGTCAAATTGGAATTCCAGAAGAAATCTGGAATTAAAAGTCTAGTGGTGACCACAAAACCATTGTTCATTGTCGTGAAAACCCATCTGGTTCATAATGCCCTTTAGGGAAGGAAATCTGTCATCCTCATCTAGTCTGGCCGACATGTGACTCCAGATCCACAGCAATGTGTGTGACTCTTAAATGCCCTCATGAATGGACCTAACAAGCCACTCAATTCAGGGGAAATTAAATATGGCAAACAAATGCAGACCCAGTCAACGATGCCCACATCCCATGAATGCATTTTTTTTAATTTAGGAGAGGGGAGTTCTCCTCAGTTTTCAGGCAAATATTTATCCCTCAATCATAATCACTAAAATC
Organism: Scyliorhinus torazame; assembly: GCF_047496885.1. Taxonomy (NCBI): domain Eukaryota; kingdom Metazoa; phylum Chordata; class Chondrichthyes; order Carcharhiniformes; family Scyliorhinidae; genus Scyliorhinus; species Scyliorhinus torazame. The sequence continues at coordinate 143,726,659 of NC_092717.1, read as the reverse complement.
GATTATATCACGGGTTCCCAAACTGGGATTCATGGACACCGGGAGTCCATGAAGGGTCTCCAGGGGATCCATGGAACTGGCAGCTGCCACTAGCCCGGCAAACACCGGTTTGAAAGAAGCATCCAACCAATTTCAAAAATAATTACAGCAATGAAATAGGACAATCAGAGCAAGGCCTCTTGGAGCACTGGATGCTGGTAGGCTCACTAGTCATTTGATTTATTCCATCACACTGTTGTTGGGCAGGAAAGCCTGTCGTCAACAGCGAGGATTGATCCTGAGAATGGAGCCGGCAGCAAAAAGAGGCTGTGCGAAGTAGTGAGAGGCCTCGGAGAGGTGTGTGTGAGAGAGAGAGAGGGGGGGTTTGGGCCTCGGAGACACATGTGTGAGAGAAAGAAGTGGGGTTTGGGCCTCAAAGAGGTGTATATGAGAGAGCTGGGGGCCTTGGACCTCGGAGCGGCATGTCCAAATAGAGGGGGGAGTTTGTGCCTCAGAGAGGCGTGCATGAGAAGGGGGCGGTTTGGGCCTTGCGTGAGAAAGAGAGGGGAGAGTGTGTGTGTGTGAGAAAGGAGGATGAATGTGTGTGTGAGAGAGGAGGGTGAGTCTGTTTGTGTGAGGGGGATGAATGTATGTGTGAGAGGGGGTGAATGTGCGTGTGTGTGAGGGGGGTGAGTGTGTGTGTATGAGAGATGGGCTGAGTGTCTGTGTTTGAGGAAGATGAGTAAGTGCGAGAGAGGGGGTGAATGCATGAGAAAGTGGGTTGAGTATGTGTACGGATGGGAGTGACAGAGGTGGGTGGGTGTGTGAATGTGAGGGAGAGATGTGAATTGTGTGTGAGGGAGAGAGGTGAGTGTGTGTGTATGTGTGTGAGGGAGAGGTGTGTGTCCCCGATATGAGAATCAGCTTTCCAGCGTTATTCCTCCCTTTAAAAATGACAAAGGGTAAGATTTAATTTTTTTAAAATAAGAGAACGTTTTAATTATTACCAGATTATCCACTCTTAAAGTAGATACTACTTCCCATATTAAGGGGCCATGGGAGGGTAGCTTGGCCAGGGATTAAAATGAGGGGGCCATGTAGCTGGCAAATATATTTGTAACTGTGTGCCTCATCCTGGTTCCTAATGTATGCATAGATATAGCTGGAAAAGGCTGTTTACATTTGATTTCTGTTCGCACCTATTTCACGGTTAAAAAAAGAACATCAACATTATGAGAATGCTTGGGGTTCCTCGATGCTCTTGGGAGGTTACTAGGGATTCCATGGCTCAAAATGTTTGGGAAACCCTGGATTATATGGTCATTAACAGATTGCTGTTTGTGGAATCTGACTGTTTGCAGATCATACACTCCAACGATGACAGTACTTCAAAAGCACTTACTTCCCTGTGCAATACTTTGGGACATCTTGAGTTCACAAAAGGCATGATATGAATGCAAATCTTTCTTTTTTTCTTTATCTTCCTCTGTCATTGCAGCTTACATGGAGCATTCAAGAAATTTTATGAGTATAAACAAGAACTCTACCATGGTGATGACCATTAGCTTAGAAGGTGGTGATACCATAGGAACAGGAAGTTAAGCTGGATTCTTTTTTGACAAGTACATTGTAAGTGGTATACTTAATTTAATAAAATTCTTTTTACACTTCATTGCTGCCAAACAAGAAGAATTTTGTTTCAATGAGCAAAGGATTTAAATGCCCTTTCAGGTCAACAGTGGTCTGCAAGTTTTTTAAAGAGGAAAAACACATTTTTGCAATTTCATTTAAACTCCTGAATCAGATCTATTATGATTCATTCATTGATAGACTGTCAAAGTCATATTCACCTTGCTGCATAATGGTAGAGCTTATGGTTTATAAACAATCGGGAGAAACTTTATTTTTGCCTTAATCTTAATAGTATTTGCATAATTTATTAATACACTGTCACTAATAGCATCACAATTACATTCTTAAATGTAACCTGAAGGATCTCTGCTTATGACTTATAATGTTAGTTCATAACCAGGTTTGAATTGATCTTATTTTCATATACCAACATTAAATTAGTGCACTTATTAATTGCCTCTTTCTAATCAATATTGTTCTCCAAGTTTCCTAAAGATAGATCTTATGGTTTTGAGTTCATAGAGAAATTTCCTAATGAACCTATTGGGCATATGCATATTAGATCTGCTTACCATAATAACTAATAAGTTATCTCTATTAGCATAATGATCCCCCTCCATTTCACAGACATGATACTCGGGGTTTCGAGTTAATGAAAAATGTGAAAACGTTTACACTGAAGGCCCTTCTTGCCCCATTTATTCTTTGCCCCATTAGACAGGCAAGTAATAAGAAAAAAATAAGTGCCTTATGAAAGATATGTTCTGATCATTAACCTAAACACATGACACTTAAATAATAAAAATAAAAATAATTTGCAGAAGCCGATTAGAACAGATTATCTTCTAATGTAATAAGGACGTCTTTGAAAAGTAGTAGTTGTTAGACACGTCAGACACTTTGATGCTTTAGTGTTTCAGTATTGTCGAGATTGTCCCGGCTGCTTCTTTTTCAGGATAAGAAAATTGCCCAAACACTAAAATTACAGAAATAAAAGCAGAAAATGTTGGAAATACACAAGTCAGGCATCATTTGTGGAGAGAAACAGTGTTAAGGGTGGAATCCTCCGCTCTTTCCACAGCGGGACGTGTGGTAGGCGGAGGATAAACTGTTGGAATTCAGTTCTTGGGAGTTTAAAGATGGGTAGAGCTCCCCAACAAACAATGTCAGGGTGCCCTTTTGCATGTATTAGCATGTGATGCGTGCTTATTAAAAGACCACCGCGCCAGAATAAAATTCTCCCGCCAAATTAAGATCCACGCCAGTGAGAAATTGGAACGTTCACTTTTATAACTGGATATAAATGGTGTGCATCTGGTGAGCTTGACTTCCCCCAGGACTTTGAGGTCAATAGATGTTGCTTTTGGCTTCTTGGGGACAACTCATAACTTCAATCAAATCGAGTGCCAGCAGCAGAAGCTGGCAGATTGAGGGCAGGAGGGTTGAGCAGAGGTTGGACCTGGGAGGTAGGCTAACGGGAGAAGGAGAGAAGGCTGGACCTTCGAGCCCATGAGGTAAAAGTGCAGAAGGCAATTTCTGGCCTACCCCATCATGAGATTTGCTGTGCTCCACATGGATGCATAATTAATTCACTGAACAATGCAAAATTGTGCATGTTCAGTTGTCCTGTAACCCCCATCATGTCCAGCAGGAGATCTTTAAGATTTCCAGCACTTGCATTTGTATTACTAAAATTACAGACTTTTATTCAAGAATTGATAAGGAGTTTTATATATTCAGGATGAGGGTGAGCTGGGAGTTGAGAAGCCGCATTAGGCAGGAAAATGCCGTTATCTTCAATGTTCTCAGTGATCAATTTTATTCCCAGACACTGAACACAAATGGCGGGATTCTCCGAAATGGAGGCAGAGCGTTCGCGCCGTCGTGAACGCTGTTGAGGTTCACGACGGCGCAAAACGGCCCCTATCCCGACCGATTCAGGGCCCGATAATGGGCTAGGAGCGGCGTCGCGTCATTTACACGCGGCAGGCCTTGGTGCCGCATAAAGTTGGCGCCGCATAAAGGCAGCGGCGCATACATGGCGCGGCTGGCACCGCATAACTGGCGTCACCCGCGCATGCGTGGTTGCCGTCCTCTCCAAGTCCACCCCGCAAGAAGATGGCAGACGGATCTTGTAGGGCTGCGGAAGAAAGGAGGTCCTCCTTCAGAGTGGCTGGCCCGACGATCGGTGGGCACCGATCGCGGGCCAGACCCCATTTGAGGCCCCCACCGGTGCAGGATCCCCCCTCACCCCCCCGCAGGTCGCCCCCCCCCCCCCCCCAGCATTCCCACGCTGTTCCCGCCGGCAGCAACCAGGTGTGGAAGGCGCCGGAGGGAACCCGCTGTTTTGGGCAGGCCGCTCAGCCCATCCGGGCCGGAGAATCGCGGGGGTACCGGTGAATCGCCATTTTGGCTGTCTCTGGCGATTCACTGTACCGCGCCGCGCAAAACGCGATTGTGCCGGTCTGGCCGCGTCCGTGAATTGCGGGAGGGCGTCGGCGACCCAGGCGATTCTCCCAACAGGCGCGGGAGCGGAGAATCGCGCCCAATATACTTTTAACAGATGTATTGTGAACAAAAAAAAAATCAAAAATCTCAAATGTATTGCTTTTCCAAACCTTAACAATTTTATATTCACTCCCATCTCTTCAGATCTTCACATTGAGAACTAATGGGAAAGCCTATCATCAGCCTTTTACTGATGCCCTTAGCCACTTCGGAAAATATAAGATCATAAAATGTTTTACCCTGAGTAAATCTAGCTAAAAATTGACTTCGTGCATTTTAATGTGACATTCCGCCAGTCACAGTTACCATTTCAAAAACCTACTCTTGCAGTAAGTTAAAAGGTAGCCATTCCTGTCACTTCATGAAGATGCTGCAAAAGTCTCAATTTTGGGTAAAAGAACATTGTGCTGGTGTAGGCCACAAGTGACCTAGGCAGGTGGTATGGCGGCCAAAATTTTGGAAGTCTTCCCTGAAAGCTATGTCTGTAGCTGGGAAGTGCACCATGTAGCAAGTGACCAGCTTCTTCAGGATAGCTGCTCACTATAAAAGGAGAAATAGTGGGAGGTGGCTGAAAGGTGGACTAACTGTAGACAGTGGAGACATGTGGGCTCCCTTTGAGGTTGAGTAGTAGCAGGTTCTGCTGCAGGAGATATACCAATCGATGACGGACCTAATGAGGACAATAGGATACCTTTAAGTAAAACAGATAACATACCTGGCAGTAAATAAGGAGAATGTTTGTAAAAGCATGACAACGATAAGCTTTTGTTCACATTTCTTGATTAGCCAGCCAGACATGGTAGACAGTGCGATAATGGTAATGTTAGTGGATTGGTCATCCAAAACTCAGGCTATTGTTCTAGGGGAATGGTGTCAAATCCCATGAATCTATCAGTATTGGTAGGGTGAACCATTGCACTGTCCTTTTGCAGAGATTATTCTGAGGGGACCATCCATTGTGCTGTGTCGAACTGCGACTGTGAGATGTGGTCTCCTTTATATCGGAGAGACTAAACGCAGACTGGGTGATCGTTTGCTTTTTTAAAATAAATGTATTTTAATGGGTTTTTGAACAAAGTATATTTACCGTTATGTATACAGAATAAATATATATATATAGAAGAGAAGGGCACACAAAAACATACCCAAAAAAAAAGAAAAAAGAAAAAAGAAATACAACATAAAATAAAATACCGGTAAGGTATTATGCACCAGCTCAACAGCAGCAACTCTATACAATTGGCAATATTATTTTAACACATAAGTAGGCATCTGTTTGCGGGGGGAGGGGGGGGTGGAGACTGGGGAGGTAGCTATACATTTGAGTGCCGGAGAAACAATTACAGAGGGCAATACGCGAATGGGTCTGGTATTGGTGTTGTCACTTGCTTCTCCCAGCTGGATTTCGCTGCCGTTGTTGTCTCGCGCTCATCTCCGCTTCAGCCGTTCCTCCCGTCTTTCGCCTGGATTCTTCTTGCTCTCTGTTCCTGTAGATGCCAAATTTGTTATCGTTTCCTGTGCCCTCCTTCTGGCTATCATTTCCCTGCCTCCCCCCCACCTCTCTCGTTCTCCTCTATTGTTCCCTGTCTCTTCACTCTCCCCCCCCCCCACCACCGCCTCCCCTCCCCCCCTCCCTTCTGCCCCCTTCTCCCCCTACTGTGGTTCACCTTTTTTTCCTCTTAGGTTTAGCTGTCCCCCCCCACTCCGGTCTATCTCTCCCTCTCATGCCTTGGCTACTTTCCCCTGATTCTTGGCTACCTGACTATTGTTCTGCTTGTTCGTTGGCCACAAACAGGTCCCGGAACAATTGGGTGAATGACTCCCACGTTCTGTGGAAGCTGTCGTCTGACCCTCAGATGGCGAATTTGATTTTCTCCATTTGGAGAGATTCTGAGAGGTCGGACAGCCAGTCTGCAGCTTTGGGTGGTGCTGCTGACTGCGGGCAATCAGGGAGGCAAAGGCAAGGGCACCCGCCCTCCTCCCCAGGAAGGTGATTGCTTTGCTGAGCACCTTCGGTCTGTACACATTCAGGACCCTGACCTTCTCGTTGCTTGCCATTTTAACACAAGACCCTGCTCCCATGCCCACATGTTGTCATGGGGGCAGCACGTAGCATTGTAAATAGCACAATTGCTTCACAGCTCCAGGGTCCCAGGTTCGATTCCGGCTTGCGTCACTGTCTGTGCGGAGTCTGCACATCCTCCCCGTGTGTGCGTGGGTTTCCGCCGGGTGCTCCGGTTTCCTCCCACAGTCCAAAGATGTGCAGGTTAGGTGGATTGGCCATGATAAATTGCCCTTAGTGTCCAAAATCGCCCTTAGGGTTGGGTGGGGTTACTGGGTTATGGGGATAGGGTGGCGGTGTTGGCCTTGGGTAGGATGCTCTTTGCAAGAGCCGGTGCAGACACGATGGGCCGAATGGCCTCCTTCTGCACTGTAAATTCTATGTATGTGCTTGACCTGCTGCAATGTTCCAGTTAAGCTCAACGCGAACTGGAGGAACAACATCTCATCTTCCGGTGGGGCAGACTACAGCCTTCCGGTCTCAACATCGAATTCAACAACTTCAAATTATTAGCTCTACCTCACCTCGACCCATTTGTTTTCATCCCATTTCATTTTAACCGTTTTTTATCATTTCTTTCTCTCTTGTCTTTCTTTATATATATTTACACCCCTCCCCCCCTGCATCTTATCCACCTTTCCTTTCCCTTTCTCCCCTTTGCTTCCCCCTTCCCCTCCCCCAACATCGTCATCAGTCACAGTTTACCTTCTGATGTTAGTTTCTCTGCTGTTTGGCCTTTCACACCTTTTGTCCTCTCTGGGGACTGCCATTAGCACTCTTTCTCCTTGGTTTCTGTGGCTATTAGCACCCGTTTCGCCAGGTGTCTGTGTCTATGACTCATCTTTCGTTCTCACTCCACAGTATGAATATTTCCCACTTTCTCTGTCTTATTGCTTCGACAAAGACTCATCTGGACTCGAAATGTCAGCTCTTTTCTCTCCCTACAGATGCTGCCAGACGTGCTGAGATTTTCCAACATTTTCTCTTTGGTTACTGTGAAACTGAGATGGATTCAGAATTTACCCAGCAGCTCAAAACTGCACATTCATGAAATACCGCATGGACCATCAGCAGCAGCAAGAATTGTTTTCAACTGCAACCTGTAATCTCATGACCTGACATATCCCTCATTCCAGCAGAACCATCTATCATAATATACACACAGGTATATGATGGTGCACAGACAGGCAGTGATTGACACACAGGATGACCAGTGAACACACAGAACACAGCAGCCAATCACCAGACAGGACACGACCACTATAAAGCCAGTGGGCACTAGTTTTCCCGCTCTCTTGGGATCCAGCCTCTGAGACAGTCAGAGCCCATGAGCAGCAACTAGAACATACACCATGTGGTAGTAAGATAGTCTGGTCAGGTTACCTCAGGTCTCCAGTCAAGTCAGCATAGTGTCAACCCACAGTTAAAGTGTGTATGATAGTTAAGAGTTCAATAAAATAGAGTTGCATTTCTTCAAGTGTTGGAAGCCTGTCTCTCTCACTGCTGCAGTACACGCAGTCCTCGCAGACCAGGCATACCCAACACATCACCATCAAGCCAGGGGATCAACCTTGGTTCAATGATGAATGCAGAAGAGCATACCAGGAGCAGCACATGGAATACCGAAAAATAAGGTGCCAACCTGGTGAAGCTACATCACAGGACTACTTGCATGCCAAACAGAGGAAGCAGCATGCAATAGACAGTGCTGAGCGATCCCACAACCAATGGATCAGGTCAAAGTAGTCCTGCCACATCCAGTTATGAAATGTGGTAGGCAATTAAACAACTACCCAGAGCAGAAAGCTCTACAAATATCCCCATCCTCAATGATAGGGGAGCCCAGTGGTACATTAATGGAAAAGTCAAGCCTGAAGCATTTGTAACCATCTTCAACCAGAAGTGTCAAGTGGATGATCCATCTCAACCTCCTCCGGCTGTCTCTGGCAGTCTTCAACCAATTTGATTCACTTCACAAGAGAGCAAGAAATGGCTGAAGGCACTGGATACAGCAAAAGCTATGGGCGCTGACAGCATCTCAGCAGTAGTTCTGTAGAATTGTGCTCCAGAACTAGCTATGCTCCTAGCCAAGCTGCAACAATGGCTTTTACTTGACAACGTGGAAATTTGCCCAGTTATGTCAAAAGGCAGGACACATCCAATCAGCAAAGTGCTGGGCGGTGACGTTGACAGAGCTATCCAGCTATAACTTATTCACTGGTGCTTAGGTTAAATTTTGCCTGGGCACCTGACCCAAAACATGGGCAAAAGAGCAAACCTCAAGAGGTGAGCTGAGAGTGGCTGCCTTGGACATCAGGTCAGAATGGCATCAAAGAGCCCGAGCAAAATTGAAGTCAATGATAATCAGTTGGAAAACTCTCGACTGGCTGGAGTCATATCTGGCACGAAAGAAGATAGTTGGGGTGGTTGGAAGTCAATCATTTCAGTTCCAGGACATCACTGCAGGAGTTCCTCAGGGTTGTGTTCTAGGCCCAACCATCTTCAACTACTTTGTGAATGAACTTTCCTCAATCAGAAGTCAGAAATGGGGATGTTCACTGATGAGTGCACAATTTGCAGCACCATTTGTGACTCCTCAGATATTGAAGCAGTCCATGTCCATCTTCAGCAAGACTTGGACACCTTCAGGCTTCGGCTGATATGTAGAGAGTTATATACACATCACACAAGGGCCAAGCAATGACCATCTCCAGCAGGAGATACTCCAACCATCTTTCCTTGACATTCAATGACATAACCATCACTTAATCCCCCACTATCAATATCCTAGGCTGCCATTGACTAGAAAATTCACTGGACTAGCCAAATAAATACTGACGCTACAAGAGCAGCTCAGAGACGAGCATTGAAAACATCAATCATCATAAAAATTCATCTGGTTCACGTTTGTGCTTTAGGAATGGACATCTGCCCTTAGCCAGTCTGGCCTATATGTGACCCTAGACCCACAGAAATGTGGTTGGCTCTTAACTGCCCTACGAAATGGCCTAGCAAGTCTTTCTATTGTACGCAATTGTTGCAGAAATGTCAAAACAGATGGATTGAAATGGTTCAAGAATGTGCCTCAACCCCATGTTCTCAAGGACAATTAAAGGTGGGCAACAAATGATGGCCTTGCCTGTGATGCCCACACCCCACGAACAAAGGAATTTTAAAAAAATCAGCACCTCCTGACTCCTCAAAGCCTGTCCACTATCTACAATGCACAAGTCAGGAGGCGTTATGGAATACTCTAATTGCCTGTGTGACTGTGGCTCCAGTAACATTGAAGAAGTTTGAAACCATCCGGGAAAAATCAGCCTGCTTGATTGGCACCCCATCCACCAATTCCAAAATCCACTCCCTCCACCACCGATGCACAATGGCGGCAGTGTGTGCCATCTACAAGATGCACTGCAGCAACTCACCAGGACTCCTTAGGCAGCACCTTCAAACCTCTACCACCTAGAAGGCCAAGAACAGCTGATGCATGGGAACCGCACCAAGCCACACACCATTCTGACTTGGAGCTATATCACCATTCCTTCAGTGTTGCTGCGTCAAAATGCTGGAACTCTCTTCCTCACAGCACTGTGAGTGTACCTATTCCAGATGTAATGCAAGAAGGCGGCTCACCATCAACTTCTCAAGGGCAATTAGGGATGAACAACAGATGCCAGCCTTGCCAGCAACACTCACATCCCATGAAATATTAACAACAAAACAATTTTGGAAGCTATCCCACCATGTTGGACATAACATTAACAAAAAACACAGCCATTGCCTTTTTGTGTATGCCCATTCATTGTGCTGCGCTAGATGGTCCATATCCCTTTAAGAACGGCAGGGCAGCCAAAGAACAACAAACTGATACTGAGGAGCTCCACTGTTAATCTGCGGTTTCTCTAGACGCCTGCAGCCATAGATTCAAAGGATAGCCTTGCACTGCTAAAAGCTTTTTACACAGTGGGCAGAATTTAATAAGTACTCTGCGAGTGGGAAACATGGTGGATAGGCTGAGTTAATTACATGGGAGCCAAACAGTTGGAATTGCAACAGCAAGTTCAGAATGACAGATTAAGTTTACAGTGTAGCAATGGTGGATCGGACCTCATGCTGTCCTGTGTTTGGTTCCTATTTGTAATACATTTGCATGGTAATAATACGCATGATCTGAAAACATCTTGAAATTATGTCCGATCTTCAAGATTACCTCATCAAGTTCACTTTTGTTCAAAGGTAGTGTGCACCAGTTGGCGTGTCTGAGGCGAGTGGTAGTTCTTGTTTAATGCTTTGGCAAAAGGGAGGACAGCATGGGAATGGTAGCTTCGATGGAGGGACCAGTGAGTGCGAGTTGGGGCGGGGGGGGATAGGGTTGGGGGAGTATGAGTGGGGACATGGAGGAGATCAAGAGAGCTTTGAGAGAGGACAAAAGGTGAGGTTGTGGCATTGAATTGTGCATTTGGAAGGGCCTAGCATTTTAGGTGTGATTGAGGAGTGGCGGCAATCAGTGAAGATAAACAAAATGAGAGGCTGAAAGGGTGGGGTCAATAGTTTGAGCCCTGTGAGTCAAACCCAGGGTGCTGGCTGACAAAGGGGGCGGGATTCTCTCTTCTGGGAACTAAATCCTCACGCCCGCCGGAAAACGGGCGAGAATCACTCTGAACTTTTTCCTTGAAGGTCCGGGGTGAATCTCCGTTTTCCAGGGGCCTAGCAGAGACCCGGAGTGGGTCCTGCAGCTCTGGCTGCCGGCGGGGCCCTGCTAGCCAGACCGCTCGGCCGCGCATGCACATGGCGGCCCACCTCGGCGGGGGCGCCGCCGACATGGCGGAGCCACAAAGCGGGCCCGTGCGGAGGGAGATAGGTCCCACCCAGATCAGGGTGGCCCGCCGATCAGTGGCCCCCGATCGTGGGCCTGGCCACCACTGAGGCCACCCCCGGAGTCAGATAGCCCCCGCCTCCCACCAGGACCGCCACCGCGACCACGGGTCCCAGCTCCCGCCGGGTGGTACCACACGTAAACCACACCGGCGAGAGTTCAGCCGTCGACCGCGGAGAATCGCCAAGGGGGCCTGTTTGAACAGCCCCTGACCGGCTCCGCGTCGATTGCGCACGTGGGACTGGCGGGTCCACGGAGAATCACGGAAGCTCCGTCGCACCGGATTTCCAGCGTGAACGGCTATTCTCCGTCCCCGCGCCCGGTGCAACTTCGGCGTGGAGGGTCGGAGAATCCTGCCCAGGGAATGTTCACAGTCATTGGGGAAGGGGCAGGTTCAGTTTAATGTAGGAATATTAGAGAAGGTTTTGTAGGATAGGTCACAGGATCCAACAGAAACTCTAAGGATGGTGCAAGGATAGTCTAGGATCAGAAGGGAAACCTTGGCATGGGTAATGCTAGTCCTGCGGTCTAAACATCTCCCAGTCTCCCGCTGGCAGGAGGTCCTCCCCGAAGCGCTCCACTCCATCCGATCGCTCCTCTGCACCGCGACTAACGGGACCCCTCATGAACGTCTCTTGGCCTTCCCCAGGAAGTCCACCTATGGGGTCTCGCTCCCAATATGGCTGACTGTTCCTGGACCCGTCCTCCTTCGCAAGCATGTGCGGACCCATAAGTCGGACCCTTTGGTCGAAAGGGTCCGCCTCCTACACGCGAACCCGCAGTACGCCTACGTGGCACACCCCGACGGGCGCCAGGACAGTCTCCCTCCGGGACCTGGCACCCGCTGGATCCCCACCCACGGCCCACGACCTGATACCGTCCCCCCCCCGGTTGCCTCATTCACCCCTGCGCCACTCACCCTCCCCACAGTAAACCTCACCGCAGCCCCCACCCCAGGAGGATCCGTCCTCCCATTGGTTCCACTCAGGGGTGACGAAGACGAGGACCACACGCTCCCGGAGTCACAGGTGACCAAGTCGGCGCCGACATCACCACCAGGACTGAGGCGATCGCAGAGGAGGGTCAAGGCCCCCGACAGACTGAACTTGTAATTCTTTTTTTCCACCCCCCCCACCGGACTCCTTTTTTAATAGGGGGTGAATGTGGTAGTCACCACTAGCAGTATTATATGTATTACGCTAAGACAGGTATAATAGAGGTACATGGGTAAATCCCTGCCTGCTGGCTCAGCCCAGTAGGTGGGGTATAAATGTGTGTGCTCGCCGGTGCTGCAGCCATTCTGGGTCCAGCTACAGGAGGCACCACATCTTGTTCAATAAAGCCTCGATTATTCCACTACTCTCATCTTTGTGGTAATTGATACTGCATCAGTGACCACACGTGAAATGAAATGAAATGAAAATCGCTTATTGTCACAAGTAGGCTTCAAATGAAGTTACTGTGAAAAGCCCCGAGTCACCACATTCCGGCGCCTGTTCGGGGAGGCTGGTACGGGAATTGAACTGTGCTGCTGGCCTGCCTAGGTCTGCTTTAAAAGCCAGCTATTTAGCGCTGTGCTAACCCAGCTCCTGTGACGAATCATATAGGTGTGTGCTTGTTCCCAGGGAACACTCATGATGAAGAAAACTTGCAAAATTCAGAGCTTCCTGAATTGTTTGAAGGCCCACCCTCGATTGATGGCTGGATCCTGGGTGACAAGGACTATCCCCTCTAGACCACGGGGAGAATGTGCAAACTGCACATGAACAGTGACCCAGGGCCAGGGTCAAACCCGGGTCCTCGGCGCCGTGAAGCAGCAGTGCTACCAACACGCCACTGTGCCACCCGCAGGGTTTCACAGTTGATCGTGGCCATGCAACACAACACATTTTGGCTCCAGGAAGACATAGAGGAACAACTCTCCTCCTCAGATGAGGAGGAATGTGATGAGTCTGAGGAAGAGAACATGAAGGTGCACGAGCCTCTAACGAATGCCCGGGACATGGGCAGACGCGATAATCCCATATATACGGGAATCATCTAAGATTGAGGAACCCACATGAACATTCTCCCATCACTGGGATATCTACCAACTTTTTCCCGTCGATGCCCCCCCACCCACCCCCAACCCCCACCCCTCATGCAGCTACCTCTGAACCTGCATCATCTAACACCTAGAATAGCAAGTAGAGAGGACCTCCATCATACCAATCAACAAGGTAGCCTGTTATCCAAGACAACTGATACGTTTGTGGGGATACATGAAACAATCTATCATGACCAAAATCTCAGAACCGACTCCATCATTGCAGGTCCTTGACTTCACATAAGGTAGTTTATTTGTCCCTTTGGAACATGGGGCGAAATTCTCCGGTATCGGCGCGATGTCCGCCGACTGGCGCCCAAAATTGCGCAAATCAGTTGGGCATCGCACCGCCCCAAAGGTGCGGAATGCTCTGCATCTTGGGGGGCCGAGCCCCAACCTTAAGGGGCTAGGCCCGCGCCGGACTAATTTACGCCCCGCCAGCTGGCGGAAATGGCCTTTGGTGCCCCGCCAGCTGGCGCGGAAATGACATCTCCGGGCGGCGCATGCGCGGGAGCGTTAGCGGCCGCTGACGGCATTCCCACGCATGCGCAGTGGAGGGAGTCTCTTCCACCTCCACCATGGTGGAGACCGTGGCGAAGGCGGAAGGAAAAGAGTGCCCCCACGGCCCAGGCCCACCCGCGAATCGGTGGGCCCCGATTGCGGGCCAGGCCACCGTGGGGGCACCCCCCGGGGCCAGATCGCCCCATGCCCCCCCCCCCAGGACCCCGGAGCCCGCCTGCGCCATCTTGTCCCGCCGGTAAGGTAGGTGGTTTAATCTACGCCGGCGGGACAGGCATTTTAGCAGCGGGACTTCGGCCCATCTGGGCCGGAGAATCGCGGGGGGGGGGGGGTGCCCGCCAACCGGTGCGGCACGATTCCCGTCCCCGCCGAATATCCGGTGCCGGAGAATTCGGCAACCGGCGGGGGCGGGATTCACACCAGCCCCCGGCGATTCTCCGACCCGGCGGGGGGCCGGAGAATCTCGCCCATGATCTCTGACAATCTCCTTGACACTGCATATAATGGAGTGTCTGAAGAGCTACCATATCCTCTGTGACCCACAGGCTGGCAAACATGAAAATGGACACACACCAACATTAAATAAAGACTGTTCATAAATACACAACCGTAGTTTCCTACACAATAAAGGAAATGTCTAACATTGTCCTACAGCCGTCAGTGAGTGCCAAGCATGACGCATACCAGTATAGTTAGATCTCTGATCATTCAAGTCCGAAAAAAGGCTGATGAAAAACACCCATGCCACTGCTGTGCTTGCATAACTTCTTAAGTTTTCTTTTCCTATGACTTGCTGTGGACCTGACATTAGCAGCTGAGATGAATGTAGGGAACTGAGAGTGACACCTTGTTACCTGAAAATACTTTTGCCTTTGTTCTCTGGAGGCCCAGGTCCTTGAGGGCTCGGTCCTTCTGTGGATATCCTGCACAGATTGTGGGGCTGCCTCCTTGGCCCTGCCTATTGGAGGCAATGTGGTTAATAGCAGAGGGGATGTGGAAAGGGCATTCGCCTTGGGAGTGCCAGGAGGGACAGAATTTGGATAGATGGCAGGCATTTCTCCTCCATCTGAGTATGCAATGGCATCTCCCTATTTCCCTGAGGAGAAGAGGCTCCTCGAGAGAGAGGTCCAGGTACATTGTCCCCCTCTCGCTTATCCACTTTTCTGTGGAACCAATGGCTAGAGTGACAGAGTTCTGGCCAGATGCATATGGGTCCACTGCTCAACATGGTTCTCCATGGCAGTTGCCATCCACTTTGTGGAGGGGGCCGTGCACATATATGCCTGTGATCTGGCAGAACCCATGGCGTGCATGGATTCTTCCATAGTCCACACAAAGCTGCATGTAAGCCTAGCATATCTGCCATATATTCCTCTAATTTATTCCTCTAATGCAGTTGCATTTACAACGGGCTTTCTGTGGCCGTAACTGGAAGCCCACCATCAGCATGGGGCTCAATGTGGGTCTGTTCCCCAACAGTCCTGTAAGTAACTGGGACCTCAGCTGGCACAGCCTCCCTCAGCTGCTGGGCCACGCCTGTGCTGTGCTCACATGAATCTAAATGTGACCCTTCACGACTTGGGTGTGTGTACCTGCACTGGTGGAGGGTGCAGGAGAGGCATGTGATGGTGCATCCTCTGGATCACTGGTATCAGAGGTGGAGTCTTCATTGTCTAGTGGTGAGGCCTCATCTCTGGATTGCAGGCACCTGTTAAGGAGAACGAAAATAAATGCATTCAGGTTCCACAGAGTCCATGAGTGCAGAACATTTCTTCCCATGGTCCTGACTGACCATTGTGGCAGCACCAAGTTGGGTGCATTCTCACTTTGATGCCATGCCACCCCAGCCTCACCATCAGCTACGGATTTATCTGGTTCTCCTGCAATCTGGAGGACTTCTTCCTCAGCAACAGCGAGGACCTTATTATCGAGCACTCCTCCGCCTCTCTTCGCCCTTTGCTTTGGTTATGAGTCTGCTTGTTCTGTGGAGATTTAGTGAATTGACAAATGCCAATGGACCCCTGTGTCTGCACACATCCCATTCACGTATATAAAAGCAAAATACTTTGGACGCTGGAAATCTGGAATAAAATCAGAAAATGCTGGAAAACTTCAGCAGGTCTGGCAACATCGGTGGAGAGAGAAACAGAGTTAACATTTTGAATCCATATGACTCAGCTTTAAAGCTAAAGAGAGGGAGAAATGTGATGGGTAATATACTGTACAAGAAAGGTTGGGTGAAAGTAGAAGGTCAGGGATAGGTGCGAACAGGAGAGATTACAACAAAAATGTGCAGGGCACAAGACATATGAAGTGTTAATGGCAGTGTGAAAGATTATGGAAGGTGCAAATAGTTGCGTTGGGACAAACCCCCAATCCCCCACAATGGGTCATCTGACATTTGTTCTCAAATGTGTCTTTCACTGAGCACTGACCTTTGTTCTCCTATTAACACATTCTGCTATCTGACCTTAATAACCTTGTGCCCTTCACATCTTTGTTGCAATCTCTCAATGTATAATCCAAAGGGCAGCACGGTGGCGCAGTGGTAGCACTGCAGTCTCACGGCGCCGAGGTCCCAGGTTCGATCCCGGCTCTGGGTCACTGTCCGTGTGAAGTTTGCACATTCTCCCCGTGTTTGCGTGGGTTTCGCCCCCACAACCCAAAAATGTGCAGGCTAGGTGGATTGCCCCTTAATTGGAAAAAAAATGAATTGGGTACTCTAAATAAATTTTAAAAATGTATAATCCACCACTTCTCCCCCTCTTTAACTCTGAAGAAGAGTCATATTAACGTTAACTCTGTTTCTCTTGCCACAGATGCTGCCAGATCTGCTGATTTTTTCCAGCATTTTCTGTTTTTATCCCCATCATTCATACTGGTCCATCAATGTGTTACCTTACAACAATAAGGTACAACCTCCAATTGTAAACTGCCCCGGCCACATAATCGCACGTGCCAGCTCCCGTCATGAAAGTGGAAGTGGTGTCCACTCCCGGTTGCATTGTGGGGAATGGCGAACTGCTGATTAAACTCTGCCCAGTATTCCTTCTCATACAAGAATTGCAGGCACTATGCAATATTTAGTAATGAAGGCATAAAGACCTGTTCCTGGAAAATGGTGATCAGATACAAGTTGAACACTAAATTAATGCAACCTTTTCTATTCATTAAGGCCATGGGATTGATATGGAGTGCAATACTGGCCATTCAGGAACCATGCACCTTGTAAAATCTCTTCACTTTGTCCAGCTGGTGCCCTTTTCTACTGGAAAAGTTAGAAAAGTATTCTCCCTTTCTACTATAACATTTATTGGTGCACTTGTTGGTGCATTGCAATCTGCATCATGTGGCATTTATTTCCTGTGGTGGTCTGGTAGGACCAACCAGTATGAAAGCTTTGTGCTGTGGTAACCTTGGCTTGTAGGAGTAGCTGCCCCTGATATCGAAGTTATGTGCAGGTCATGAGGCAGCAGTCGGCACCATTCCATGATCACCTATCTTGTGCAGTTAGGAGGCGAAAATTGATCACCTCTAAGGCCCAGATAGGTGTGGAGGGAACCATTAATCACAGCCATGGGTGGTGACGATTGTAAATAAAATGCTTCAGTGCTTGTTACAATTGCACTTGTTGTTCCCCTGCAATCTCCTCTTCCCCATCTCATTTTTACAAAATGTTTGGGATTCCCAAAGAAATCCCACGCTTACCTGTTTGTACGGTGCAAGTTCAGTGGCAGCTGCAGCCAAGAATAATAAAGTAAAGCACTGGCAAGGGAAAAACAACCAACTATGGAGGACGACCCAGTGAGAACGACTACTCAGTGGAGCAAATTGCAGCAGGAGGTAATGACGAATGACAAAAAATTCATCACCCAAAGAAGTCACATCTGTCTATAAGTGGCCAAGTTGAAAAATAAACTCCCCTGCTCAGATTTAAATATTAATATAAGGCAGTAGAGCGGGCTCACTACTGACCCTCAAATAGTCTAATGAATAGACACTATAGTAATTTAATCCTGGTGCAGTTGTGTACCAGCCTCTTGGGCTAGCATTTGTACGACTTCAGCACACCTACTTTGCAGATTTAGTAGTACTGGCTCTTCTTTTCTCTTGAATCAGTGTAAAACACAAAACGGTGCCGTTGGCAAGGGAATGAAACTCCAACTAATTTTTAACTCCTGAAAATTAAATGCAATGCTTATTTTACTGGCCGAGGTTAATAATGCAGCAAAGGTGAGTTCAAATCCCACCATGTTCAGTTGAAATAAAATCTGGAAACTGAAAAAGCTGCAGTCAGTAATAGTGACAAGATAACTGTTGGATTGCAATAAAACCTACCCGATTCATCAATTCCTTCAGATAAGGAATCCTGCTGTGCTTACCTGGTCTGGCATACAAGTGACTCCAGACCCATATCGACATGATTTATTTTTGATTGCCTTGCTTGGCGACCTAATGGCCTACCTTTGACGACACTGGGGCAAAATCCTGGAACTCCCTAACATTGCAGGAGCACTGTCGGTGCATGAACTAGGCTAGAAAACTATCACTACATTCTAAGGAAATTAGAGATGGAAAATGAATGCCAGCTTTGTGAGCAATACCCACATTTCAAGCATTAAATGTTAAAAATTGGTTATCTTGCTTATTGTTGCCGGAAGCACAGTAGGATTGGGAGAAATTTTAATCAAAGTGTAGCAAAGTCAAGCATATGCCATGAACCTCAGATGATTTTTTTGGACAAATATAAAGTCCAGCAATGCTTGTTTATCAATGGAACTGGTCCAGGAAATTATTGGCTCAAATATTGGAAAGAGAACTGTCTGTCTTCCATTAATTCCACCAATGAGTTGATCTTGAGCTTGTTCTTCTGAAGAGCAGTCTTTTTATACTGAAATTTGGTATGGAGATAGAGTTCCTTGTTCTTTTAGTTACCTGACCTTTTCAATTTGCTAAGGCATTTCTGCTTTTAGTCTGTGCTGAAGAACACCTTTCATTAAATAGTGGTTGTGAGCCAATAACATTTGTTAGTCGATAATGCTGGATATGGGACACCTTCTGGATTAAACCCAGATGTCTTGATCTTTTGATTGGTTGGTAGGATGTCAGACACAAATAACAACTTCCAGTTGACCTTATCACATGGGCAAGCCTTGTGCTTATCAATCCTTTCAATATACCAAAGAAAGGACAATTTGATTCACGCAAAGAGGGGATGGTGGCAATATGGTATTGTGAATGGACTAGCAATCCAGAAACTCAGGCTCATAGAATCATAGAATTATATAATTTACAGTGCAGAAGGAGGCCATTTAGCCCATCGAGTCATGCTCTGGGAACATGGGTTCAAGCCCTACCATGGCAGCTGGTGGAATTTGAATTCAGTTAGTAAATCTGTAATGGAAAGTTAGTTTCAGTAATGGGGACCATAAAACTATCATCAATTGTTATTAGAAACCTTGTGTGTTCACTAATGTCCTTTCAGGAAGGAAATTTGCAATTTTTATCTGGTCTGGTTTCCATAAGAATCATAGAATCCTTGTTGTGCAGAAGGCAGCCATATGCCCACAGAGTCTGCACTGACCCTCTAGAAGAGCTCCCCATCTAGGCCCACTCCCCCGCCAAGTCCCCGTAACCCCACCTAACCTTCACATAACTGGACAGTAAGGGGGTGATATTTTATATCATGGCCAATCCACCTAACATACAAATCTTTGGACTGTGGGATGAAACTGGAACACCTGGATGAAACCCATGCAGACATGTGGAGAAAGTACAAACTCCACACAGACAATCACCCAAGGCTGGAATTGAACCCAGGTTCCTGGTGCTGTGAGGCAGCAGTGCTAACCACTGTGCTGCCTGCAGCAATGTGGTTGACTCTTCACTGCCCTCTGCAATGGCCAATCAAAACATTCAGTTCAAAGGCAATTAGCGATGGGTAACGCATGTTGGCCTTGCCAGCAATGCCCATATCCTCTGAACAAATAAAGAACTGTAGCCACCTGGGTTGGCCACTTCCCGACGTAAAATGGAGAACAGCAAAGGCCGAAGGGAAATTCAGCCAACACTGGCAAAAACTAGCAGGTGCAAGTTTACTGTGTATTAGACTCTGCAAAAGCCCAGACAGCATTGATACAAGCAGCCATCTGCATAGTAATGTAACAGCAATCTACATACTAATGAGCAATCACCAGGAACAATCGAAACATTTGAGGTAAACAAGGCCAAGCCAGACTCCTCGGCGCCAGCAGGAGCCAACACAAAAGAGTTTATCGGACACTTAAAGACCGTCCAACGATCAGGGAACAGCTCCAGTATTGGAGAAATCGAACCAAGCGATTGGAACAAAGTCCAATCACTTGAAACCAGGTACGGGGACCGCCCCGAAAGGTGGGAAGCCCCTGGGGACTATGAAGTAAAGTCCTCAAGTTCAAATCGTCCTTCTTGACGGGGTCACTCAGCAACGCGAAGCAACCCTTGACAGTGACCTGTCCGGCGGCCTCCAAGAATGTAAGTTTCAAGTCAATGCTCGCTACGAGATAGGCGCTCCTAGCCAGCAGTCCATACCAGCTTTTGAATCCCGCCGACTCAGAACCCGAACGAAAGGTTATTTGTTCCCCTGACCTGGTGGGCCAGTCCGAAGCTAAGTATTGGCCTGTTAGTGATAGAAATAGCTTAGAAAGTAGGGTTTATGCATGAGTAGTGATTTACTGTGTATAATGAATGTGCTTTGATTTGAATCTTACTAATTGGTGTATTGAGTTATTGATCATTTCTTGAACTTGAACCTCGTGGCGGTATCATAAAGATACCTGGCGACTCTAGAGCAAAGGTTATAAAACAGAGCCAATTGAACCAACCAAAAGTTAGCAACAGAACCAGAAAATTAGGGGATGTATCAATTATTAATTTTAGATAGTCAGAGGTGTTAGCCAATACCGGTTCTAGGTTAACAACTGTAGAAGAGAGATTAGCATAGCCAAGGTGGTTTGAATTTCTTTTCTATTTCTGAAAATAATTATCAGTTGATATTACCTACCAAAGAAATATATCTAAAAGCTAGACCATTGTAACAATATTGCTGTTGTTTGACAGATATGCCTGAAACGTAATCACACGCAGGTGGCAGACAGTAAACTGTAATTAAAGGAACCTTGAGGAAAATACACATGAAAAGAACTTAGAAGAAACTGTATTACAAATTCTGATGTTTTAGATATGCGATCCATACTTGGGATAGGCCACCATATGCGCAATGGTTCTAATAAAGGGATGATAACCTATTTTATTAAGAATTATTAGCGGATAGCTAGTAGGCTAAAAATGCGAGAAACCGCAAAGCTTGGTGTAAATGACAGGTTGGACCAACATACATAATTATTGGGAAAATGCATCGGTTCTTGTGCAAAAGTTGCCACTTTCCAGCTAGACGTGTCAGGGAGAAGTTAGACAGTGAGCAGAATTAGGATCCTTTTCAACCTACAATGGGCTGAGTTTTATCAGCTGAACAAGGACCCCTGATGTCAGGGAGAAAAGTGGGTCCTGAGCTCACACTTGCAGATGTTCGGCCATCTGTCTCTGCTAATCCAGTTCCCAGATGAAGGCATTAGAAAAGCTTAGCTTTCCAAAATTCACAAATGGATTAGCTCAGCAGGGATTCTGTTTTGACTGGTGGAAGTGGAGTGTTTGTTTTAATTGATTTATACCTTTATGATGTTGTACAAAGCTATTCCTTCTTTGTTCTCTTTTGTCAACAACTGTACATTTATTTGGTCAAGATTAAGAGTTGCAAAGTGTGCAGGACTTCCGTTATTAATATTATAAATGGATTTGCCTGGTTGACAGATTTATTGGTTATAAGAGTAGCGTTTGTTTCAGAGAATATTTCTGAATGGGTGTTCTTTTCCTCAGCATTTCACGATTTGTCATTGTCATTATACCGCTTAAAGTTCTGTATATAGTGCATACTGGGTGAGTAGGTAGAGGGATCATGGAGTCTGGAAGTGGCATGGAGGGAGTGTGAAAGGTATGGAAATACCATGGGTGGGCGTAGAGGTGGGATTGGAGGTATGGAGGGACCATGGAGGGGCTATGGGGTATTTTAGGGGAGTGATGGGATATAAGGGGGCTAGAGGGTCTAAAAGTTTTTTAAACAACTAAATTCCCCTTAGTGTGCAAAAAGGGTAGGAGGGGTTATTGGGTTACGGGGATAGGGTGGAAGTGAGTGTTTAAGTGGGTCAGTGCAGACTCGATGGGCCGAATGGCCTCCTTCTGCACGGTATGTTCTATGTTCTATAAGGGGGCTGGTCCCGCTGTTGTTAATGGGATTTCCCATTAATCCCACCCTATGCCACTGGGAAACCCACCGACAGGACCAGAGGATCCTGCCAGCCTGAACAGTTGGAGTATTTTAGCCATGGTTTCAGGTGCACTTTTTTCACATTCCAATCCTGAAGGAGATTTTTGTTAGTGAGATAAACTAACTGCTTTACTGCTGGGAAGCATAATAAGTGGACTTATAACATATTAATAAGGTTGACACAATCTGTTCAACCAATGTGATGAGAGATGGTATTATATTTAATATTTTTGAGATCTACTGTTACTATGTGTGTCTGTGTGTGTGTAACTGTGTGCGAACATAATTTAATTAAACTGGAGACTGATTGTCTGGTAAGGTTTAGGACATCAAAGGGGTGGAGATGGTAAAGCCACGCATTTGCATTAGGATGACAAATTAATTTTTTGTAAGTAAATAAGCACTTGGTTGAAATTTACATTTGGAGATAAGCAAGGCTTTGCTATTTTCAGCCGTTAAATTTCAAGAGAAGTAAAAAGGATTTACATCTTGCAAAGGTTGCTTAAATAAGCAAGGCAGGTTTATTACACTTTATTTGGCCCAAAAGGGGGACAATAGGGAGAACATGAAAGATTTTTGTATTCTTGAAATATAAAGATTCAAAGAGGCGCTAGGACGATTGAATCAAAGATGAAAGAGAAAAAAGGTACTTAAGGCGAGATGTTGTGAGCTGTGTTTGGGGTGACTAAGTGAAACATCGCAGGTTGGCTGTGTGAGCAAGATTTGCTAGCAACAGTTCTGGCCTGCAAATTAAGCCAGAAAAGCCTTGAGGCTGCAAAAGGTAGTCTGATGTTTTGCATGGATTTTAGTAAGCCATTTGATAAGGTTCCCCATGGTAGGCTTCTGCAGAAAGTAAGGAGACATGGGATAGTGGGAAATTTGGCCAGTTAGATAACGATCTGGCTGACCGATAGAAGTCAGAGAGTGGTGGTGGATGGCAAATATTCAGCCTGGAGCCCAGTTACCAGTGGCGTACCGCAGGGATCAGTTCTGGGTCCTCTGCTGTTTGTGATTTTCATTAATGACTTGGATGAGGGAGTTGAAGGGTGGGTCAGTAAATTTGCAGACGATACGAAGATTGGTGGAGTTGTGGATAGTGAGGAGGGCTGTTGTCGGCTGCAAAGAGACATAGATAGGATGCAGAGCTGGGCTGAGGAGTGGAAGATGGAGTTTAACCCTGAAAAGTGTGAGGTGTCCATTTTGGAAGGACAAATATGACTGCGGAATACAGGGTTAACGGTAGAGTTCTTGGCAATGTGGAGGAGCAGAGAGATCTTGGGGTCTATGTTCATACATCTTTGAAAGTTGCCACTCAAGTGGATAGAGCTGTGAAGAAGGCCTATGGTGTGCTAGCGTTCATTCACAGAGGGATTGAATTTAAGAGCCGTGAGGTGATGATGCAGCTGTACAAAACTTTGGTAAGGCCACATTTGGAGTACTGTGTACAGTTCTGGTCGCCTCATTTTAGGAAGGATGTGGAAGCTTTGGAAAAGGTGCAAAGCAGATTTACCAGGATGTTGCCTGGAATGGAGATTAGGTCTGACGAGGAAAGGTTGAGGGTGCTAGGCCTTTTCTCATTAGAACGGAGAAGGATGAGGGGCGACTTGATAGAGGTTTATAAGATGATCAGGGGAATACATAGAGTAGACAGTCAGAGACTTTTTCCCCGGGTGGAACAAACCATTACAAGGGTACATAAATTTAAGGTGAATGGTGGAAGATATAGGGGGGATGTCAGAGGTAGGTTCTTTACCCAGAGAGTAGTGGGGGCATGGAATGCACTGCCTGTGGAAGAGGTTGAGTCGGAAACATTAAGGACTTTCAAGCAGCTATTGGATAGGTACATGGATTACGGTAAAATGATATAGTGTAGATTTATTTGTTCTTAAGGGCAGCACGGTATCATTGTGGATAGCACAATTGCTTCACAGCTCCAGGGTCCCAGGTTCGATTCCGGCTTGGGTCACTGTCTGTGCGGAGTCTGCACATCCTCCCCGTGTGTGCGTGGGTTTCCTCCGGGTGCTCCGGTTTCCTCCCACAGTCCAAAGGTGTGCAGGTTAGGTGGATTGGCCATGATAAATTGCCCTTAGTGTCCAAAATTGCCCTTAGTATTGGGTGGAGGTATTGACCTTGGGTAGGGTGCTCTTTCCAAGAGCCGGTGCAGACTCCGTGGGCCGAATGGCCTCCTTCTGCACTGTAAATTCAATGATAATCTATGATTAATCTAGGACAAAGGTTCGGCACAACATCGTGGGCCGAAGGGCCTGTTCTGTGCTGTATTTTTCTATGTTCTATGTTCTGTGTCTCTCGAATTTCCATTGCAGAGTGAGAGAGAGTGAGAAATCCTGTAACATACCTTTCCGACAGCAACGGTGGCTTTGCCTTGTGGCAATATTACTGGAATTGTTTTAGTTAAATGCTTATATTGGATTGTTGCCCAAAGAATGTTTACCTGTGAGTCTGACTAAATAGGAAATCCTTTTGGGGGGATTATTTTGTGAGACTAATTTTAACTGTGTATCTGTAATCTTTAAGTTTTCTTTTCTTTTGTCAACAAATATTTTAATGTAATGTTTATAATCCGAAAAGTGGTACTGAAATTTCTGGCTTCTGAATTGAGTAACCCTATCTTCTTTTTGTCAAAATACAAAAAAAGAGTTGTGGTACATGGGCCAATTTTCCCTTTGGGATTTGGTTTGTGCAGCAATTAACATCTGCGGAATTATAACACCACTAGGCCCTTGATAACCCCAACTTCATCAGTTTTGAAAGGCCAACAAAATCAATCCAAGTGAAATTTT
The DNA here is from genome assembly GCF_047496885.1 of Scyliorhinus torazame. NCBI lineage: Eukaryota > Metazoa > Chordata > Chondrichthyes > Carcharhiniformes > Scyliorhinidae > Scyliorhinus > Scyliorhinus torazame. The sequence goes on along the minus strand of NC_092717.1, from coordinate 143,701,831 downwards.
CTTAGAACCATAAAAATTGAGAAAAATAATAAATCCTGCCATAATGTTTTAAGATTAAATATTATTGAGTTTTTCTAATTATTTTTTTCAAACTTAAGTAATCATTCACATACTGATGTGTATAATTTAACTAGAAGAATGCTTTCAAATTGTGTTTTTCTTGCCACATTTTCATACAGCATTTTCTCTCTCACGATAATTGACAACTTTTGCTTTCAATTCCTTCCTGTTGGCTTTAAAACTTTTCTCCAGCTAACTTTCATTAGCCTTTTGTCCTGAAGTAACAATGCATTTTAACTGAATTACTAATGAGAGAAGAAATCAGTGTACCTTTTAAGAGTGCCAAAAGGCATGGTTGCAGGTAAATTCAGATGGTTGTGGATTCCAAGCATACAGTACTGCCTGAAGTTAAAACATTCCTAGACAAACTACCTGAAAAGAAATCAATGGCACTCTGGCTCCCTTGCACACAATAGTCTGTCTGTTAGAACTGTTGATGGCTGCACAATTGGGCCTACCCATGTGAACAAAGTGTTTGAAACATTTATAATTGCTATTACAGAGACATAAAAATATCCTGCAAAATGTATAAGTAAAATGTCACATTTCCTACCTTTGTGAGAAAACATTACCTTTCAATAAAATGTCTTGAAATGCCATGAATTAGAACCTTTTTTCAAGAAATATGCATCACACGGTGCCTGACACTAAGCCAAGCAGCACAATACTTTTCACTTCAGCCATCATGCTATTGTAATGGCTGATTGAATCCTTTTTGCACTTTTAAAAAACTATTTCTTTTCTCCCTTCTCAAGTCCCTTTCTTTTTGTTTAAGGACAGATGTGAAATCATGTTTAGATATAGAAGGATAGCACTGTTACTCTCAAGATCTGTGCGGAGTCTGCACATCCTCCCCGTGTGTGCGTGGGTTTCCTCCGGGTGCTCCGGTTTCCTCCCACAGTCCAAAGATGTGCAGGTTAGGTGGATTGGCCATGATAAATTGCCCTTAGTGTCCAAAATTGCCCTTAGTGTGGGGTGGGGTTACTGGGTTATGGGGATAGGGTGGAGGTGTTGACCTTGGGTAGGGTGCTCTTTCCAAGAGCCGGTGCAGACTCGATGGGCCGAATGGCCTCCTTCTGCACTGTAAATTCTATGAAGATCCCATGAAGATACAGTACTGGTATTCTGGTGATAGTTGTGATATGTTTTTAAGATTGTGAATCAAATGACACTAGCAGTCCTGAATTGTCTGTTTTCATTTAAATGTTAGCTATTGTGCCCTTTGGCTTTACTGCTTAGCTTTTTAATGCACTTCAGTTTTATTTTTGGCAATCTTTCAGTTTCATCAAATTTAATGTTTTTCAATATTTGAAGTTTTTCATTAAAAAGGCATCAGTATAATTGCGTTCAACAAGTTTGTGTACCATTTATTATTGATGAATGCTTTTGGTAAAATGGTAAAACATCAAAATAATGAAACAGTGGAATTGTCTACATGCCATCAGAACATGAGAATATAAGAAATAGGAGCAGGGATAGGCCCATTTGGTTCGGCCATTAAATAAAAGATTATGGGCTGGATTCTCAATTTCTGAGACTAAGTGTGACGCCAACGCAGAATTCGTGGACTTTCACGGCAGCAAAACTGGTGCCGCACCTGGACCGATTCTGCTCCTGTCAAAGGGCTCGCACCGGCATCGTGTGGAACACAATCGATTGTAATGAGAAACGGTGCTGGATTCGCTGGTTTCGAGATTCACCCTCAGGAGGCTGACAAGCTGCAGCCGCAAATACACACTGCACTCCCCACCCCCCATCCCAGCTGACAAGATGGCAGTGAGGAGAGCGGCCCCGAGATTTACTGATGCTGAACTGGAGACCCCCCTGGATGCCATGGAGGAGAGGAGGAAGACCCTGTATCCCGGCCCGGAAAGAAGGCCGCCAGCTCCGCCGTTCACCGTGCCTTTACGTAGGTGGCAGAGGTGGTCAGAGCAGTATGCAACACCATCCGGACCGGCCAGCAGTGCCGAAAAAACTGCACAACCTCCTCAGGCCGGCCAGGGTGAGTAGGCAGCACTGTGCCCCTGGAACCAACCCCCATCCCACTCACCCATAACACTAACCCCCCCCCGAGAACAGATGAACCCCACCCTGCACCAAATGCCGGCACCCATACCGGCCGCCATGGCCGGGTGCCCTGGCCACTGGAGCCAGCAGCTACCCACCCCCCAGGCTGCATGCGCGGACTGTCTAACACTGTCGTTTTCTGTTTCCCCTCCCACCCGCCAGGAGAAGGCTGCGCACAGCTGCCGGGAGTGTGAGAAGACAGGAGGAGGACCACTGGACCTGCGGCTCCTCACTGTGGCAGAACAGAGGGCCCTGGATTTGATCGGCAGGTCGGAGGAAAGGGAGGTCATCGAGGTGGAGTTTGGCCTCAGGTGAGGAACTGAGACCCCGCTGAGTTGTGGTACTCCATGACACGTGTGTCAACCCCCCCCAACACCACCCCCACACCCACACTCACCCCCACACTATCCTCGCCCCCACCCCCACACCACCCCCACACTACCCTCACCCCCACCCCCACACCACCCTCACACTACCCTCACCCCCACACCACCCTCACCCCCACACCCACACTCACCCCCACACCACCCCCACACTACCCTCACACCCACCCCCACACCACCCCCACACTACCCTCACCCCCAACCCCACACCACCCCCACACCACCCTAACCCCCACACTACCCTCACCCCCACACCACTCCCACACTACCTTCACCCCCACCCCCACACCACCCCCACACTACCCTCACCCCCACACCACCCTCACCCACACACCCACACTCACCCCACACTACCCTCACCCCCACATCCACCCCACCCTCAACCCCACAACACCCCACCCCACACTACCCTCCCCCTACCCGCACATCACCCCCACACTACCCTCACCCCCACCCCCACACCACCCCACACTGCCCTCACCCCCACACCACCCTCACCCCCACACCACCCTCACCCCTACACCACCCGCACACTACCCTCACCCCCACACCACCCTCACCCCCACACCACCCTCACCCCCACACTATCCTCACCCCCACACCACCCTCACCCCCACACCACCCTCACTCCCACACCACCCCCACACTACCCTCACCCCCACACCACCCTCACGCCCATCCCACCCCCACCCCACACCACCCTCACCCCCACACCACCCTCACTCTACACCACCCTCACCCCCACACCACCCTCACCCCCACACCATCCCCACCCCCACCCCACCTCACTCTACACCACCCTCATCCCACACCACCCTCACCCACACACCACCCCCACCCCACACCACCCTCACTCTGCACCACCCTCACCCCCCACACTATCCTCACCCCCACACCACCCTCACACCCACACCACCCTCACTCCACACCATGCCCACCCCCCACACCATCCCCACACCACCCCCACCCCCACACTACCCTCACTCTACACCACCTCCACACTACCTTCACTCCACACTACCTCCACACCACCTACACCCCCACACCACCCTCACTCCACACCACTCTCACCCCCACACCACCCTCATCCCCACACCACCCTCACCCCCACACCACCCTCACCGCACACCACCTCCACACCACCTTCACTCCACACTACCCCCACACCACCATCATCCCCACCCTCACCCCCACAGCACCCTCAATCTACACCACCTCCACACCACCCTCACCCCCACACCACCCTCACCCCAGACCACCCTCACCCCACACCCCCGTGCCAGCCTCACCCCCTCACCACCCTCACCCCACACCACTCGCACCTCCACACCACCCTCACCCAACACCACCCCCACCGCACCACTCCCTACCCACAAGCTTACCCCCCACTCCCCACTCTAATCAGGCACCTTGTCTTATGTCTTACTGGACCTGCTGGTGATGGGGTGGTTCCATCTGTGGTCCTCCAGCCCAGCCAATTGCACAGACGGAACCTCCCCCCCACCCCCACGCCGTGAGCCAAGCAGCGATGGGAGCGGCTCGGACACCAGCCCTCCGCCCGAGATCCAGGAGACCCTGGGACAAGATATGGACAGGACCATGTGTGAGTTCCCAGGATGCACCTTCATAACAGACAACATGGCATGGTCGAAGGGCAGCACGGTAGCGCAGTGGGTTAGCCCTGTTGCCTTACGGCGCTGAGGTCCCAGGTTCGATCCCAGCTCTGGGTCACTGTCCGTGTGAAGTCTGCACATTATCCCGTGTTTGCGTGGGTTTCATCCCCACAACCCAAAGATGTGCAGGGTAGGTGAATTGGCCACTCTAAATTGTCCCTTAATTGGAAAAAATGAATTGGGGACTCAAAATTTATTTTAAAAATCATGGCATGGTCGGTAAAACCTTCAGGTGAAAGCTGCATGCAGAGAAAGTTTTATCTTTAATAATCAAAAATGCAACATCATCTCAACACTGATCAACTATTTTGGATCCTGACACAGGCATCTGTACTGACCCTAGCAAGCTAGGAGACGTCAACATAATGCCCACTCCACAAGATAAAAATAATCTGCAGTGATGCCTCGGTTTGTTTAACTTCCTTTAAACCTATATACCTAACTTATCCCTGAAAGCCCCATCTCTTTCTGAATTTCTGAAGAAAGTAATATCCTTTGCTGGAAGGAGGGTCACCAATACATTTTAATGACCTTGAAAAGTCAATAACTGAAGAACCGTCAACTCTTCAGTTTTATAACCTGATTGAGAAGACTACCCTTGATGTTGATGTATCCCAAAAAGAACTTGGAGCCTGCCTTCTCCACTAAACAAATCCTATTGCTTTTCCTCAAAGTCTTTGCCCAATGCCCAGGCTGATTATTCTAATACAGAATGCAAAACCTTGGCATTGGCATTTGGCATCTAGCGGTTCCACATCTACTTATTTAGAAAGAAGTCAAAACCAAGCATATGCAGCTTGAAGTGACCTGGCACAAACCCCCAACATGTCCATCACTAAGATTACATCACCTCTGGTCAAGGTACAAGGTTACAGTCATGATGTAAGCTAGAGATCGGGTAATTCCATGGTCACAGCAAATATTCTACCTCGTCTACCTAGCTTGTCAAAAACTGCGGACATCTCCCTAGATCTGCAAATAGATCTCATGGACATTGAAATTGAAGACATTCGCCACATTGATCTTCTGCATTTTGGGAAAACTAAGTAGCAATTTCTGCAGCAGGAAACATCCAATCATCCTGTTCTACAACAAGGTTGTTTGGAGCAGCATGTGACAGAGCCTACTAGGGATCAGGCAATTCTGGATTTGGTGATGTGTAAGGAGGCAGACTTGATTAGGGACCTTAAGATGAAGGAATCCTAGGGAGCAGTGACCACAATATGATAGAAGTTACCCTGCAATTTGAGGGGGAGAAGCTGGAATCAGATGTAACGGTATTACAATTAAACAAGGGTAACTACAAAGACCTGAGGGAGGAGATGGCCAGAGTTGATTGGAAAATGAGCCGAGCAGGGAAGACAGTGGAACAGCAATGGGAGGAGTTTTGGGGAGTTATTCGGGAGGCACAACATAAATTCATCCCAATGAGCAGGAAACATGCTAAGGGGAGGGCAAGGCATCCATGGCTGATGAGGGAAGTCAAGGATAGCATAAAAGCTAAAGAAAAAGCATACAAAGTGGTGAGGATTAGTGGGAAGCCAGAGGATTGGGACGCCTTTAAAAGCGAGCAGAGGACAACTAAAAAAGCAATAAGGGGGGAGAAGATTAAATATGTGCAAGCTAGCTAGTAATATAAAGGAAGATAGGAAGAGTTTTTTCAGTATATAAAATGTAAGAGAGAGACAAGAATAGATATTGGACCACTGGAAAATGTGGCTGTAGAAGTAATAATGGGAAACAAAGAAAGGGCTGAAGGTGGTTAAATTACCTGGACCAGATGGACTACACTCTAGGATTCTAAAATAGATAGCTGAGGAGATTGTGGAGGCATTGGTGGTGATCTTTCAGGAGTCACTGGAGGCAGGAAGGGTCCCAGAGGACTGGAATGTGGCTTATGTAACACTGCTGTTTAAGAAGGGAGGGAGGCAGAAGGTGGAAAATGATAGGCCGGTTAGCCTGACTTCGAGCATTGGTAAGATTTTAGAATCCATTATTAAAGATGAGATCGTGGAGTACTTGGAAGTGCATGATAAGATAGGACTGAGTCAGCACAGCTTTGTCAAAGGGAGGTCATGTCTGACAAATCTGTTAGAGTTCTTTGAAGAGGTAACAAGGAAGTTAGACAAAGGAGAACCAGTAGATGTGATTTATTTAGATTTCCAGTAGGCCTTTGACAAGGTGCCGTATAAGAGACTGTTAAATAAGTTATGACCCCATGGTGTTAAGGGTAAGATCCTGGCATGGATAGAGGATTGGCTGACTGGCAGAAGGATCTTTTTCAGGATGGCAGCCGGTGACTAGTGGTGTGCCTCAGGGGTCTGTGCTGGGTCCACAACTTTCACAATATACATTAATGATCTGGAAGAAGTAACTGAAGGCACTGTTGCTAAGTTTGCAGATGATACAAAGATCTGTAGATGAACAGGTAGTATTGAGGAAGCAGGGGGGCTGCAAAAGGATGTAGACAGGCTTGGAGGCAAGGAAGTGGCAGATGGAATACAATGTGGAAAAGTGTGAGGTTATGCACTTTGGAGGGAGGAATGGAGACATAGACTATTTTCTAAATGGGGTAATGTTTACGAAATCAGAAGCACAAAGGGACTTGGGAGTCCTTGTTCACGATTATCTTAAGATTAACGTGCAGGTTCAGTCGGCAGTTAGGAAGGCAAATGCAATGTTAGCATTCATATCGAGAGGACTATAATACAACAGCAGGGATGTACTTCTGACGTTGTATCAGGCTCTTATCAGACCCCGTTTGGAGTATTGGGAGCAGTTCTGGGCCCCATATCTAAGGAAGGATGTGCTAGCCTCCAGAGGAGGCTCACAAGAATGATCCCTGGAATGAAGAGCTTTTCGTACGAGGAATGGTTCAGGACTCTGGGTCTGTACTCGTTGGAGTTTAGAAGGATTAGAGAGGATCTTATTGAAACTTACAAGATACCGCGAGGCCTGGATAGAGTGGACCTGGAGAGGATGTTTCCACTTGTAGGAAATACTAGAACCAGAGGACACAATCTCAGACGAAAGGACGATCCTTTAAAACAGAGATGAGGAGGAATTTCTTCAGCCAGAGGGTGGTGAATCTGTGGAACCTGTGCCGCAGAAGGCTGTGGAGGCCAATTCACTGAATGTCTTTAAGACAGAGATAGATAGGATCTTGATTAATAAGGGGCTCAGGGGTTATGGGGGGAAGGCAGGAGAATGTGGATGAGAAAGATATCAGCCATGATTGAATGGTTGAGCAGACCCGATGGGCCGAGAGGCCTAATTCTGCTCCTATGTCTTATGGTCTTTTGGCTATGGAAGCCAGGGATAGGTAGATGGCTTGATTCCCTTTAGAACATTTCGGAGCCGAGAAGACCATTCTGGCCCTATAGAGGTGAGCTCAAGATATCTCAAGGAGTCATCTTTAAGGGAGAACAAGTCATCATCTCAGGGTCCATGTAACCTGATATCCTCCAATAGTTATACCAGGCACACATGGGAATTGATCAATCCCCCAGCGGGAGCGCAAATCAGGTGCAATTCAGCTCCAGAAATAGTCTCCCAATCGAAGAATCCTGCCCAGTGTATTGTTCAGGAATCCACCCAGACATCAAAAGGCTGTGAGGTAAACCTTCATGCTTAGCAACCAGAAAGAACCACTATTGCCTCATGAAGTAACCAGACTCGCAACTGACTGGGGACAATTGAACTCTTTAACGTTGATGGAGATGATTTCATGATTGTGATGGATTATTTCTCCAGGTTTTCCATTATTCCTGAAATATGTGATTCATCTACTACACCTGTCTTAGACATTAGGCTCAATCGTCAGTCTCTCCAGGGCATCACGTTGCTTCTGACAAGGGAGGAGCGAGGGTGATCAGGGATAGAAGAGGAGTGTTACGGGCCAGGGTTTAGAGAACCCCAAAGTGTATCATGGAGTTCACCTGATCCATAACTTTGAATACATTTTGGTTATGGGCATCACAACAGAGAACGAAGAGTATATTTAAATAAAAACAATGTTTATTCTATGAATCCCATTAACATTTTTAAACACACACTGTAAACATTTTAGCAACCACAACTAAAATACTCCCCCCAAAGAATATAGAACTCTTTCAGTAACCCTTAATCATTCGTTACAACATCCAGAAGACAAATACCCTCTTTAACACAGAGATTAGGTTTAAATCCTCTACTGAGAGCAGTTATCACTTTGAAATCATCCAAATGAACACTCTTGAACTTGTATAGATATCCATGCAAATCTGCTGGCTTTCACTGCAGCTCTTCCCTCTGAAAACAAAACTAAAACTCACAGACACACACCAGCTTTTGTTCAAAATGAAAGTAAAATCAGACAGACAGCCCTGCTCCACCCACACTCTGACATCACTGCAGCTATTTGACAAACACCCATTTCTTAAAGGTACACCCACTACAGCTATTTGATAAACACCCATTTCTTAAAGGTACTCTCACATGACACCTCCCCCTAAGAAAAAAAAACAAACCATCAACTTCAAGATGGTTTAGTATTTCACCTTTTCACTTTCCTTTAAGAAATATTGACAGTGCATACACGTTTTTTTTAACAAAACAAAACACGCAATCATCTATAATAACATAATCCATTTTAGTTCTTCTTCCTCCAACTGGAATCCTTCTTGATTGACAGTCTCTTTGGACAAGAGGGTCTCTGTACAATCCATCCATTTCTCTACGCCTCGCGATTTCTCTTTAAAGTCAGATACTTTAGTTCAATCTGATCACAGAGCCCTTTGTAATTCTCCAACACAGGAGCATTGGTTAACACAGCCTTCATGCAGTCAAATGCCTGTTGACACTCCGCTGTCCACTTAAATTTGCTCCGCTTCTTTAGCAAGTCCATCAGTGGAGCAACCACACTGCTAAAGTTCGGCACAAACGTCCAGTAGAATCCACTCATGCCAAGAAATTGCATTATTTCCCTTCATGTTGAGGGTATTGGAAACTCCCCAATAACTTCTGTTTTCACATCCTGTGGGACCATTCGACCCTGTCCGATTGTATGACCAAGGAAAGTGTCTTGGGCTTTTCCAAATTCACTTTTGGATAGGTTTATCACCAAACCCGTCTCCTGAAATCGATCAAATAACTCCATCAGATGTTTTAAATGTTCTTTCCATGTCTGGCTGAAAATTACCAGATCATCGATGTATACCACACAATTGGGTAATCCTGAAACAACTTTGTTAGTTAACCGTTGAAATGTGGCTGGGGTGTTTTTCATGCCAAATGGCATAACTTTGAATTGGTATATACCATCTGGAGTCACAAAAGCTGAAATCTCCTTCGCCCTTTAGGATAAAGGTACCTGCCAGTAACCTTTAAGTAAATCTAGTTTGGAAATAAAAGCTGATTGTCCCACCTTCTCAATGCAATCCTCCAAACATGGGATAGGATAAGGGTCCGTTCTTGTAATTGCATTAACCTTTCTATAGTCCACACCCAACCGTTGAGTACCGTCCGGTTTTGGTACCATCACTATGGGTGAGCTCCATTGGCTGCAACCCACTTCAATTGTGCCATTTTTAAGCATACTGTCAATTTCTTTGACAACCTGTGCCAATTTTAAAGGGTGAAGTCGATATGGATATTGTTTAATTGGAACAGCATTTCCCACATCTACATCATGTATAGCCATTTTAGTTCTTCCCAATTTATCTCCACAAACTTGCCCATGTGATATCAATAAGTCTTTCAGGTCAGTCCGTTTTCCCTCTTGAAGGTAACTCAACAATTTATCCCAATTTTTAAGAACACCCTCGTTTTCCAATTTAATTTGAGGTATGTGATATTCAAAGTAATCCGGATTTGGTTCATCACTTTGAGTAAGAATAATTTAAACCTCCTCCTGTTGCTCTCCTTCACTTTCAAAGTACCTTTTAACATAGAAAATACAGTGCAGAAAGAGGCCACTAGGCCCCTCAAGTCTGCACCGACCCACTTAAGCCCTCACCACCACCCTATCCCCATAGCCCAATAACCCCGCCTAACCTTTTTGAACACTAAGGGCAATTTCTCATGGCCAATCCACCTAACCTGCACGTCTTTGGACTGTGGGAGGAAACCGGAGCACCCGGAGGAAACCCATGCAGATATGGGGAGAACGTGCAGACTCCGCACAGACAGTGACCCAGCAGGGAATCGAACCTGGGACCCTAGCGCTGTGAAGCCACAGTGCTATCCACTTGTGCTACCGTACTGCCCTTTTAAGCATGTTCACATGACACACTCTGTGAGTTTTCCTTCTATCTGGCGTTCTTACCACATAATTCACCTCACTTAATTTCCTTTCAATCTGATGAGGTCCACAAAACCTTGCTTTTAAAGGTTCACCTACCACTGGTAACAATAGTAAAACTTTATCTCCACTGGCAAAACTACGAGCTTTAGATTTCTTGACAGCTACCCATTTCATCACATGTTCATGTGCACCTAAGATGGATTTTTCCACCTCCTCATACGTCACAGATACCTTCTCTGATAGTGATGCAAACGCTTCACTAGCCCTGCCTACCAGCTTTGTTTGAATCAGTAATACCCACATGTCCAGTGGCCATTTAATTTGTTTAGCCACCTTCTCAAATTAAATGAAAAAGGCTTCTACCTCCTTCTCATCAAACCTTGGCAATGCTTGGACATATTTAAATAGATCCCCACCAAGCTTTCGACTATGATGCTCTCTCTCTGTATCCTCATCACTATCCTCCAACTGTACGTTTTCCTTTATATCCGCCAATTTTAACTGACTGTCATGTTTCATGGCCATTTTCTGAAGTTCAAACTCTCTCTCTTTTTCCCTTTCCTCCCTTTTTCTTTGTTTCTTCCTTCTCTCTCCTTTTCGTTTTCCCTGATCTATATCTCCCTTTCTCTCTCGTTTTCCCTTTCCTCTCTCTCTTTTTCTTTTTGTTCTGCCAGGGCTCATCTTTCTTTGTTTCTTTCTTCTCTCTCCTGTCCTTTTTCCCTGACCTGTATCTCCCTTTCTCTTGCTGTTTCTCTCATTGCGTATTCAAGCTGCTTTAATTCTGTTTCATGTTCAAGTTGCTTGATTTGCAACTTAATTTTTGCTGTATCTAATGAGTCAGACTGTATCTCAGGCAATTTTAAATGCAGAGCTATCACTGTAAATACCTCTTTTTTTTGTATTCTGTCAGGTAATGTTAACTGCAATGTTTTTGCCAAATCTAAAAGCCTGTTTTTAGTCTCTGTTCGTAAGGTACTGCGTGTGACCGTCTCCACCCCGAAAAACTTCAGAGCCTCTGAAAGAGCCATTGTCCACAACACACTCCCTACTTAAACTGGTATACCGCACCTGAAAAGCAACCATAATATGCTCACCCCTCACTGTCTTTAAGTTCACTAAGCCAACCCAATAGATAGACTTTTATCCCCCTCGAACCCTCAATTTGTTATGGGCCAGGGTTTAGAGAACCCCAAAGTGTATCATTGGAGTTCACCTGACCCACAACTTTTAATAGATTTTGGTTATGGGCAGCACAAGGGCCCACTTTACAGGTGTGATGCAACAGAGAACTAAGAGTATATTTAAACAAAAACTTTTGGCGGGGTTCTTCGATGTTACGACAGAGTCCCCGCGTCGTCGTGAACGCCGTCAAGTTTCACGACAGCGCGAAACGGCCCCGATCGCGATCGATTCAGGCCCCGAAAATGGGCTAGGAGCGGGGCCGCGAGGAACTCGAGGGGCGTGGCACGAAAGCAGCGTCGTAAGCGCGCAATGCACGAATGACGCTGCGCACCGCCCTAAATGGCACGATCTGCGCACGGAAGGACCCAGGATGAGGAGAAGGAGGAGAGATGGCTGAGCCCTGATGAGCCACACCGAGGTTCCGGGACACGGACCTGAACACCCTCCTCGATGAGGTTGAACAACGAAGGGCCACCCTCTGCCCAACACGTGGACATCACCAGCCGTCCAGCACGGTGAGGCGCGCGGCTGGCGTGACGTTGGCACCACTGTGAGTGCTGTGGGCACACCCCCCCAGTCCGGGGAGCAGTGCAGGAAGAAGCTCCACGACCTCACTAGGGCTGCCAGGGTAAGTGCCACAAGGGTGCCCCCAGGTAACAACCGACCCCCCCCCCATGTCCCTCATCAACAGCCCCCCCCCCCCCCACGGGCACGAGGGGGGGAACTGGGGGGGGAGCCTCAGGGTGCACAACGTTGTACTCAACCCACATGAGCACCGGGACCCCCGCTGGAGAGATACCATGGCGTGGCTCCAACTGTCTCCCCACCCAGCATTAATATAGCCTATATCTGCACGCCCTGATGATACCCGCCTAATTGTGATGCTTTATCCAACTCCCCTCCCCCCTCCCCCCCAGGACAAGACAGCTCACAACCAACGTGAGCGTATGAGAACTGGAGCGGGTTCGCTTGTGCTGCACCCCCTCAACATTCACGAGCAGAGGGCCCTGGACCTCACTGGGGGATCCACCACCCGGGAGGTCGCGACATGCCAGCTCGGAGGCGCAGAAGCAAGTGAGACAACCCTGCATGTCCTCACCACACACCCCCAACCCATCATCGCCCCCTCACACTCTGGCCACTGCACCCTTGATCCCCTCCCCCCTCACACTCTGGCCACTGCACCCCAGATCCCCTCCCCCTCACTCTCTGCCCACTGCACCCCCGATCCCCTCCCCCCTCACACTCTGGCCACTGCACCCTTGATCCCCTCCCCCCTCACACTCATGCCACTGCACCCCCGATCCCCTCCCCCCTCACACTCTGGCCACTGCACCCCCGATCCCCTCACTCTCTGCCCACTGCACCCCCGAAATCCTCCCACCTCACACTCTGGCCACTGCACCCTTGATCCCCTCCCCCCTCACACTCTGGCCACTGCACCCTTGATCCCCTCCCCCCTCACACTCATGCTACTGCACCCTCGATCCCCCCCCTCACACTCATGCCACTGCACCCTCGATCCCCTCCCCCCTCACACTCTGGCCACTACAACCCCGATCCCCTCCCCTCTCACACTCTGGCCACTGCACCCCTGATCCCTTCCCCCTCACTCTCTGCCCACTGCACCCCCGATCCCCTCCCCCCTCACACACTGCCCCCACCACCACCATACACCCGGCCCAGCATGTCTAACGAACCCCATATCGTTGTGTTCCCCAAGACCAGCCACCGAACGTCCAGGGTTGTCTCGCTCAAGACACAGCCGACCATCTGCAACCTCAACCGCACCCAGAGATGCACGCTAGAGGGTGGCAGTCGGTCGGACAGGAGGGCCATCCTCTCAGTCTGGGACGCTGGACGGGGACGCACAGAGGACGGACAGAGACAATACTGAGGGGCACAGGACGGACAGTGACGAGAGTGATGGCCGTGCATTGCCCGAAGGGAGGGCCATGAGCCACGACAGTGACGGGGACAGGATGGGGTCAGTGAACGGTGACGCACAGAGGACGGCCATACAGTCCACGGAATCACCTGGAGCAGAACATGTACTTGACCCACCCGGATACCCGATGCTTGTGGCCACCCAGGGACTGAATAACGGGATGAGGGCCATCTTCCAGCACCTGCAGATGCAGTTGGAGGAGTCCATTCACGTCCAGGAGCAGGGAGTGGTGCCGCTCATGGCAGCCACCCAGGCCGACACCGCACGGGTGGCGTCCGCGGTGGAGGCAATGGGTGAAACAGTTTCGGCCATTGGTCAGGTTCAGCAAGGCGTTGGGCTTCACGTGCACGCGTCATCCATGGCCCAGGAGGGGGCTGCCCTCTCACAGGCAGCCATGCGCCAGAGTCAACACGACATTGCTGCTGCGCTCCGGGCCCTGGGTGACTCTCACCATGCCATGGCCCGGTCCCAGCAGGCCATGGCACAGTCCCAGCAGTCAGTCGCGGAGAGCATCGACCGCCTGGCGTACGTGATGGATGGCGTAGCGCACTCACAGGTTGAGGTAGCACAGTCCCTGGCAGGAATGTCGCACTCACTGGGCTCCGTCTCTGCGAACATTCGGACCATGGTCGATACCGCCGCAGGCCTCCAGGACTGGCAGCGCCAGGTGTCGGTGGTGCAACGGGGCATGTCTCCGATCGCATTTCTGTCCCCCAGTGAGGCCTGGGGGCCACCGGGCTCCCCGAGGGAAGAGGAGGTGCTGGGGCCCGTCCGGGTACTTCCAGCAAGGGGCGTCCCTGAACACTCGGCTTCCCCCCCCCTTCTGTCCCTGGCGCATCTGGTCGGCAGCGGGCAGGACAGGGTGGCACCACGCCATCCAGCACGCCTGCCGAGCAGCCTGGCCGATCAAAGCCGGGCTGCCCCAGGAAACGCGTGCCGACGGGGAGCCAAGTCGCAGGGCGTGATTCTCAGCAGTCCGCCTCCACTCCTGCTGTACCATCTGGGGAGACACCTAGACGTAGTGGTAGGGCCCGTAAGGCAAAGAAGTTACAAACATAGTAAGTTGGCACGGGTGCAGGGCACAGTTTAGTTGTAGGGGGTAGGGCATCTGTATGTGAATTTCACAATTAAACTCACTGTTGCACTTAACTTGTAAGACTCTGTGCTATGTCCGTGCCAGGGGGCTCGTGAGGATGACCAGTGGCGCTGTGATTAATGAGTGGTTCACCGTCGGTGCCCGATGTGCTGTCCCTTTCCCCCCACCCGCCTCCCAAAATCGGACACGGTAGTCCTCGGCACTCCGACGCCAGCTACCCCACACGGGCACGTGATGAAGTGTCCGTGACGAATGCTGTGACCACCGGGTTGGATGGTTCAGCTACAGCCATGAGTCAGACCTTGGCTGGCGAATCTGAGCTCACAGCTCATCGCAGAGCGGGCTGTCATCATTCAACATGGCACTGATCACACCCGCTTACACAATCCCGTAGTGCCGCAGTGGTAAGGTGATGTGGAATTGGTGCCGTGCGGTGTACGCGGTGCGGAGGTGCGGGGGTGGGGGGGGTGCTGTGTGGTGCCCGTGTGCACGACTGTGGGTGCAAGTGGCAGTGTTCAGCGATACCCTCCCCCACGGTGCATGAACCGTGCGGCCACCAACGCGTCGCGTGCCCGCTGTCCTCGACGATGCCGTCGTGCAGCCTCTTGGACATAACCAGCACCCAGGTCTGTGTCCTGCGCCCCTCCCCCCACCCTGATGCACGCCATCCTCCTCCTCCTCCTCCCCTTCGTTAGCGTTAGCTCCGGTGCCAACGGGTTCTCCCTCCGACTCCTCCACCAGGACATCTCCCCTCTGCATGGCAATGTTGTGCAGCGCACAGCAGACCACAACTATGCGACCGACCCTGTCGGGGTGGTACTGCAGGGCCCCTCCGAAGCAGTCCAGGCATCTGAATCGCATCTTCAGCAGGCCGAAGCACCGCTCCACCACACCCCTGGTTGCTGCATGGGCCTCGTTGTATAGGCTCTCCACGTTGGTCTGAGGCCTCCGTATTGGCGTCATCAGCCATGACCTCAACGGAAAGCACCTGTCGCCCAGCAACCAGCCCCTCAGCTGGGTGGGGGGGTGTCCCTCGAACATTACAGGGATGAACGACTGTGCCAGAATGTAGGCGTCATGCACACCCCCGGGGTACCTTGCGCACACATGCATGATCCTCATGTGGGGGTCGCACACCACCTGAATGTTCATGGAGTATGAGCCCTTCAAGTTCATGAATACTTCCCTGTTGTCTGCAGGCGGGCGCATGGGGACGTGCACACCATCGATGGCACCCTGGACCATCGGTATCCCGGCCACCTTGGAGAATCCATGTGCCCGTGCTTCCTGCTGTGCTCGGTCCTCGGGGAATTTTATTTACCTGTCCGCGATGGGGTACAAGGCGTCGGTCACGGCCCGGATGCACCTGTGGACCGATGCCTGTGAGATCCCGGATAGGTCCCCGCTTGGCGCCTGGAAGGAACCGGTAGCGTAAAAGTTTAGGGCCACCGTCACCTTGACGGAGACTGGTATAGCATGCCCTCCTCCCATTCCACGTGGTGTGAGGCGCACCACGAGGTGGCATATATGTGCGACCGTCTCCCTGCTGAACCGTAGTCTCCTCCTGCATGTAATGTCCGGTAGGGCCTCGAACGACATTCGGTCATGGTGCACCCTAGGCCTTGCTGGCCGCCTGTGACGCCCTGGCACCACCATCAGTGGCTCCTCCTCCTCCCCTCCCCCTTCGATATCAGTGCCCGCTTCCTCTGCATTCCTCGCCGTCGGGGGGGGTCAATGTTCTCCTCGGCATCCCCCTGGACATTCCGGCCTTGAGCGCCTGTGGCCTGCGCGGCAACGACGGGCCACTCCGCGGCCATCCCCTCTGCAGCAGCAGTAGCTGCTGCATCTGCAGCCACTGTGGGCCGTCTGAGTCTACGCTGTCGGACGGCCAACTGCAGTGCAGCGGCTCCAACCACGGCAGTGAACATCGCTGTCTGGTTGGCATACATGGTGACCTGCAGGAGGGTGGTGGGGGGCAGAGAAACGACATGTTACACGGAGGTTCTTCCACACCTCGTCAGCCGGGTGGCATGGGATACCTGTGTGCCCCGGTGGCCTGGTTGTGCTGCAGACACGCAGCCAGCCTAACCCTTGGTCACTGTCTGCGACAACGGTCAGTTCACATCGTTCTCCTCACCAGTGTGCCAGTCGCCTGTGCCCATCAGCCACGCGACAACCTGCAGGCGTATCCTCATCACCGTCCTGTTTATTTAAATACATAAAAAGGAAGAAAGAGGCCAAAGTGAACATTGGCCCCTTAGAGAATGAAACTGGGGAAATAATAATGGGGAACCAGGAAATGGCAGAGGAGTTAAAAAGTTACTTTGCGTCAACCTTCACAGTGAAAGACATTAATAACATTCCAAAAATAAATAATCAACTGGCAGAAAGGACAGGGAATGAATACAACAGCAATCACGAGGGAAGAGGTACTAGGGAAACTAATGGGACTAAAGGCCAATACGTCCCCTGGAGCTGATGGTCGCATCCCAGGATATTAAAGAAAAGAGCTACAAAGATAGTGGATACACTGGGAGCAATCTTCCAAGAATTGTTAAATTCTGAAATGTTTCAGAGGATTGGTAAACTGCCAATGGATGTATTCAAAAAAGGAAGGAGACACAAAAGAAATAACTATAGGTCAGTTAGCTTAACTTCTGTCATTGGGGAAATATTAGCGTCCATGATCGAGTATGTAATAGCAGAGTATTTCGAAATTCATAATATAATCAAGCAATGTAATCAGCATGGCTTCATGAAGGGAAAATCAGTAAGAATAAACAACAACACCTCCTCCACAATAGTCCTCAATACTGGGGCCCCACAAGGCTACAGATCCGCCTTCAACACCATAATCCCAGCCAAGCTCATATCAAAGCTACAAAACCTAGGACTTGGCTCCTCTCTCTGCAACTGGATCCTCGACTTTCTAACCCACAGACCACAATCAGTAAGAATAAACAACACCTCCTCCACAATAGTCCTCAATACCGGGACCCGCAAGGCTGCGTACTTAGCCCCCTACTATACTCCCTGTACACACACGACTGCATGGCAAAATTTGGTTCCAACTCCACCTACATGTTTGTTGGCGACACGACCATAGTGGGCCGGATCACGAATAACGTGGAGTCAGAATACAGGAGGGAGATAGAGAACCTAGTGGAGTGGTGTAGCGGCAACAATCTATCCCTCAATGCCAGCAAAACTGACGATACGACCATTGTGGGCCGGATCTCGAATAACGAGTCAGAATACAGGACGGAGATTGTGGAGTGGTGCAGCGACAACAATCTATCTCTCAATGCCAGCAAAACCAAAGAGCTGGTCATTGACTTCAGAAAGCAAAGTACTGTTCACACATTTTGATCCCTAAGGCCTTTTTTAAGCGGGTCAGCAGGAGCATCATGGGGTTTGTGTGAGCGAGAAAGACCCCGAGGGTGAGAAGGGTGTTTCTGGAACGGGGCAGGGACAGAGGAGGGCTAGCTTTGCATAATCTGTGTGGGTACTACTGGGCTGCCAATGAGGCGATGATACGCAAGTGGGTAATGGAGGGGGAGGGGGCGGTGTGGAAGAGGCAGGAGATGGTGTCCTGTGTGGGCACGACCCTGAGAGCGCTGGTGACGGCATCACTGCCGCTCCCGCCGACAAGGTACACCACGAGTCCAGTGGTGGCGGCGACCCTCAAAATTTGGGGGCAGTGCAGACGCCACAGGAGGGAGACAGAGGCTTTGGTGTGGCCCCCGATCCGAGAGAACCATCGGTTTGTCCCGGGGAGAAGGGATGGGGGGTTCCTGAGCTTGCACAGGGCAGGTATTAGAAGGATGTTTATAGATGGGATATTTGCGAGCCTTGGGGCGTTGGAGGAAAAATTTGGGCTCCCCCCTGGAAATGCCTTCAGGTACATGCAGGTAAGGGCGTTTGTAAGACGGCAGGTGAGGGAATTTCCGCTGCGGCCTTTACGTCCCTGATAGCCCGGCGGAGGATTCTGCTACAGTGGAAGGGTGCGAGGCCCCCAAGCGTGGAAGCCTGGTTCAGCGACATGGCAGGGTTTATTAAATTGGAGAGGGTAAAATTTGCCTTAAGAGGATCTGTGCAAGGGTTCTTCAGGCGGTGGCAACCGTTCCTTGACTTTCTAGCGTAGCGTTAGGAGGTGGACAGCAGCAGCAGCAACCCGGGGGGAGGGGTACTTTGTGTTTACTACTGTGTTTATTATCATTTAAGGGGGGGGCTTGTATATTGGGGGAATACGTAATATAGCTATAAGATGTTTATTTATGTGTTCTTTGTTTTTTCTTATTTCTGTAAGGGGGGGGCTTTATTGTTGAAAATATGTAAAAATTTGAATTAAAATATTTTAAAATGCAAGAAAGCACAACAGCGCCTATACCTCCTCAGGAAACTAAGGAAATTTGGCATGTCCACATTAATTCTTACCAACTTTTACAGATGCACCATAGAAAGCATCCTATCTGGCTGCATCACAGCCTGGTATGGCAACTGCTCGGCCCAGGACCGCAAGAAACTTCAGAGAGTCGTGAACACAGCCCAGTCCATCACACGAACTTGCCTGCCATCCATTGACTCTATCTACACCTCCCGCTGCCTGGGGAAAGCGGGCAGCATAATCAAAGATCCCTCCCACCCGGCTTACTCACTGTTCCAACTTCTTCCGTCGGGCAGGCAATACAAAAGCCTGAGAACACGCACGAACAGTCTCAAAAACAGCTTCTTCCCCACTATTACTAGACTCCTAAATGACCCTCTTATGGACTGACCTGATTAACACTACACCCTGTATGCTTCACCCGATGCCGGTATTATGTAGTTACATTGTGTACCTTGTGTTGCCCTATTATGTATTTCCTTTTCTTCTCATGTACTTAATGATCTGTTGAACTGCTTGCAGAAAAATACTTTTCACTGTACCTCGGTATATGTGACAATAAACAAAATCCAAATCCGAATATGCAAATCTGGATCCTGCCCACAATGGGCGGGATCCAGATCATGACGCCTCCCAAGATCCCGTTAGATCTCGCGAGGCGTGACGAGGTTGGTAAATCCCGCGAGAGGCCTCTTGCGAGATTCACCAGCCTCGTTGCATCCCATTCGGGTGCGACGGGGCCATTAGATCATGCCCCTAGGATCCTTATAGGGCTTGACAGGGTAGATGCTGAGAAGATGTATTCTCCTGTAGAGGAGTCTAGGACCAGAGGGCATAGTCAAAGAGTAAGGCGTTTTCTACTTAAGACAGAGATTAGGAAGAATGTCTTCTTTCAGAGGGTAGTGAACCCGTGGAATTCTTTACTGCAGAGGGCTGTAGAGGCTGGGTTGCTAAGTATGTTCAAGGCTGAGAAAGACAGATTTTTAATCAGTATGGGAATCAAGGGTCATGGGGATAATGTGGGAAAGTGGAGCTGAGGATTATCATATCAGATCAGTAAATGGCAGAGCAGACTCGATGGGCCGAGTGGTCTACTCCTGCGCTGTCTTATGGTCTTATGGAAAATACTTGACCTCCATGGCAGCTGACTGCAGCTATGACCTCAGTTGCCACTCCATTGCAGCTCTATAAAAGCTCCAAGGCTCCAAAGTTCCATGTTTCCATAGCATTCCTCAACAAATTCAGAGGGACTCATAAAGCTGCAGTCCGTTGGATCCTTAAATAATGTTAATTATCTCTAAATTGCCTATTTCAAAAATAGTCAGGGCTTATTCACGTGGGTTCCGACTCATCACTAATAAAATGTGACTCTGGCTGGTCTGACGTTACACCACCCCATTCAATTTTATGCCCCACCCCACTACCCTGTCTTTATTGCTGCCCATTTTAAAGCCATTCAACCTCAGCCTACATTTCAAAAATACTTCATCAAGTGCGTAGGGATGAGCTGGTGTTGTCAAAGTCCTGTATAAATAAAATTATTTCTTCCCTCACAGTGCTTCTCTTAATATCTTAGCCAATATCTAACACTTAACCAACATCGCAAAAAGTGTTGGGCAGGGTTGTCCTGTCCCATCAAAAGTCAATGAACTTTTTTGGCTGAGCTGCCGAATCTCCTGCACGGGTCCTGCCACAATGCGACTGGAAAGTCCCAGCCATTATCTGGCCATGCATCACCTTGTTGTTTGTGGAACCTTGCTGTACACAAAATGGCTGCCATGTTTCAATACATTATTGTGTTGGCCAAACATCAAAATCACTTCTTTGAAGAACTTCTATGAAGTGTTTAGGGATAACCTGAGGACATGAGTTTAACTTCACGCATTTTGTTTTCCTTTCAAATAGTTTTGGCAACAACCCCAAATATAATGAACACCATACAGAGACAATTCTCTTTCTCAGATATGCTCAGATTTTGCCATGTTATTTCCACATCACGAAACATATTTTCATTTTAAAACCTGAGCGCAATAAAAATCATGTTCTTCTTCACTTCACTGTCGATATGGTTACGCTGAACTTCATATTCCAATTGCAGTGGCACAGAGCAAATTTATTTGATGGGCTGCCATACTGGAAGCAACATGTCAAATGCTAAATGCCATTGGCTTTGTACTCAGTTGAGATGACTCTGTTTTGCAAACAGTCACAATTCACTTGTCAGTCCCAAAGAATGTTAATCACATTGTACAGTACATTTAAATTTGGCATTGAAAACACTTCTGCAAATGGTTGAAATCCTGAATGAATCATTAGTTGAGGTAATGCAATGATCTGCATTCTCGGTTTGAGAATAAACAGTATATCATTTTATCCTTATGTTTTATTTTACATTTGTTACTTGTCTCAAGTTCAATGGCCCTGCGGGGACCATTTTCACCTTTATCTGTATGTTCTTCAGTCTGGGGCTTATGACTGAGAGTCTTGCAGTCCTTCCAGTATTACACGTGAGTATCAGAACTCTCACATTGCCAACAATGTTTTCAAGAGTTTTGAATTCACAAGGCATTTCTATGCTTACAATAGTGATCTCACAGATCTCTACTGAGAATGGTAATATGTCATCCCATATGGGGAACTGGTGATTCAGATAGTTTTTGTTAAAATTTGACTGATGCACTTTCTTCATTCTGATATTTTGTGGTTGTTTTAGCACAGTTGATCACACAACTCACACACTAACACAAAACTTTGACTGGTTCCATTAATGTGGAAGATGTTCCAAGATGCTGCACAGGCTCACTTTTGTTGCTTACATGAATTTTCATAAGCCCTTCGACTTAGTCCTCTGTTCAGTCATAGAAAGGAAACTGGAAGCTGTAGGAGTGCAATGAATTCTATCTGTGATACTAACTTCAATTTCAATATGGAATCCATATCTCACAAGAGGAGTGGTGGATGCTTGCCCATTGCTACCATCAGTTTTAATATATTCATCAGTAATGCAGGAGGGCAAAGTAAAGCTTGGTCTTGGAGAGTCTCATTCCAAATACTTCAGTATGGTGATCATTCTCAATGATGATGCTGCGTTGATAATCTTAATGCACTCTACTGACCAGCTTGAAGAATAGGGGGCGAAATTCTCCGGAAACGGCGCGATGTCCGCCAACTGGCGCCCAAAACAACGCAAATCAGACGGGCATCGCGCCGCCCCAAAGGTGCAGAATGCTCTGCATCTTTGGGGGCCGAGCCCCAGCCTTAAGGGGCTAGGTCGGCGGCAGATGGATTTCCGCCCCGCCAGCTGGCGGAAAAGGCCTTTAGTGTCCCGCCAGCTGGCGCTGAAATGACATCTCCGGGCGGCGCATGCGCGGGAGCGTCAGCGGCCGCTGACGGCATTCCCGCGCATGCACAGTGGGGGGAGTCTCTTCAGCCTCTGCCATGGTGGAGACCGTGGCTGAGGCGGAAGGGAAAGAGTGCCCCCACGGCACAGGCCCGCCCGCGGATCAGTGGGCCCCGATCGCGGGCCAGGCCACCGTGGGGGCACCCCCCGGGGCCAGATCGCCCTGCGCCCCCCCCCCCCAGGACCCCGGAGCCTGCCCATGCCGCCTTGTCCCGCCGGTAAGAGAGGTGGTTTCATTTACGCCGGCGGGACAGGCATTTTAGCGGCGGGACTTCGGCCCATCCGGACCGGAGAATCGTGCGGGGGGGGGCCCGCCAACCGGCGCAACGCGATTCCCGCCCCCGCCGAATATCCGGTGCCGGAGACTTTGGCAACTGGCGGGGGCGGGATTCACGCCAGCCCCCGGCGATTCTCCGACCCGACGGGGGATCGGAGAACCTCGCCCAGGATTATCCGTGGGATGTGGCATCGTGTCATTATGACACAAATGGAGGCTATTCAGCCCATTGAATCCATGTCAACTCTCTGTAGAGCAACCCAGCCAGTCCCATTCCTCACTCTGTCCCCTCAAGTTTATTTCCCTCAAACACACATCCAATTTCCTATTAAAATCATTGATCATCTCCGCTTCCATCACTCCAGAGGCAACCTGTTTCAGGTCATTGCAATGCACTGCGTAAAAAGGTTCTCCTTCACATCTCCCCTTATCTCTTGCCCAATACCTGAACTCTGTGTCCCCTAATCCTTATAGTATCAGCCTCTTTGTCTACTTTATCTAAACTTGTCAAATCCCCTCAACCTCCAGCTCAGCTTTCCCAATCTAACCTTGTAGCTAAATGTCCTCCTCCCTAAAACTATTCTGGTAAATTTCCTTTGCACCCGCTCGAGGACCTTCACATCCTTCCTAAAGTGTGATGACCAGAACTGGACGTGGTACTCTAGATGTGGTCTAACCAGAGCTTTATAAAGATTCAGCATAACTTCCCCGTTTTTGTACTCAATCCCCCTGTTTTATAAAGCCCAAAATCCCATGTTCTTTGATAACAATTCTATTAATGGGCACGATTTAATGGGAGAAGTTATAAGTGCCGTATCGGATGCGACTTCCCGGGTGCTTCCCGACAGTCAAACCGGCGAGACCGCAGCCCGTAGCTAATGGCACTTGGGGCCGGAAATGATCTCCCACAAGCTTCATGGTGGAAATGGCACTTGTTTGGCATGTATATCACTTGCCACTTATCAGTCCAAGTCGACATGTTGTCCAAGTCTTGTTGTAAATTGACACAAATTGCTTTAGTATCTGTGGAGTTGCAAATTGTACTGAGCACTATGAATGGGAATCAGCCTCTTGGCAGTCCATGGGCAAGATCTTCTGGCTGTTCACACCAGCAGGATCTTCTGATCCCGCTGACGGTGCATCCCTGCTGCGGGTTTCCTGGTGGTGTCGGGTGGATTCAATGGGAAATCTCGTTGATAGCGGCAGGACCAAAAGATCCCACCGCTGACCAATGGTGGGCCTCCTCCCGCCACAGAGAAATGTGTCACGGGGATGCCAGAGGATCTGGCCCTATATCTTTGCAAAAATTCCTGACACTTCCCACCCCCCGCCCCCAAACCAGGACCTCCACTTTCTTGCCTGACAGAAGCCCATGATATCAAAACTTCCCCAGTCAAGCGTTCCAGCTGGGGTAGAATTGTACCTCATGAGCTACCCATGATGCAGTAGTCAACCCATGTAGAGAATTCAAATATAAGAAGCTGAGAAAGGAACCGTGAGACTTTGAGATGACTTTCAGAATGCATAATCTGTAGTCCTAGATCTTTCATTCATCTGTCCAGAATTTGGTGGATGCTGATTCTCTGAACCTCCAACAAGTAAAACGACCATTTCTCAGTGATGCAGCCTTTGTCCATTCTGGAAGTAAGAGATGATGACAATACACATACAGATGATAATATTATTTATTGTCACAAGTAGGCTTACATTAACACTGCAATGAAGTTACTGTGAAAAGCCCCGAGTCGCCACATTCCGGCGCCCTTTCGGGTACACAGAGGGATAATTCAGAACATCCAATTCACCTAACAGCATGTCTTTCGGGACTTGTGGGAGGGTACCAGAGCACCTGGAGGAAACCCACGCAGACACGGGGAGAACGTGCAGACTCCGTACAGACAGTGACCAAGCCGGGAATCGAACCTGGGACCCTGGAGCTGTGAAGCAACAGTGCTACCCACTGTGCTACTGTGCTGCCTACTGCTACTGTGCTGCCCATGGTAGCAGTGGCCAGCACGGTATCCACCTATCTATCCACCCAGATGAGGCATATTATCCAAGTCACTTGCGAAGAAATTCGGATATCTACTTTCCAGGAAAACATTGGCTCAAATCCAATTAATTCTTGTCACTAGCGAGACAATTGTAACATATTCTAATTCATAAATATCATCCTTGGAGATGGAGTCAATGGGAGGAGTACATTTGGAGTGGCGCAGACTCCAAGACAAAAGATTTGCTGATGGAAAATTGAGACAGAGTAAAGCCTCTTTGGCAAACACCATAATCTCATACCAGGGACACAGACCTGCTCTAAACCAAGGAAAATAAAAGAAGACTCACATTTTACAATCTTAGGGCATTCCTACTCTTTGCACCATTTTCTTACTGTAATGTAAGAAATTCAGCAGCCAATTTGTGCACAGCAAGGCCCCACAAAAAGCAATGTGATAATGACCAGATAATCTGTTTTAGTGATTTTAGTTGATGAATAAATATTAGCAAGGACATCAGCAAGAACTCCCATACTCTTCTTCAAAGGAATGTCATGGGTTCTTTTCCACCATCTGGAAGATGTCATTTCAGGCCATTTAGTACTCTTGAGAAACTGCACTGAAGCGTCAGCCTACATTTTGTATTCAATTTCCTGGAGTGGGGCTTGAACTCACAACCTTAAAATTCAAAGGTGAGAATGCTATAATTGAGGCGTGGTTAACACATTAATGATTCACCAGCTTGGTGAATAGCAAGGATGTATTCATGCGAAAATGGGTTAAGTACAGGAGGAATAGAATTGTGTGCTGGTATAATGTTTCACCATTGGTGTCCGTGCTTTTAGTTACTTAGGCCCTCAAGTTCTGTAACTCCCTACACACCCCCAGCCTGCTCCCTCCCCACTATCACACACAAACGCTAACCCCCACTGCACTTTTCTAGCTCTCCACCTCACTTTCTTCCTTTATGATACTTATTGAATCGTACCACTTTGACCAAGCTTTTAGACAACTGACCTAATATGTTCTTATGTGTTTTAGTGCTTTACTTTGTTTTATAATGCTCCAGTGAAGTGTCTTGGGATGTTTCATTAAATCAAAGGAGCCATACAACTATAAGTTGTTGTTGTTATAGTGTGATGAAATAAGGGCCAGGATTCTCCGAAACGGCGGCTAAGTGTTGACGCCAACGTAAACACCGGAGTGTTTCACACCGGCGTTAACGGGCCTCCTGGCCCAAAGCACAGGGCTAAATCGCTGGCTCTGAAAGCAGACCAAGGCAGGCCAGCAGCACGGTTCAATTCCTGTACCAGCCTCCCCGAACAGGCGCCGGAATGTAGCGACGAGGGGCTTTTCACAGTAACTTCATTTGAAGCCTACTTGTCACAATAAGTGATTTTCATTTCATTTCATTTCAATTCCACGGCCCACAGGGCCCCCGGAAAGCGCGCACCCACCAATTGGTGGCCCCTGATCACGGGCCTAGCCGTCGTGGAGGCCCCTCCAGAGTCTGATCATCCGCCCCCCCCCCCCACCAGGCCGGCCACCGTGGCCACGGGTCCGAGCTCCCGCCGGGTGATCATGTTAGAACCACACCGGCAGGAATTCAGCCGGTCGACCGCGGAGAATTGCCGCAGGGGCCTCTTTCAACGGCCCCCGACTGGCGACGCGTCGATCGCGCGCGCGGCTAGCTGCGATTCTCCGGTCACCAGAGAATTGTGCCGGCGTTGGACCGGCGTCGCGGGCCGTCTCAGAATCTTGGCAGGACTCCTGAGTACCAGTGGGCATCCCTTCACCATGACTCTTGCCAACTTACACCCAAACTCTCTGAACCCAGGAAAGTGAAGTGTGTCTGTGCAGATGAACATGCAGATTTCTCAGTAGTACGGAAGTTTGAAACTCTTAATTACAGTGATATGTTTCCGCACATGTCAAATATCAACAAAACCAACTTCAAGTTTGTATTGAGTGGGGTTTTATCAATTAACTCACAACCAGGAAGCCTTCGGCCTGACTTGTTGAGTATATCCAGCATTCCTGGCCGGGATTCTCCGGTATCCGACGGGGCGGGCCGTACCGGCGCCGAGGAGTGGCGTGAACAACTCCGGCATCAGGCCGACCGGAAGGTGCGGAACCCTCTGCACCTTCAGGGGCTAGACCGGTGCCGGTGGGTTGGCGCCGAACCAACCGGCACCGAAGGGCTTCCGCCGGCTGGCGCGCGTTGGCGCATGCGTGGGAGTGCCAGCCTGTTCTGGCGTGATCCCAGCACATGCGCAGGTGGGGTTCTTCTCTGCACCGGCCATGGCGGACCGTTACAGCTGCCGGCACGGAGGGAAAGAGTGCCCCCACGGCACAGGCCCTCCCGCAGATCGGTGGGCCCCGATCGCGGGCCAGGCCACTGTGGGACACCCCCCGAGCCAGATCCCCCCACACACCCCCGAGGACTCCGCAGGCCGTCCGCAGAGCCATGTCCTGCCGGTAAGAACCTTGTTTGATTTACGCCGGCGGGACTGGCCACAAATGGGCGGCCGTTTGGCCCATCGTGGAGCAGAGAATCGCCGGGGGGGGCCACTGCCAACGGCCCCCGACGGGTGCGACGCGATTTCCACCCCCGCCAAAAAATCGGCGCTGGAGAATTCAGCAGTCGGTGTTGGGGCGTTGGGGCGGGATTCACGCCCCCCTCCGGCGATTCTCCAGCCCGGCGGGGAGGTCGGAGAATCCCGCCCCCTGTTTTTACTTCATCTTGAAGACAGGTGGATGGGGTGGCAGAGAAAGCATATGGGATGTTTTCCATATGCGTCGAATCCTGGTCCTGGGACACTGTCCATGTGGAGTTTGCACATTGTCTGCGTGGGATTAATGCCCACAACCCAAAGATGTGCAGATTAGGTGGATTGGGCATGCTAAAATTGCCCTTAGTATCCAAAAGGATGGGGTGGGGTGGGATTAGTTGGTTATAGCGATAGGGTGGAGGTGTGGGCTTGGGTAGGATGCTCTTTCCAAGGGCCAGTGCAGACTCGATGGGCCGAATGGCCTCCTTCTGCACTGTGAATTCTATGATCTATGATCGACCGGCCTTGCTGTGGAGACCCCAGCCAAGTGCCGTTCAGTACTGGTCCCCACAAATGGGGAACAGGTGGAACGGTTCCTGGGGTGGGGGGGAGGGGTCATCCAGGCGATCGGAGGTACCCAGATGGTCAGCCTCCAGGCAAGGTGGCACCTTGGCGGTGCCACTTGGGTACTCTGGCAGTGCCATCTGGGTGCCAGCCTGGCAGAGCCAAGGTGCTATGTTGGCAGTGTGCACATGCCAGGGATCGAGCCCAGGGGTGCTCTGCCAGTTTGTGATGGGGTGAAGGTGGGCCTGAGGAACCCCCAACGGGTGAGTTGGGGAGTTGGGTGATCGGGGGGTTGCGTCAGTGAGTCAAGAGATCAGAGCGTCATTTAAAAAGGCTCTCTGATCTCTTCCTGCACTGTGGAGCTCTGCTAAGTGTGGCCTCGGGGGGCGTCCCCCTCCAGGGCACGAAAAGACAGCGTGCCGTTAGATAGCAGGGTCGTTCCCAGCGAATCCCGCCCAGAGCCAACTTTGTTTTAATTTAGTCAGATCGTGCCCAGAATCCCATTTGATAACGGAGTCATTCCCAGGGCTGCAGGCGCTGAGAAACACTTTGCTAAACACGCCCAAAACTAGACTCCCGTTAAATTTCATGAAAGTCACCAGATCTTGATTTTTTTTTTCATTAATTTGCGCTTGGTGGAAATTCAAAGCATGTTTTCTCTCACCCTGTATTACCTCGTATCTCTCTGCCCTTTCCTTCTGTTTATGTTTAAGCAATTACAGACATTATTTAGAACATAGAACATAGAACATAGAACAATACAGCGCAGTACAGGCCCTTCGGCCCACGATGTTGCACCGAAACAAAAGCCATCTAACCTACACTATACTATTATCATCCATATGTTTATCCAATAAACTTTTAAATGCCCTCAATGTTGGCGAGTTCACTACTGTAGCAGGTAGGGCATTCCACGGCCTCACTACTCTTTGCGTAAAGAACCTACCTCTGACCTCTGTCCTATATCTATTACCCCTCAGTTTAAAGTTATGTCCCCTCGTGCCAGCCATTTCCATCCGCGGGAGAAGGCTCTCACTGTCCACCCTATCCAACCCCCTGATCATTTTGTATGCTTCTATTAAGTCTCCTCTTAACCTTCTTCTCTCCAACGAAAACAACCTCAAGTCCATCAGCCTTTCCTCATAAGATTTTCCCTCCATACCAGGCAACATCCTGGTGAATCTCCTCTGCACCCGCTCCAAAGCCTCCACGTCCTTCCTATAATGCGGTGACCAGAACTGTACGCAATACTCCAAATGCGGCCGTACCAGAGTTCTGTACAGCTGCAACATGACCTCCCGACTCCGGAACTCAATCCCTCTACCAATAAAGGCCAACACTCCATAGGCCTTCTTCACAACCCTATCAACCTGGGTGGCAACTTTCAAGGATCTATGTACATGGACACCTAGATCCCTCTGCTCATCCACACTTTCAAGAACTTTACCATTAGCCAAATATTCCGCATTCCTGTTATTCCTTCCAAAGTGAATCACCTCACACTTCTCTACATTAAACTCCATTTGCCACCTCTCAGCCCAGCTCTGCAGCTTATCTATATCCCTCTGTAACCTGCTACATCCTTCCACACTATCGACAACACCACCGACTTTAGTATCGTCTGCAGATTTACTCACCCACCCTTCTGCGCCTTCCTCTAGGTCATTGATAAAAATGACAAACAGCAACGGCCCCAGAACAGATCCTTGTGGTACTCCACTTGTGACTGTACTCCATTCTGAACATTTCCCATCAACCACCACCCTCTGTCTTCTTTCAGCTAGCCAATTTCTGATCCACATCTCTAAATCACCCTCAATCCCCAGCCTCCGTATTTTCTGCAATAGCCTACCGTGGGGAACCTTATCAAACGCTTTGCTGAAATCCATATACACCACATCAACTGCTCTACCCTCATCTACCTGTTCAGTCACCTTCTCAAAGAACTCAATAAGGTTTGAGAGGCATGACCTACCCTTCACAAAGCCATGCTGACTATCCCTGATCATATTATTCCTATCTAGATGATTATAAATCTTGTCTCTTATAATCCCCTCCAAGACTTTACCCACTACAGACGTGAGGCTCACCGGTCTATAGTTGCCGGGGTTGTCTCTGCTCCCCTTTTTGAACAAAGGGACCACATTTGCTGTCCTCCAGTCCTCTGGCACTATTCCTGTAGCCAATGATGACATAAAAATCAAAGCCAAAGGTCCAGCAATCTCTTCCCTGGCCTCCCAGAGAATCCTAGGATAAATCCCATCAGGTCCCGGGGACTTATCTATTTTCAGCCTGTCCAGAATTGCCAACACCTCTTCCCTACGTACCTCAATGCCATCTATTCTATTAGCCTGGGGCTCAGCATTCTCCTCCACAACATTATCTTTTTCCTGAGTGAATACTGACGAAAAATATTCATTTAGTATCTCGCCTATCTCGTCAGACTCCACACACAATTTCCCATCCCTGTCCTTGACTGGTCCTACTCTTTCCCTAGTCATTCGCTTATTCCTGACATACCTATAGAAAGCTTTTGGGTTTTCCTTGATCCTTCCTGCCAAATACTTCTCATGTCCCCTCCTTGCTCGTCTTAGCTCCCTCTTTAGATCCTTCCTCGCTACCTTGTAACTATCCATCGCCCCAACTGAAACTTCACACCTCATCTTCACATAGGCCTCCTTCTTCCTCTTAGCAAGAGATTCCACTTCCTTGGTAAACCACGGTTCCCTCGCTCGACGCCTTCCTCCCTGCCTGAACGGTACATACTTATCAAGAACACGCAGTAGCTGACCCTTGAACAAGCCCCACTTATCCAGTGTGCCCAACACTTGCAGCCTACTTCTCCAACTTATCCCCACCAAGTCACGTCTAATGGCATCATAATTGCCCTTCCCCCAGCTATAACTCTTGCCCTGCGGTGTATACTTATCCCTTTCCATCATTAACGTAAACGTCACCGAATTGTGGTCACTGTCCCCAAAGTGCTCTCCTACCTCCAAATCCAACACCTGGCCTGGTTCATTACCCAAAACCAAATCCAACGTAGCCTCGCCTCTTGTTGGCCTGTCAACATATTGTTTCAGGAAACCCTCCTGCACACACTGTACAAAAAACGACCCATCTATTGTACTCGAACTATAACTTTTCCAGTCAATATTTGGAAAGTTAAAGTCTCCCATAATAACTACCCTGTTACTTTCGCTCTTATCCAGAATCATCTTCGCCATCCTTTCCTCTACATCCCTAGAACTATTAGGAGGCCTATAAAAAACTCCCAACAGGGTGACCTCTCCTTTCCTGTTTCTAACTTCAGCCCATACTACCTCGGAAGAAGAGTCCCCATCTAGCATCCTCTCCGCCACCGTAATACTGCTCTTGACTAGCAGCGCCACGCCTCCCCCTCTTTTGCCTCCTTCTCTGAGCTTACTAAAACACCTAAACCCCGGAACCTGCAACATCCATTCCTGTCCCTGCTCTATCCATGTCTCCGAAATGGCCACAACATCGAAGTCCCAGGTACCAACCCATGCTGCCAGTTCCCCTACCTTGTTTCGTATACTCCTGGCATTGAAGTAGACACACTTCAAACCACCTACCTGAACACTGGCCCCCTCCTGCGACGTCAAATCTGTGCTCCTGACCTCTATACTCTCATTCTCCCTTACCCTAAAACTACAATCCAGGTTCCCATGCCCCTGCTGCATTAGTTTAAACCCCCCCAAAGAGCACTAACAAATCTCCCCCCCAGGATATTTGTGCCCCTCAGGTTCAGATGTAGACCATCCTGTCTGTAGAGGTCCCACCTTCCCCAGAAAGAGCCCCAGTTATCCAGAAATCTGAATCCCTCCCGCCTGCACCATCCCTGTAGCCACGTGTTTAAATGCTCTCTCTCCCTATTCCTCATCTCACGTGGCATGGGCAACAACCCAGAGATAACAACTCTGTTTGTTCTAGTTCTGAGCTTCCATCCTAGCTCCCTGAAAGCCTGCCTGACATCCTTGTCCCATTTCCTACCTATGTCGTTAGTGCCAATGTGGACCACGACTTGGGGCTGCTCCCCCTCCCCCCTAAGGACCCAGAAAACACGATCCGAGACATCACGTACCCTTGCACCTGGGAGGCAACATACCAAACGTGAGTCTCTCACGCTCCCACAAAATCTCCTATCTGTGCCCCTGACTATAGAGTCCCCAATTACTAATGCTCTGCTCCTCTCCCCCCTTCCCTTCTGAGCAACAGGGACAGACTCCGTGCCAGAGGCCCGTACCGCATGGCTTACCCCTGGTAAGTCACCCCCCCCCCCACAAGTATCCAAAGCGGTATACTTGTTTCTCAGGGGAACGACCGCAGGGGATCCCTGCACTGACTGCTTTTTAAATGATTTAAATGATCCATGCTACCAACAGCGAGTCTTTCCTACAGGAGCAGATATCGGAATTTCAGGCACATTAGTCATAATATTCCAAGCTGATTCCCAAATTTCTGATGTGCGCTGCCGATGGGCAAGACTCTGTTTCAGCATTAGTCTTGTAAAACTATCATATGTGTGCTCAGGTACTATGTTTAGATATTTTAAGTAAGTAGTAATTCCCTAAGTCAGACACATCATTGATAAATACTTGTGTCTACAAAGGTATCACTGCGACACACAGATCAGTTTAAAATCTTATGGGCCTGTTGGAACAATCCGCCTACTGTTACTGCAGTAATCTCAGTATGGATCTTGCTGTACACCTTGTGCCACATTAGCAGTCACCCAGATTACTGCAGGACAGCCTGGAAATTATTATTGCTGTTCTTAGCCTATCTGTAAGAAGTCTTACAACACCAGGTTAAAGTGCAACAGGTTTGTTTCGAATCACTAGCTTTCGGAGCACTGCTCCTTCCTCAGGTGAATGAAGAGGTTCCAGACACACATATATAGACAAAGCCAAAGATGCAATACGATACTTTGACAGCAAGTCTTTGCAGGTAATTAAGTCTACAGGTCCAGACGGACGGATAATTATCCCTCTCTCCAGTTGCTCCGTCTGGACCTGTAGACTTAATTACCTGCAAAGACTTGCATTGAAAGTGTCTATTAAGCCAGTTTAAGCCACAGCTCAGCGAGAAAGTGTGCTGGCAAGACTGCGGGGTCTAGGACCTTTCTCCCAGAGCTCTGCAACAATAAATTGCTTCTTTTGCTCACGTTAAGGTCTATTTGTGAATATTTTCACCCAAAATGCAGCCTCAGACCATTCCCAGTCACTCTGCTGAGAATGTTGAGTGCTGGCCCTTTGACTGGCCAGCTGCTCTTAGGGGTATAGAGCCATCCTATATGGGGACAGCAACCTGGCAGCAGCAACAAACTCCTGCTGCCACCACTAAATCCAGCCAGCATTTCACAGGCTGTTTTTAATCATTAACTGATTAATTGGGTACCTTTGAGTGGTGTTTATTCACATCAATTCATATTGACAGATAATAATAGCTGCTTCTTTCTTTTTTGATTCATGTTGAGTTTATTTTTATCTTTGTTTGACAGTGCTTTGGAGTAATATTCTTGCTAACCAAGAGAGGAGATAGTCATCATTTGCTCAGCCTCTGTCTCTGACAGCCTGCCTGAGATGGCATTCAGACTGAGTGCCACCATGATGTCTATTCAGGTTACTCCTTGAAGGCAAGAATCTGAAGTGAAATGGAACAGATTTGTATGGATGTTTCAATATAATAAATTATTTGGACGGATGGGAGGGGATAAGGACACACTGGGCAAGTGCGTGATCAATTCCAGCCCCACTCATCCCAGAGTCACAACACAACACACGTCAAAAATACCCAAAGTCTTTGGCCCTTGGCTGCCCAATAATTACAGTCAACAGGTTTGTAATTTTAAACATGATTATGGTTTATTTATACCAAGAACAATCATGAAATATGCAGTAAATACAGCTGGATAATAACAAGCTAATACCTACTACTCACTTTAACTGAACCACCCTCTACCCACACACAAAAGCCAGACAACACAGAGGATGGGAAGTGGTAAAAATAATAAGGATGAAGGTCAAAAGATAAGAGCCTTTGCATCAGATGGTGGTTCTGCAACAGACTTTCATCACAGTACGCTTGTTGATTAAAATCTCTGGTTTACAGCTGGTAACGGTCTTCTTTACAGAGTAATACATTCAGGGACTCCGCAGGTTAGACAATTCAGTACTCACAGGCAGCAATCGTTCTGGAGAGGAACTTTATTTCTCATCAAACTGGGCCTTCAGCTCGAGGTTTGCATTCAGACCTACATCCTTCTGGACAGACACTTTATTTCACATCAAACCTTGCTTCCAGCTTGTGGATTGAATTCAGGCCTCTGCAGCCTCAAGAGAACTTGAGAATTGCTAGACAGAGAGTCAGCCCTCATAGTGGCCATTCTGAAGAGAATTAATTAAATCTTTTTGGAGAGAGTTAGATGATCCCTCCAGCAGGTTGGTAGCATCAAAACTGAAACCAAACTGGAACTTCGAGAATCTGAAAAATAGTCGAGTGGGATCAGATCCAATCACCACATGTCACTGGGCAGAGCACAACCTTTTGGGCCATTTCATTGGCTACTAGCCAAATCAATCAAACCGAGTCCCAGCCAATCGCTCATTGGACAGTCTTGCTCATTTGTGCATGTTGGGGGTCCCACGTCCAAGCGCGTGCCAGATATTTTCATATTTATGCAATCTCCTGACAAAAAGAGACATGCTTGTCCAGTTAGAGACTTGCTTGAAATTCCTATGTCCACTCCGATCCCCACATCACCAGTGTGTTGCCAAGACATATGCATTTATAATGGCAGCCACTACCCCACTGCAATCAGTCACAGAGCAATCATAACATATTCAAATAAATAACTCCAGACCCCTAAAGAGCTCTATGCATTAGATTTGATCCAACTCAGACTTCTTAAATATACACTCGGAATACCTAACTGGAAAATTCCACATCAGCGGAATTTAAGCTGCATCTTCATAAGCCTAAAAATAGACGAAATAAATGACCGAACAGCTTAAAAAATTGAAAATGAGATTCTAAAATAGCAATGTTATGGTCAGATTATTTAAAAAGAACGACTGTAAGTAAAGTTTGGGGAAAGATTATCTTTATGCAACATTGAAGGACATAGCTATGACATTCAGTTTCTTTAAAGTAAATTATTTTGCTGAAAAAATGGATGAAATAGATACCCAATTATCTCAAAATCATTTATCCGTAAGTCAGCATAATTGTGGCACTCACACTCTCAAGAAAGCTGGTCAAATTAGGAAGTCTACTTGGCTGCTTACCTTTTTCCATTCGCCCATTTTCTTTTTCTGAAATCTGCATGTTCTGCAGGACCCCAAAACCTAAGCTGACCTTTTAGCATTCAGTCTTGGAAATAAAGTAAATTTTCAGTGCCATATATTAATTACTAAAATAACTAAAACATGCTGCTGACTTTCAGCCCTCAACTATAATCAAGCTTACGACGTCCAGTAGCGGCCATGACCAGCTAGGTCATGTGAACGGCAGCTCCCGCCGGGATCGGTGTTTCGGGCCGCTAAAAGGAGCGGCGGCGGCAGTTAACAGGAGGGACTGGTGTGGGAACAGATGTGGGAGAGCCCCTCCCCCCCCCCCCGCTGGTGCATGGAGAGGACCAGGAGCGGAGCCAGCAGATGCGCGAACCCGGGGAAGAAGGTCGAGAAGGTCAAAATGGCGGCCGGAGAAGATCGGGAGGTGTGGGCCCAGTGGGCCAGAGAACAGCAGGAGCTCCTCAAAAACTGCTTCATGAAGCTGAAAACGGAGATGCTGGCCTCCATGGAGAGAATTGTGGTGACCCAGAAGGTGCAGGAGAAGGTGATCAAGGAGGTGAGGAGGAAGGTGACGGAGAACGAGGATGAGATCCTGGGCCTGGCGGTGAAAGTGGAGGCACACGAGGCGCTCCATAAGAGATGGCAGGAGAGGGTGGATGACCCTTGAGTGCAGATCTCGAAGCCACAATCCTGGGCCTTCCTGAAGGAGTGGAGGGGGCCTTCCCGCGGCCCTTGGAGCTGGATGGGGCGCACAGGGTTCTTGCCAGAAAGCCGAAGGTAAGCGAGCCACCGAGGGCGATGGTGATACGGTTTCAGCACTTGGCAGACCGGGAGCGAGTCCTGCGGTGGGCGAAGAAAGAGCAGAGCAGTAAGTGGGAGAATGGCGAGGTCCGAATTTACCAGGACCTGGGAGCTGAGCTGGCGAGGAGGTGTGCAGATTTTAAACGGGCGAAGGCGGTCCTCCACGGTAAAGGGGTGAAGCTTGGGCTACTGCACCCGGCGAGACTGTGGGTAACATTAGGGCAGCACGGTAGCATTGTGGATAGCACAATTGCTTCACAGCTCCAGGGTCCCAGGTTCAATTCCGGCTTGGGTCACTGTCTGTGCGGAGTCTGCACGTCCTCCCCGTGTGTGCGTGGGTTTCCTCCGGGTGCTCCGGTTTCCTCCCACAATCCAAAGATGTGCAGGTTAGGTGGATTGGCCATGATAAATTGCCCTTAGTGTCCAAAATTGCCCTGAGTGTTGGGTGGGGTTACTGGGTTATGGGGATAGGGTGGAGGTGTTGACCTTGGGTAGGGTGCTCTTTCCAAGAGCCGGTGCAGACTCGATGGGCCGAATGGCCTCCTTCTGCACTGTAAATTCTATGTAAATTCTATGATACCAGGACAGGCACCACTATTTTGATACCCCAGACGAGGCGTGGTCGTTCATCAGGCAGGAGAAGCTGGACCTGAATTAAGGGACTGTTTTATGGGGTGAAATGTGCGGGTGGGGAGGGACCCAGCGGAGGACGGCGGGTAAAGCATAAGTTTATGGGCATGTCTGCCCTAGTTTGGTTGGAGGTTTTGTTGTTTGTTTTGCTTGTTTTACTGGTGTTTTGTTTTCCAGGTGTTCGGTGCTAGGGGATGGGAAACGCCCGGGACGGGCTGTCCGGTGCACAGGGAGGTCCCAGATGGCGCTTGCCCCACTGCCCTGCGGGGGAGGGAGGTAGGGCGGCCCGAAGGAGGCAACAAGTTAAGGGTTGGTATATAGAGGCGGGAGCGGCCGGGGTCAGCATGGGTGAGCTGACTCGCGGAAGCACAATGGGGGGGGGGAAACCAGAGCTAAGCAGATGCTTGGCGGGGGGGGAGGGGAGGGGGGGGTGCGAGGGGTTTGGGGGGGTTGGGGGTGAGAGGTGCTGCTTTGCTGACTGAAGGGGAGCCAGGTGAGGGGTATGGATGGAGAGTTGGGCGAGGGGGCCGCCGGTGGGAGAGCTGGAGGAGGGAGGCGGGGGAATGTGGTTGGCCGAAAAAGGGAGATGACTAGTCGGCGGGATGGGGGGGTGGTTACCCCCCCCCCCGGCCCCCGACCAGGCTGATCACGTGGAACGTGAGGGGCCTGATTGGGCCGGTCAGGTGGTCCCGCGTGTTCTCGCATTTAAAAGGTTTGAAGGCGGACGTGGCCATGTTGCAAGAGACACACTTACAGCTCGTGGACCAGACGAGGCTAAGGAAAGGATGGGTGGGACAGGTGTTTCACTCGGGGTTAGACTCAAACACCAGAGGAGTGGCTATTTTGGTCAGTAAACGAGTGGCATTTGAGGCTGGGAGCATCGTGGCGGACAAGGGGGGCAGGTATATAATGGTGAGTGGCAAGCTGCAGGGGGCCCGGGTGGTGTTAGTGAATGTGTATGCCCCGAACTGGGACGATGCGGACTTTATGAGGCGCGTGTTGGGTAGGATCCCGGACTTGGAGATAAGTCACCTGATTATGGGAGGGGACTTTAATATGGTCTTGGATCCAAGCTTAGATCGTTCCAAGTCCAGAACGGGAAAGAGCCGGCGGCGGCCAGGGCCTTCTGGGAGTTCATGGGCCATATGGGGGGATTGGACCCCTGGAGGTTTACGCGGCCAAGGACGAAGGAGTTTTCCTTTTTCTCCCATGTCCATAAAGTCTATTCGCGAATAGACTACTTTGTGTTGAGTAGGGCGTTAATCCCGAGGGTGGAGGGGGTAGAATACTCGCCCATTGCGGTCTCGGACCATGCCCCGGACTGGGTGGACCTGCGACTGGGGGTGGAACGGGGTCACCACCCTCTCTGGTGACTGGATGTGGGGCTGCTGGCGAACGAACAGGTGTGCTGGCGGATAAGGAGGAGTATTGAGAATTATGTGGGGGCGAATGACACAGGGGAGGTGACGGTGGCAGTGGTTTGGGAGGCTCTGAAGGCGGTCATTAGGGGAGAGTTAATCTCCATTAGGTCCCATAGAGAGAAGGAGAGGGCGGAGAGGGAGAGACTGGTGGGAGAGATACTCAGGGTAGATAGGAGGTACGCGGAGGCCCCAGAGGGGGGGGGGCTGTTGAACGAGCGCCGGAAATTACAGGCAGAGTTTGACTTGCTGTCCACAGAGAAGGTGGAGGCGCAACTGAGGAAAGCGAAGGGGGCAGCTTATGAGTATGGGGAGAAGGCGAGTAGGATGCTGGCGCACCAGCTGCGCAGGAGGGAGGCGGCCAGAGAGACTGGGGGAGTGCGGGACAGGGAAGGCATCATGGTTCTGAGCCCAGAGAGGGTCAATGAAGTCTTCAGGGAGTTCTACGGAAGGTTATACGAGTTGGAACCCCCCGGGGAGGGGGAAGGGATGAGGCAGTACATGGACCGGTTGAGGTTCCCAAGGGTGGAAGCAGAGCGGGTGCAGGGACTGGGGGCCCCAATTGGGTTGGAGGAGGTAGTCAGGGGGCTGGCAGGCATGCAGACGGGCAAGGCCCCGGGCCCGGACGGCTTCCCCGTAGAATTTTATAAGAAGTTCTCGGAGCTGTTGAGCCCGCTCCTGATGAGAACCTTCAATGAGGCAAAGCAGAAAGGGATCCTCCCTCCGACAATGTCGCAGGCATTGATCTCACTTATCCTGAAGAAGGAGAAGGATCCGCTTCAGTGTGGGTCCTACAGGCCGACATCGCTCCTGAAAGTGGATGCCAAGCTGTTGGGAAAAATTCTGGCCACCAGAATAGAGGACTGTGTCCCGGGAGTGATTGGGGAGGACCAGATGGGCTTTGTTAAGGGCAGGCAGCTGAACGCGAATGTAAGGAGGCTCCTGAATATTATCATGATGGTCTCCGAGGGGGGAGGTGGTGGTGGTGGTGGTGGCTGCGATGGACGCGGAGAAGGCCTTTGACAGGGTGGAGTGGGAGTACCTGTGGGAGGCACTAGGCAGGTTTGGATTTTGGGAGGGACTTATAGGGTGGGTCAAGCTGCTGTATCAGGCCCCTGTAGCGAGTGTGTCCACAAACCAGCTAAGGTCGGAATATTTCAGGCTGCACCGGGGGACGAGACAGGGGTGTCCCCTGTCCCCGTTGCTGTTTGCCCTGGCAATTGAGCAATTGGCCATTGCGCTCAGGACTTCGGAGGATTGGAGGGGACTGGTGCGCGGAGGGGAGGAGCACCGGGTCTCCCTCTACTCGGATGACTTGCTGTTGTATATTTCGGACCCATTAGAGGGGATGGGGAGGTCATGTGGATCCTGGGGTACTTCGGGAGGTTCTCGGGGTATAAGTTGAACGTGGGGAAGAGTGAGCTGTTCGTGGTCCACGGTAGGGGCCAGGAGGAGAGACTGAGGGAGCTCCCGCTCAGGATAGTGGAGAGGAGCTTTTGGTACTTGGGGTTACAAGTGGCCAGCAACTGGGATGCCCTGCACAGGCTCAACTTAACCCGGCTAGTGGAGCAGATGGGGGGAGAGTTTAAAAGGTGGGATATGCTCCCGCTTTCCTTGGCGGGATGGGTGCAGACTGTGAAGATGACGGTTCTCCCCAGGTTCCTCTTCGTATTTCAGTGCCTCCCCATTTTCATCCCCAAGTCCTTCTTTAAGCGGGTGAATAGGATTGTGACGGAATTTGTGCGGGCGAATAAAACCCCGCGAGTCAAAAGGGTATTCTTGGAGCGTAGCCGGGTGGGGGGGAGGACTGGCTCTGCCGAACTTCTGCAGTTATTACTGGGCGGCCAATGTGGCCATGATCAGGAAATGGATGATGGAGGAGGGGACGGCGTGGGGGCGGTTGGAGGCGGCGTCGTGTAGAGGCACCAGTCTAGGGGCACTTGGTACAGCTCCGCTGCCGTTCTCGCCGGCGCGATACACCACTAGTCCGGTGGTGACGGCGGCACTGAGGATCTGGGGGCAGTGGAGGAGACACAGGGGAGAGGAGGGGGCCTCAGTGTGGACCCCAATATGGAATAGCCACAGATTTGCTCCGGGTAGGTTGGATGGGGGATACCAAGGCTGGTATAGGGCAGGTATTAGGAGGATGGGGGACCTGTTTATAGACGGGACTTTCCCTAGCTTGCAGGCGCTGGAGGAGAAGTTCGGCCTACACCCGGGGAATGCGTTCACGTACCTCCAGGTTTGTGACTTTCTTAGAAAACATTTCCGCTGCTGCCCCCGCGTAGGATCCAGGACAGGGTGGTGTCTGGCATCTGGGTAGGGGAGGGGAAGGTGTCGGACATATATCAGGAGCTGCAGGAGGTGGAGTAAGCCTCAGTGGAGGAGTTGAAGGGCAAGTGGGAGGAGGAGCTGGGTGAGGAGCTGGATGAGGGACTGTGGGCTGACGCCCTGGGCAGGGTGAACTTCTCCTCGTCATGTGCCAGGCTCAGTTTAATTCAGTTTAAGGTGGTGCATCGGGCGCATATAACGGCGGCAAGAATGAGTAAGTTTTTTGGGGTGGAGGACAGGTGCGTGAGATGTGCAGGGAGTCCGGCGAACCATGCCCATATGTTTTGGGCATGACCGGCGCTTAAAGAATTCTGGCAGGGGTTTGCGAGGGTGGTGTCTAGGATTTTGGACACGCGGGTGAAGGCGAGTCCAACAGTAGCGATATTTGGGGTATCGGAGGATCCGGGAGTGCAGGAAGCGAAAGAGGCCGAGGTACTGGCCTTTGCCTCCCCGGTAGCCCGGAGACGGATCTTGCTAATGTGGAGGCACTCAAAACCCCCGGGTGTGGAGACCTGGGTTAGCGATATGGCGGGGTTCCTCAGCCTGGAGCGAATAAAGTTCGCCTTGAGAGGGTCCTTGATGGGGTTCTCACGGCGGTGGCAACCTTTCCTTGACTTTCTAGGGGAGCAGTAAGTGTCAGCAGCAGCAGCATCCTGGGGGGGCGGGGGGGGGGGGGGGGGGTTCAGGTGGGGCTACTGTTGATATAATGTGAGTTGGGCATGGAGACAAAACCCACCTTGTTCTGTTTAAAAAAAAAATAATGTTGTGTAAGTAGTTTCACTGTAAGCTTTGGGATATGTTTATTGTTATTTTTTATTACTATCTGTATTTCTATTTTTGTTATGTAAAAACGCTCATTGGAAAAACTTGAATAAAACATTTATTTTAAAAAAACTACAATCAAGCTTTCTTATTTACATTGAAAAGGAATTATGATTTTTGGGTTATTCTAAATTGATGTTTCAGTCTATTCAACCTTCCTGGCCACCAAATCATCCTGCTTCTGCCTGAATTAAGTCATCACCTTGGAAGTAAAATACTAAATGAATATGGCATCACCATCTGGATGCTACCTTTGATTTGTTTGGAAACTTTATGTACACTGTAACCATTCTCACCCTTCATTGTAATTCATTTTCTCAGCACCTTGTCATAGAGAGTAAATGATGAATTCAGTGCGTATTTTGCCTGGGAGTCAATTCAACTTTCTGGCAAGACAAAAGGAGATTCTAACTAATCGTTTATTTAGAATCCAGTTTTTGCAATGATCCTTATCCACAGCTTCTTTAAAGAACCAAATGTGGTTGTTAAATACTGTTAAGGTCACAGCTGATGGCAAATGCCAAGTTGTTCAAATCCCAGAAGGGAAACTTGAAACAACTTACCTCAGCTGTGCTTGCAACCTGTGTACTATGTGGAATGGTTTGAAATCCAGAAAATGGGGCTGGATTCTCCGATTTGAAGACTAAGTGCTGATGCCGGCCTGGGAACGGTGGCGTTTTACGCCCGAAAAAACGGCGCAAAAGCTGCACCGATCCTCCGTCTGCTGGGGGGCTAGCAAGCACACAGCGTAAAGCTCCCAGCTTTAGCTGCGGATACGGCTGGAGAATTGCCGGGTCCGTGGTCACGCATGCGCACGGCGGTGGTCTGCAGCGGCCACGCCCTGCAACATGGCGCTGGCCACGTGTGGAACCTGCCAAAAACTGCCCCCCTTTGGCCAGGCTCACCACTCCCCGACCACACCCACCAGTGCCCCCAGCCCCTGCCAAAGACTTCCTGCCCACAGAACGGCTCCCACCTGACTGTGGCGGCGGTGGACCCAGTCTGCAGCCTCCATGCGGGGTTCACGAAAATAAATAGCATGAGTGACCCACGCCGTCAGGAACTCGGCCCATCGGGGGCGGAGCATCAGGGACGGCCTCAGCTGACCTCCTGAGGCCGCCTGACGACGTGCAGCGAGTACACCGTTTTACAGGGGGCGGAATATCACAAAAGTGTCTCGCCCTCGATTTCGGCGCAAACGGGGATTCTCCGGCCGATCGCCAAATGCGATTTTGGCGTTGGAGACAGGAGAATTCTGCCCAAGGTGTCCCCGACTCTTTGTGATTGTTTTAATAAAGTAAATGTTTATTAAGGAATAGAAGATAAAACAATAATATAACCTAGAAGGACACTCAACCAAGTCTAGGCTGGGATTCTCCCACCACCGCTGCAGTGGCACTGGAGAATCCCGCCGGCCTGAACTGTCCGAGAATTCCAGCCAATGGCTTTATACAGTATCACAACTTTAAACAGTTCCAAACAATCTTAACAGAATTATGTTCAGAACTAACCCTCCTCAATCTGTTCCTCAACACCTCACAGAATTTAAGATCTAGAAAAATCAAGTACCTTTTACCACACAGTGCTTTTATGTCTCTTACGGTTGCTTCTGAGGTAAACAGAAACTGTTGGCTGAGATCTAAAACCAACTTCCTTTTCATAGATTTCTAATCTTTATTAGTGTCACATGTAGGCTTACGTTACCACTGCAATGAAGTTACTTTGAAAATTCCCTGGTCACCATACTCCGCCGCCTGTTCGTGTACACTACATTCTTAAATATGCTTTTCCCCTTTGACCTCTCCCTTACCTGACTTAATTTCTTTAAAAGTGCACTCTGCCAGACTTGATCAGAGTCGTCAGTCTAATTTAGCTTTTAGCGTTTGAAAGAAAAGTAAACTTCCTTCATCCACTTTACCTATGACACCTTTCCTT
The DNA here is from genome assembly GCF_047496885.1 of Scyliorhinus torazame. Classification (NCBI taxonomy): domain Eukaryota; kingdom Metazoa; phylum Chordata; class Chondrichthyes; order Carcharhiniformes; family Scyliorhinidae; genus Scyliorhinus; species Scyliorhinus torazame. The sequence continues at coordinate 143,658,712 of NC_092717.1, read as the reverse complement.
CGCACCTTGCATCTCTTGCTTTGAATCCTTAATGACCTATCCAATCTATTCATGTTCTGCACCCATTGTTGCTAAATTGCCTTAGGTAAACATCTGTCTGCAGTGCTGCTCGGCTCATTAACATACCAAATGCACTAATTCCATTCGCACAGTCACTCTGTCCCGGCCTTAATTACCTTAGTCACATATTCCTACAATTTTAAATATATGACCAGATCACAGAATATATTCCAAATTCTTGGATTTCCTTGATATTTTGAAGACAAAGACATCTTGCAAAGAAACAAAAAGGTAGAATTCCCGTTTTAGGTTCAATCAACAATACAAATTATGTCCATTTTGAAAAGTGTAATTTGCAAATTTTCACTTCAACTCAAATGTACATTACGGAAAACAAATTCGGCCATAAATCAATTGCGCTTGAGGGAGAGTGCAACGAGGCTGTTAAATCGTGGGAAAAGTCAAAATCGAGAGCTGCGCAGGGCGCCAATCGGTTTACAACCTAACCGTCCCGCTCACATTGGCAAAATCAGGATCTCACCGTGGCATGGCGAAAAACCAATAATCACCGCCTAAAGCCAATCTCCATACAATTAACGGGAGGGACCCCTATCTAACGGCCTCCCGTGATCCAACGGCCTTCCAGCAAGTGGTCACACAGGGGTCGATTAGTACTCCATTTTAAAAATGTGAAGCTGACGGGACTGCTGCGGGGACCTGAGGAAGTGAGGAGCCATCCTCGCACCCGGGCAATGAGCCCGGTTGCATTGGGGTTGCTACCCCTGTGTACAGGGGGTGGGGCAGCCCCTTGGGGGGCAGTTTTGGTCGGCGTGGCCTGCCATCGGTGGGGGTGGGGATGGGGATGGGGGAGGTGGAGATCACCCCTGGACTGGGGGTGAGTTGATGTCTCCATGCCATGGGACCGTCATGCCACCCCCTGAGTTGTGTGTACCCATTACAGGGGCAACCCCAGGCCCTGCCTGTCTGTCCAACCAACCACCCATAACTGCCACTGACCGTGGATACCCATAGTAGGCGTGCTCTGTAGCATGTGGGTGTTATTGCCTAGCATCCCAATCAGACCATGATGTCTGTACACAGTGCCTGAACACTGAAGGAAGCAACACCACAGACACAGCAGCCAAATTCCAAACACCCAGGGGAAAAGCCCCAACACCGGGGCCATCTCCGCGACCAGAGGGTGGGTGTGTGCACTGAAGAGGGGGCAGCGTCGATCCAGGTAACATTACATGCAGGTGTCTGGGCAACAGGGTGACCAGGAGCCCCCGCTGCGGTGCAGAATGTGTGGGCTGGGCGTGTCGGATGGTAGGGGATGTTGGGGGTGGGGCGAGGAGAGAGGGGGGGCAGTGGGGGAATAGAGAGTCCCGGGGAGGAAGACAATGCTGGTTGCCAGTCTCTCACACTCTTCAATTCCTTACAAATACTTCACAGGATGGATGATGGGTTGGGCCCCGCGGAAGCTTTGCTCACAGTTGTGCTGCAGGCCAGGCAGCCAGACGCCAGAGAAGGCGGCAACAGTTGCATCGATAGAGGCTCGAGGCGGTGGCCCATGTGCAGGGCTCCGCTCCACACCCTGTGGATCTGGCTGCCCATCAGGCCAGGGAGGGACCCAGGGGGGGAGGTCGGTGACTGCACAAGGTGTACAGGCATCGCTGATCTTTCAAATAGATGACGGACAGCGTGTGCTGCAGGAGGATCTGCCTCAACAAGAAGGTTGGTTCATCACCTGTGCCATGTTGTCATGAGAATGTCGCTTTAAGAAATGTTTGGCTGCTCATGTTACTGCAGTGATGTCAGATTGTGGGTGGAGCTGAGCTCTGGCTCTGCTTTTTAGTTTCACTTTGAGAAAAGCTTGGGTGTGTCTATGTTTTTTTGGTTTTGTTTCAGTGTTGGAGCTGAAGCCAGACAAAGCAGCTGTACTGTTGATCTCTCTGCCATGAAAAGACTATCTCTTGATCATTTGGTGAATTCTGAATTATAAATGTTTTCAGTAGTGAATGTAAACCTGATGTGCTTCTGTTAAAAGGTGTTTCTTTTATCTTCTGGATGGTGTTTGGGAAGTTATTAAGGATGACATGGTGTTGCATTCTTTGGGGGTTGTATTTGAATTAATGGTTGCTAAGATGTTCACTATGTTTTAAAAAGGTTAACTTGAGTTCTTAGAATAAACATTGTTTTGCTTTAAAAAATACTTTTCCATTTCTGCTGTACCACGCCTGTAGAGTGTGCCGTGTGCTCCCCATACCACAATCTAGTAAAAGTTGTGGGTCAGGTGAACTCCATGATACACTTTTGAGCTCTCTAAACCCTGGCTATTAACAAATTGGGGGCTCGAGGGGGATAAAAGTCTATCTATTGGATTGGCTTAGTGAACTTATGTGAGGGGCGAGCATATTGTGGTTGCTTTTCAGGTGCGGTATTCCAGTTTAAGTGGAGAGTGTGTTGTGGACAATGGCTCTTTCAGAGGCTCTGAAGTTTTTGGGGGTGGAGACGGTCACACGCAGTACCTTACGGACAGAGACTAAAAGCAGACTGTTAGATTTGGCAAAAACATTGCAGTTAACATTACCTGACAAACTGCGAAAAGGTGAGGTAATTATGGCAGTGGCTAAGCATTTAAAGTTGCCTGAGATACAGTTTGACTCATTGGAAATGGCAAAAATTCAGTTACAACTTAAACAAATGGAACATGAGAAAGAATTAAAGTGGTTTGCATACGAAAGAGAGAGAGAGGAAAAAGAAAGAGAGAGACAAGAAAGAAGAAAAGAAAGAATAGCCCTAGCAGAACAAAACAAAAGAGAAAGGGAGATACAGATCAGGGAAAAAGATAAAGAGAGAGAGTTTGAACTTCAGAAAGTGGCCATGAAACATGACAGTCAGTTAAAATTGGCAACGTAAAGGGAAATGTACAGTTTGAGGATGGTGATGCGGCTAGTGAGAATGAGCGTCATAGTGGGGATCTACTTAAATATGACCAAGCATTGCCAAGGTTTGACAAGAAGGAGGTAGAAGTCTTTTTCATTTAATTTGAGAAGGTGGCTAAACAAATGAAATGGCCACAGGACATGTGGGTATTACTGATTCAAACAAAGCTGATTGGTAGGGTTAGTGAAGTGTTTGATCACTACCAGGAGGAGGTATTTGGGACTTATGAGGAGGTGAAAAAATCCATCTTGGGTGCATATGAACTAGTGCCTGAAGCCTACAGACAAAGGTTAAAAAATTTAAGGAAAGAATTTGGTCAAACATACATGGAGTTTGAAAGGCTCAAACAGAGTAATTTTGTTAGGTGGATAAGGGCTTTGAAAATAGACCAAATATATGAAGCTCTCAGAGAAATTATACTTTTGGAGGAGTTTAAAGATTCAATTCCTGATGTAGTGAGAACTCATGTGGAAGAGCAGAGGGTTAAAGCTGCGAGGCTAGCAGCAGAAATGGCAGATGATTATGAATTAGTTCATAAATCAAAGCTTGGTTTCCAACTTCAGTTTCAGCCTGTGAGGGATAGAAACTGGGGAAAAGAGAAATACTCAAGTGGTAAAGGTAAAGGTGATCTGATGGGAGCTAATAAAGAGAGTGTACCTCAGATTAAAAAAGAAATCGAGGACGGTGGGAAAGAAATGAAAAATATCAAATGTTTTCACTATAATAAACTACGCCATGTAAAGTCACAGTGTTGGTGGTCGAAGAAAAGCACTGGGAAGGCTGATGTGGTAAAACAGGATAAGACAGTAGGGTTTATTAAAGTGGTAAAGGAAAGCCCAAGTGAAGCGAAGGAGGGGCAAAAGATTGTACAGCCTGATCAAGAGGTGGTTGATAAGAAAGTGCCAGATCTCTTTAAAGAATTTACTTGTGTGGGTAAAGTTTACTCATGTGTATCAGGAGGAGCAGGTAAAGAAGTCACAATTTTAAGAGATATAGGAGCTGGTGAATTTTAATGGTAAGAGATGAGGAGTTATGTAGTCTGAGAAGAATATTGCCAGAAAAGGTGGTAATATGTGGAATTCAGGGGGAGAGGAGTAATGTGCAATTATATAAGGTAAGGTTGGAAAGTCCAGTGAAGAGTGTTGAAGTGTTGGTAGGAGTAATAGAGAAACTATCTTGTCGAGGAATACAGTTTATCTTGGGTAATTATATAGCTGGATCGCAGGTGGGAGTGATGCCTACTGTGGTTGATAAGCCAGTGGAAAATCAGACAACTGAAGTGCTGAAGGATGAATATCCTGGGATGTTTCCGGATTGTGCAGTAACAAGGTTGCAAAGTCACAGGTTAAAACAAGAGGAGAAATCAAAGAGTGAAGATGAAGTGGAAGTTCAATTATCAGAAACGATTTTTGATCAGATGGTTGAAAAAGAACAAGAACAGGTGGAGGATGAGGCGAATATTTTTAGTTCAGGAAAACTGGCGGAGTTACAACAGAAAGATGTAGAAATAAAATGGATGTATCAGAAAGCATACACGGAAGAGGAATCTGAGTGTATACCAGAATGTTATTACTGTAAAAGTGATGTCTTGATGAGAAAATGGAGACCTTTACATATGCCGGCGGATGAAAAGTGGGCAGAAGTTCATCAAGTAGGATTGCCGGTAGGGTATAGAAAGGAGGTGTTGCGAGTTGCACATGAGGTACCAATGGGAGGTCATTTGGGAATAAGGAAAACTCAAGCTAAAATACAAAAACATTTTTATTGGCCTGGACTACATAAAGATGTAGTTAAATTTTGTCAATCATGTCACACATGTCAAGTGATAGGGAAATCTCAAGCAGTGATAAAACCAGCGCCCTTAATACCCATTCCAGCATTTGAGAAACCTTTTACACGAGTCCTAATTGATTGCGTAGGACCGTTTCCTAAAACGAAAAATGGGAATCAATATCTTTTGACTATAATGGATGTGTTTCCAGAGGTCATTCCAGTACGTAATATTACAACTAAAAAGATTGTGGAGGAGTTACATAAATTCTTTACTAGATATGGAGTGCCCACAGAAATACAATCAGATCAAGGATCGAATTTTACCTCAAGGTTATTCAAATAGGTTATGGAAAGCTGAGGAATAAAACAATTTAAATCAACTGCGTACCATCCAGAACCATAGGGAGCGTTAGAAAGATGGCATCAGACATTAAAGACAATGTTGAGGGCTTATTGTCAAGGTTATCCAGAGGATTGGGATAAGGAATTCCATTTGTACTGTTTGCAATTAGGGATGCACCTAATGAGTCAACCAAATTCAGTCCTTTTGAACTAATTTTTGGTAATGAGGTAAGAGGACCACTTAAATTGATTAAGGAAAAATTGGTGAGTGAGAAATTGGAAATTACATTATTGGATTACGTGTCAAATTTTAGGGAACGATTAAATAGAGTAGGTGAATTGGCTAGACAACATTTGAAAGTTGCACAAAATGTGATGAAACGGATAGCGGACGAGAAATTCAAAGTTTGTAGTTTTGCCAATGGAGATAAAGTTTTAGTATTGTTACCAGTGGTAGGTGAACCTTTAAAAGCAAGGGTTTGTGGACCTTATCAAATTGAAAGGAAATTAAGTGAGGTGAATTATGTGGTAAACACACCAGATAGAAGGAAGACTCCCCGAGTGTGTCCTGTGAATATGCTTAAAAGGTACTTTGAAAGGGAAGGAGATAAAAAGGAGGAGGTTTTAATGATTCTAACTCAAAGTGACAAACCAAATCCGGATGACTGTGAATTTGACATACCTCAAATTAAATAGGAAAATGAGGATGTGCTTAAAAATTGGGATAAATTGTTGAGTTACCTTCAAGAAGAAAAACAGACTGACCTGAAAGAGTTATTGATATCACATGGGCAAGTTTGTGGAGATAAATTGGGAAGTACTAAAATGGCTATACATGATGTATATGTGGGAAATGCTGTTCCAATCAAGCAACATCCATATAGACTTAACCCTTTAAAATTGGCACAGGTTAACAAAGAGATTGAGGGTATACTTTAAAATGGCATAATTGAAGTGGGTTGCAGTCAATGGAGTTCACCCATAGTGATGGTACCAAAACCGGACGGTACCCAACGGTTGTGTGTGGACTATAGAAAGGTTAATGCAGTTACAAGAACGGACTCTTATCCTATTCCACGTTTGGAGGATTGCATTGAGAAAGTGGGACAATCAGCTTTTACTTCCAAACTCGATTTACTTAAAGGTTACTGGCAGGTACATTTATCTGAAAGGGAGAAGGATATTTCAGCTTTTATGATGCCAGATGGTATATACCAATTCAAAGTTATGCCATTTAGCATGACAAACGCCCCAGCCACATTTCAACGGTTAACTAACAAAGTAGTTTCAGGATTACCCAATTGTGCGGTATACATCGACGGTCTGGTAATTTTCAGCCAGACATGGACGGAACATTTAAAACATCTGATGGAGTTATCCAATCGACTTCAGGAGGCTGGTTTGGTGATAAACCTAGCCATAAGTGAATTTGGAAAAGCCCAAGTCACTGTCCTTGGCCATACATTCGGACAGGGTCGAATGGTCACATGAGATGTGAACCAACAGTTGTTGAGGAGTTTCCGATACCTTCAAGATGAAGGGAAATAATGCGATTTCTTGGCATGAGTGGATTTGATCAAACATTTGTGCAAAAGCTTTGTAGCGTGATTGCTCCACTGATGGACCTGCTGAAGAAACGTTGAAAATTTAAATGGACAGCGGAGTTTCAACAGGCATTTGACTGACTGAAAGCTGTGATAACCAATGCTCAAGTGTTGGAGTATTACAAGGGACTCTGTGATCAGATTGAACTAAAGTATCTGACTTTAAAGAGAAATGCCGAGGCGTAGAGAAATGGATGGATCGTGCAGAGACCTTCTTGTTCAAAGAGACTGTCAATCGAGAAGGATTCCAGTCGGAGGAAGAAGGAAAACAAAATGGACTATATTATTGTACCTGTTTGCGTGTGGGTTTTTTTTAACAAAAAAGTATATTTACTGTGTGCATTTCTTAAAGGATAGTGAAAAGGTGAAAAATAAAACCATCTTGAAGTTGATGGGTTTTTTTTTCTTGGGGAGAGGTGTCATGAGAATGTCGCTTTAAGAAATGTTTGGCTGATCATGTTACTGCAGTGATGTCAGAGTGTGGGTGGAGCTGAGCTCTGGCTCTGCTTTTTAGTTTCACTTTGAGAAAAGCTTGTGTGTGTCTGTGTCTTTTTGATTTTGTTTCATTGTTGGACCTGAAGCCAGACAGAGCAGGTGCACTGTTGATCTCGCTGCCATGAAAAGATTATCTCTTGATCATTTGTTGAATTCAGAATTATAAATGTTTTCAGTCGTGAATGTAAACCTAATGTGCTTCTGTTAAAAGGTGTTTCTTTTGTCTTCTGGATGTTGTTTGGGAAGTTATTAAGGATTACTTAGTGTTGTATTCTTTGGGGGCTGTATTTGAATTAATAGTTGCTAAGATGTTCACTGTATGTTTTAAAAAGGTTAACTTGAGTTCATAGAATAAACATTGTTTTGCTTTAAAAATTACTTTACATTTCTGCTGTACCACACCTGTAGAGTGGGCCGTGTGCTCCCCATACCACACTCTATTAAAAGTGTGGGTCAGGTGAACTCCATGATACATTTTGGGGTTCTCTAAACCCTGACCCATAACAATGTCCTTGTGGACTTGGCACCACATGAAGGAGGAGGATACCCACTCCCGGTGACCATCAAGGTCACCACAGCCCTGAACATCCACGCCTCAGGATCCAGGGCTCGAGCGGGTACTTGTTTAGCATCTCGCAAGCTACAGCCCACCCGTGCATCCCTGTTTGTCTCGGCAGCTAACTATATAAACTTTGACATGGACCAGACCCAACAAGATGTCCTGGCTGCAGGATTCTCCGCCATCGCCGTGGGCCCCAGGTCTAGGGGGTAATAGATGGCACACAGGTTGCATTGTGCTCACCGGGACAGCCCTATATCAACAGGAAGTAATCCTCTCCCTGAACATCCAGCTCGTATGCGGCCACCACCTGAAGACCATGCACACGTGCACACGCTTCCCAGGGAGTGTGCACGACAGCTACACCTTGGGGCAATCAGACATCCCCGGCCTCTTCGAGGACCACCCCAGGGTGGCTGGCTGGCTCTTGGGGGATAAGGGATACTCCTCTGAGAACCTAATTAATGATGCCAGTACGGAGGCCGGTGATCGATGTGGAGACCCGATACAACGAGGCTCATGCGGCCACCCGGCCTGTCATTGGGCACGGTGTATCAGACTCCTCAAGATGCCATCCCGATGCCTTGACCACCTTGGTGGTGCACTACAGTACACCTACCAGGGGGCACTCGCTTTGTGGTGGTCTACTGTGCTCTCCACAACCTGGCACAGCAGCAAGACGACGGGCTGGAGGTGGAGGGTGAGAAACATGTGGTCACATCTGAGGAGGAGGATGAGAAGGTACCGGACCAGGAGGAGCTGGATGACGAGCTCGGCGGGGACCCACAGGACCAGGCAGAGGATGGAGGACAGGCAGTAGCGACGAGGGTCCGGCAAGCCTGGCGGGTCAGGAAAGCTTTCATCCTCACCCGCTTCACAAAGGATGTGGCCGCTTCCGGCATCACACCCATCCCCTCTTCCCTCCCTCCCCTTTCCACCCCTCTGCCCTTCCCCCCCCCACCCATTTCACCTCCCCTTCCTCCACCCTCTCTCCGTCCCCCCTCCCCTGTTGCCACCTGGGGTGGCCACTTCCCGATTACAAAATGGACACTTTGCAAAGATTGCAGTGAAAATGGACAATGCTGATAAAACAAGCAGGTTCAGGGTTTGTCTGTACATTGGAGCCGCAGCTCCCAGACAAGACCAAAACTGTAGGCCCATTAGCATACTAATGGCCCATCTCCGGGAACAAAAGAGCAACATTTGAGTAACCGATACTAAGGCAGACACCCCGGTGCCCGAGGAGACCGAAACAAAGCAGGCCAACGCCACTTAGGACACGCCCAGCCATCAGGGCACCCACCCCTTCATTGGATGAAACCAATTGATTGGGGCCAAGTTCAAGGCCCACCCAAAAGTGCATGAAGCCCTTTTGGGTATAAGAAGGAGCCCCCAAGAGAAAATCGTTCTCTTGGACCCGGCTCTCACCGAGGAGAGACCTGTCCACCAGCTGCACCAGAAGCAAGTAAGTCCAAGGTCAATGCACGATACCAGACAGACGACCTTAGCTGTTCCCCTGTACCACTCTGACCCCAGCAGCCTCAGAACCGAACAATGGCCACTGTTCCTCTGACTCAGTGGGCGCCCGTAGCTAAATATAGGCTTTAGCAGTAGTGATAGTTTAGTCTGTAGAGTTTTGTGCATGAGTAAATTTAACTGTGTGTGTAAATAAATAAGCATTGACTTTGAACTAACTAACTGGTGTATCGAGTCTTTGATCAGTATTCGGGATTGAACCTTGTGGCGGTATCGAAAGATACCTGGCGACTCCAGAGCAAACGTAATTAGAATTAAGGAAGGCGACCATATTGACCACCACATTCAGAGTCAACCAAAGAGAGCAACACCCCCACACCCATTTCCCCATTCTCCACCCCCCCCTCCCCCCCCGCCCCCACCAACTCAATCCCACCCTCACAGGTTCTGTGTCACATCACTCCAGGGTGATGGGACGTGTCGGCACTGTCAGCGGGTTACTGTCGAGGGCAGGGGGGGTGATGATAACCTACTGAGAGCTGAACAATGGTGCTCCTCAGTTTATATCATCGTTTGACTCTGCCTATCTGCTGAATACTCGCTCACACTCATCACCTGCACGTGGCATGCCTGGATAGGGCAGGAGGAGGGTGTTCAGAATCTCCATGCCCAGGAAGCTGAGGCAGGGAATTGGAGGTTGTCCCGCAATGCAGAAGAAAGTGCCAGAGGCGTCATATTTCTTGGGTGTAAAATGTTTTAATGCTACACCTATGTGTCCCTAACTGCCCCGAGCCACTGATGGTGCCGCCCCACCATACCTCCACGCACCAGACTCCCAGACTCCCAGACTCGCCGTTGTCGGGGGGGGGGGGGGGGAAGTGGAACTTGGGGGAGCTGTTCGCCACCACAGCACACCATAGGGTTGCTCTGGGGTGGCACCTGGCACCCCGTCCACCCGGTCAGTACCCATCGGGCCCTGATATTCACCCCGGGACAGAGGGGCATCTGGATCGAGCCGCAGTTGCTCCCGCATCATCTGGCTCTGCCAGCCCTGGTGGCTTCCCAGTGTCTGGAGCATGGTGTTAACGCCCTTGGCGATGCTCCTCACTGACTGGGAAGGTGTCCCGGCAATCCCCACCTGCAACTCGGACAACTCCCCCAGTGACCGCCACATGGTCTGGATTGCCTCCGTGATGCCCACCTGAGACTGGGACATGCTCCGCAGCACCTCATCAAGGCCCACGTGGGACTGGAACACATCCCCCAGTGACTGGGACATGCTGTTGAGGCGTCCAGCCATGGCCTTCACTAACTGAGCCACATCTTGGACATCTCCACTCATACTGCAGATGTCATGTATCAGGTTCTCCGCTGCAGTCACCACCTACGAAGGTGTGTATCTCTCCACTGGTGGAAGGTGGGGATAGCAGCTGTGCCGCGAATATGGTGGTCTCCTTGGAGCGGAGCTCCGAGGTGTTCTCATAAGAGGCAGGGGGGGAACATCCCGGATGGGTCGGCACCACCGGATGGACACCCTGCAGGGGAATGGACATGTGATCAGTGGGAGGGATGGGTCAGTCTGTGTGGCAATAACAATTCATGTTCATCTGAATGGGGGCCAGTGGATCCTCATCTCTGCACTGTACGCCAACCCCTACATCGGTGACCGATCTGTCCTAGGCCACTCCTGTGACCTCCAGTGCCCATTTCTTGTAGGGGGTGAGGACTCAGTTGTCCGGCACCCCTCCGCCTGTCTGGACCCTCTCCTGCAGGGACACAGAGGAGAGGCGCATTGTGAGATGCATGCTTCGTTCATTGTGGGGGTGGGGTGGGGAGGGGACTATCTAGGGAGAATGGCGGGATGAGGAGAATGGGGGCTGGGGTGTGCGGGGGAATGGAGGGATGGGGTGTATGAAAATGAAATGAAAATCGCTTATTGTCACAAGTAGGCTTCAATGAAGTTACTGTGAAAAGCCCCTAGTCGCCACATTCCGGCGCCTGTTCGGGGAGGCTGGTACGGGAACTGAACCGTGCTGCTGGCCTGCCTTGGTCTCCTTTCAAAGCCAGCGATTTAGCCCTGTGCTAAGCGGCATGACAGCACTGCTGGACATGAATGGGCCGGAGCACAGTACGGTGCTTAGTGGTGTCAGGTGCATGCTCATGGTGGAGGGGGGGGGGGGAACGACGGGGTAGTAGGCAGGGGCAGTGCCAGGGGGGTGGTGCTAACCCACCCATGCAGCTCATTATAGGTCGTTGATATTCGTCTGGCGCTGGGTGCCGGTCCTCCTGGTGACGCTCCTACTCCCTCCCGGGAGCACTGGATGCCCAGTGGCTGACCCTCTGAGTCACTCGAGGGAACAGGGCATCCCGATGGTCTCGACCGCGTCCAACAATCTGGCCAGGTCGGCATCCCTGAATCATATGGCCCATCTCCTCTGTGGCAAGGCAGTGAGTTGAGTGTGGTTGGCTGTGCAGAGTCGGTTTAAGTGCTGTTAGCGGTTAGCTGGTGGGCATAATCCTGGCGAATCAACCAGTGGTACCATCATTTGTGGTGTGAAGCTTGCGGGGCCTCGTTAAGTGGACCAATAAACGTTTGATACCGGTGACAACCTCACCGGACTGAGCTTTGAGAAGCTTGCGGCCGTTCCTGCTCACTACCACACTTCGAAACCTTTCCATTAAAATACTGACAAAACTATTTTCTATTTAGGTTGAATAGAATATGTCGATCCTCAGTAAATATTTTTAAAAGCCTTTCAAAACATTCCAAATGATGTTCTATCGCTCAAAGGTTCCAGTTTAAGGCCGACGTTTTGCGCACATTTCTGTTGCAGGTGCAAATAGCAAACTGGGTGCAAAATCTCGGGTGAGACCAAAAACAAGATTCTCACCGGAGAGATTTTGCAGCGTGATTTTCCCCACTGCCCCAGCATTAATGATCATGGTTCATGCCCAAGAAGGTCGGGAACATAATTTAAATACATCTATCATCAGTGGATTTCTCTGCTTTATCATCCCCACTTTGAGATTTCCCTCCTTGCTGATGTAATGTTACGTCCGCAAGGTTTACAATAGGTCTGGACCAATGTGAGCCAGGTGAAGGGACCATGCCAGGGATGCACAGTTAAATAGAGCCTCCAGTACAGCCCGGCATTATTATGGTGGCAGTGTTAGGGGGCAGTGCCAGTCAGAGCTTCCTTTAGGGAGGCTCATGTGGGGGGGGGGGGGAACTCCCTGTGTCTGTGGGGGAGGGGGATTCCACATGTCCGGAGAGAGCAGGGGGTTGTTTTCCTGAGTCTATGTGGGGGGTGGTGGGGGATGGTGTCCCCACCCTTGTCCATGGGGAGATCTTTCCTTTTATCTTTAGTGTTGTTAAGAAGGGCATCCCGATGTCAACGTGATGGCATTGTTTTCCTCAAAATGCTGGAAAATGTGGCAAGAAAAGCCAGCAGCACAGACAGCGAGCTGCACATTGCTTTCCTCACCTCACTTTGTTCAAAAAATGGAAAATTCCAGCTGAGGTTTTGGAACCTCATTGAAATCCTGCAAATGAGCACAAGTGGCGGAACTTCCAATCACCTTTGGATCATTTCCCAATTTGTGTGTGGAGTCAGCTTGTACCTCGATATTTTTTAAATCACTGCATGAGATTGCGGAAACTCAAACTGCACTGAATCCAATTTGCACTTCAGATTCCTCAAACCTTTACATTGGTCATGCTGATATCCAGAGAATTGCACTTAAAAATGATACAATCATGCAGAAACTGTAATCTCTAGGAAAACAAATTCAGCATTTCAATATAGTCTCCAAATATCCACTTACCTAACTTGGTTCTCCTTTTTGATTTGTTGAGCCTTGTGAGGGTTAGCGTTACTACCTGTTTCAGTTGCTGCTGATTGCAACCGGTTTAGCTCCTATACAATTTAACACATTAGCTCCCGAAGTGAAAGGCTTACTTTGATCTTAAAATGGTGCATTTTGCTTGCAAGTACATTTGAACCCTTTTATTGACTGAAATTGCCAAAACGTTTAGCAGACATGTTTATTCAAAACAAGAGCTGTCTTCTTTTCTCAAGGTATGTCTTTCTAGATTTGTGTGAAAAATTTGTACTCTTTTGGGACAGTAAGAATGTTTTTTTAAATACACCTTAATAACAAAACTGGAAAGCTAGTTAAAATGGACAAAACTATGAAAGTGGAAGGTTTCAGATGCCATTCGATGCTTCCTTCGTGTCACATCTTAATTTATTTCTTAGAATGGACTGAAACTGGTATTTCAATTGAGGTTTTAAAAACTCGTGCCAAATTCTATCCACATCCACTAGCTTTTAGCAGGAGTTACCTTAGAACATGCAATTTTATTACAATTGAATGGAATGTCTGAATCAGTGGCTTGGAACAAAATAATGTATTGGCTTTGTAGTTTTGCATGCAATATTTGTTCAGTACTTTTTACCATTTTTCTTTGGTTGTTCTATTTTTCTGTTATTGTTGCTGCGTTTCTGCTTAATTTATTTTATTCATTTTTATCCCTTCCACCCAATATTTTATCCTATATTTTCATTAATTCATAGGATATGGTATATATAGTCCGATCTGCAACTCCTTAAGACCACCCAAAGCATATTATGGTTGAGGGATGGCCTTGTTTAATGTCACCTGGTTTATGATTGATATTTCTTCCGTACGTGGAGGGGGGGTGGGCGTGGGGGGAAGGAAGAGGGAGGTGGGGCTAGCGGGGAGTGGGTTGGGGGAGTCAGTGGGGCGGGCACCTAAAATTCAGCCCCAGTTTCTTTAACTCAGTTCAAAATCCCTAACTGGCATATCTCTGGATTATTTGTCAGGCGTTTGGATTACTGGTCCAGTAACATAACTACTGTACTACCATACACAGTTTAAAATGTCTTCTGTCCAGTATGATTCTGATATTCTAAGCTTCCTTTTTGTTCACTCTACATTTAGAGCTGTAGTATGCAAGGGAGTAGAAATTATGTTGCAGCTATTCAAAGCCCTGCTTAGATCGCACCATTCTTCCTGAACTGTGACTCCAATCTAAACTCAGGTGAGTCATTCCTGGCACTGCATCTGGGAAAAGATATGTTGACCTTGAAGGAAGTGCAAAGCTGATTTACCAGAATGGTACCTGGACTCCAAGGGTTAAACTAAATGGAGCCTTTACACAAACAATGTGTAATTGTACTTCCTAGAATTTGGAAGGTTGAGGGGCGATTTGATTGAAGTTTTCAAGATACTAAAGGGAACAGAAAGGGTGGATAAAGGGAAACCATTTCCGTTGATTAGAAAATTTAGGCCTAGTGGACATAGTCTAAAAATTAAGAGTTCAGGAATGAAATTCAGAAAAGTCTCTACACACAAAGGGTTGAAGAAGTTTGGAACACTCATCTGTAAATTGAAATTGATTCTTGATCAACTGTTAAGGTTAAATCTGAGAATGATAGATTTTTGTTAACCAAGGTGGGATGTGGCGCAAAGATCCATTGAGCTCATTGATCAACTATGGCCTAATTGAGTTGCAGAACATGCTATTACCAATATTCTGTTATTTATCAATTGAAAAGCCCTTCCCTTCCCAATCCCTCTATACCTCAGCTGAATTGCCCCTTTCATGCCTCTACGAAAAATCCCCCAATTCCTCTACTGGATCACCCTATCCCCAGTGCCTCTGATGCCCCAGGATTTCTGATGGACCTATTCCCCAATTTTAACTCACTTTTAACTTCTTCATTTTATTCTCTCAGCTAGAAATGAATTTACAGAAAACACAAGGGAAAATTTACTAACTAAAATAGGTAAACAAGTCTAAACAGAAAATCAAAAGTCTAAAAAACAGAAAAATTAAACAAGACAAAATGAAATAATGGAGGAAAAAACAGAGCATTTATACAAGAAGGGATTCTTATCAGGCTACCCTTCCCCCTTCCAGGTCCACTTTTACCCACTGCAACATGTACCATATTCCACACTAATCACAACATGATTGTAAGGCAAGGCTGTAATTTCACCAAATAATATTTAATTTTTTTTAGAAAGCAAAAAATACTTGCATAAATGAATGCAATACTAATTGAAATTCTAAACACTTACTTTTTTACATGCGTGAGAACATTTGTGTATGGATATTGGTTGAACACAGGTTAAGCTTAGCTGTGAACTACCCTGACTAAATTACACTGACAACCACCCTCTGGGCAATCATAGGAATAATCATCAGTTAGGTGAGAAGCTGGAGGTCTACGGGCACCTGTGGTATGCTAAAGAGTCAATACCTTTGAGGAAGATTGGTCGTAAATTGGAAGAAAAATTAGTTTTCCTCCCCCTTTTCATGTACTGTTTATGCTTTGGGCATTTTTGACCTCACTTAAATTGACCCTGCTCTCCAGTTCACTTGTTTTACTCTTAACAGGTTCACCTATTGTTTCATGAAATAATTTATCCTTGATTGCGTGAGTACTACTGAATGGTACCTGATGAGATCTACCAAAGTACTCTCTCGCCAAACTTTCCTTTGTAAGATAACAGTAGCATAATATGTTCTCAAAATGGCTGTTCGATCAAAAAAAAAAATCCAGAGAAATTGAAAGGGCAGAGCCAAATCTCCAGGGAGAAGTGACTGGAGCATATAAAGAATCTGGAAAAGAGCAAGAAATGTTGCCTTTGACCTGTAAAAGTTTTGTATTCACATTTCCAATTTTGACAGACATTATGCCTTCAAGTTGAGTTCTCATTTTGTTTATTTTTAATACATACATTAATACTTTCTTTATATTTATAAAATAAATAAAATTATTGACCTCAGGATATTAGAGTGCCATTCTGGAATTTTAACAGGGACACAGAGAATGGAGAAGGTGGCCCCCCTCCCCCTCTCTGCCAGGTACACTGTTATTTGCTGCTTTTCTCTAGGGTAGTAGCACATTGTTTAGAACACTTGGCAGTAGACTGTGTCTCAAAATAAATGACTGAAGTTTACCATCATTTAAGCAGGGTTGACGTCTCCTTTAAGGACCCCTGCTGTGTTTTATATTTCAGACAAGATCAATCAGTCACGAGCAACAATTGTTTAAAAAGCACAAATCTGAAAAGAACGAATGGTTCACAGTGACATTGTTTTATTTGGAAAAACATCAACGTGCTGTAAAACGGGGTTTGATAGTATTTTGTTACTCAGCACAACAAATGCAATGGTATGATAAGCCACTCGATGGCAGGATGAGTGAGAAAAGACAAAGAGGCAATTTCTTTGTCAGCACAACCATCCCTTACTTCAACATCGGAGCCTCTACTCAACAATGATGTACTATTCCTGTCAGTGATACTCAGAAATTAATGGAGATGATTTCTGGGTCACACCTACTTGTAAGGATTTTCCATGTCTTCTTTTCTTCATCATAATACTGAACTAAGTTGCTTGGAAGTCGATCTGGACCTGGAGGCAATCCACCAACCAATAATAAGAGTTTCTTGCTGGACCGAATCCTAGAAAAGGGATTCAAAAGAAATTGAAAATATTTTATTGTACAAAATGACTATGTTTCATGTAACGCATGTCAGTGCAATTTGTTGAATAATTACTCCCTGACTGAAGCCTCAGCCTGCTCTATCATTATCACCCATCCAGTTTCAAAATAAACAACGTGGTTTTGAATGGTCTACATGTTCAGGAATTTTAAAATTATAAACACAAGACCAATATCTTATTTCACTGTGAATTCCCGTCCTCCCACCTCCTCATCCATCATCAAGCACTCCAAGTAGTCATTATTCATTTATAGACCTGGACAATGAGTTTTTCAGACCAGTCAAAAGTGGGGCACCATAGCTGAAGACAACTTGTTCTCAATCAATGCCTGCAGGTACACATTTCTAGTAGGAGTGGCTGGAGAGTCAGAAGCAGAAAACCTAGGCTGATGTTTCCCACGTAATTCCCCAACGATAATCGTACCCATCCCCTAAAGTATGTTATCTCAGCACAGACTAGCAATTGATCTGGGCCCATCTGTTTGGCTCAGCAGCCCTGTGTCAACACCTTTTGAGCCATTATGGATTGTCAATATCTAATTCTTACAATAATAATAAAATAAATCCTTTTTCAATTACTTTTGATCTCAAAACATTTATCCTTCAGGTTTTGAATACATGTTCATTAAACAGCAAAGCAATATCACTACTCAAGCCACAATTCTACCATTTCCTCTGGCCTTGAACAAATGCTGGAAGCAAAGTTTGGCATCTAAAAGATGCATGTGCAGTGAAAGCTGTATTGTAAGACTCGGATACTGGAGCCGAGCTCCATACATCTTCAGCTCCTTTCCCTTGTGATTCATCAGTGGTATGACTGAGAAACATTCAGGCTCTTGAAATAGCCTGGCTTTAATCAATGCTATATTACGAGTTCTCTTATCTTAGTTGCAATTGTACACGTGGCATTGTTTTACTTTCTTTCAAATTCACCAATTCCATTGCATTTAAATGACCACACTGTGAATCTTGGTATTGTCCAATGTGGGTAAGTAGCAATCCTCTTTACATCTCTCCTAATTTTTATTTCTGTGGAAGTCAATAGATTGGGAGCCATGTAGAATAGGTTGCCTCCTGCTGGGCTGAATTGAATGCTCTCCCAAGAGGTTGGCGGGTATTGACCCTGACTCTTTCCTGCCTCCGCCCCGATTAAGTCCAGGGCGAGAAGGCTCATGGATGGCCTTCTCATCACACTGCCAATTGAGGACCTCAAGTTGCCAATTAATGCCCACTTGGTATTCAACCAGTGGTGGATGAGGCAATTGCCACATGGGGAGCCCAACAAGCAATCGTCGGCATATCTGCTTTTGGCTCCTGCAAGGGGTCCTTGTTATCAATGACTGACACCCTAACTGAGGAAGTTGGCATTGCGGAAGGGGGGCCACCTTCCTGCCCCTGCCTCCAACAATGCAGGTCCCCTTTCCCCAATCTTTAACCTGTTGTCACTGACCTGTGGCTTGAGTCCCTCACTGATTGCAGGCCTCCAGTCGGTGCACTGATGGCAGCAACCACTGCACCCCTGCTGGTGCTGCCTACAATGAAGAGCTGTGGCTTCTGAATGGCTGGCAGCTCTTAGTGGGCAGGATTTCCTATTCTGGGATGACTGGTTACTGGCCATTCAAATGTCTGAGTGACACTTAGTGCAATAGGCCTTCCCCAAAGTAGGCAATGCGAGGCTCTTGCTGGCTCTCTAGCTGGCTGATGAGTCTCCCGACACCTTAGGTTCTAGGTTTTTCATTTAAAAGTATTATGGGCTGGATTCTCCGTTACTGGGACTCTGTCCCCATGCCGGCATCAAAACTGTGGATTTTCACACCAGAAAACTGGCATGAAAGGGCCACATATTCCTAGCCCAGCAGGGGGCTAGCAGGACCCAGCGTAGATCTAGCAGTTTTCCTGCAAATATGGGCCCCCGCACATCCGGGTCGGAGGCCGTGCATGCACACAGCGGCGGCTTCCAGCGGCCGTGCCATGCTCCATGATGGACTCGGACCGCGGAGCTGGACACTGAAAATAGACCCCCTGATCGGCCGCGGACCCAACCCTGACAGCCCGCCCAAACATAACCCGGCTGCGTAGAGGGACCCCCTCCCTTCCGATCGGCCCATTATCGACCAGGGCGGCCGCAGACTGAGTCCGCAGCCACCACGCTAGTTTCCCGACCGGCAGGACCACATTAGATCCACGCCGTCGGGCGCGGAGAATGGCAGGGCGGGCCTCCAGAAATAGCTGCAAGTAGGTGCCAGGTAGGTGCTTTCAGGGCCCACAGAATCGGGGAACCGGCGTCGGTCCCGATTCCATGCGGGGAAATGGATACTCTGTCACGCCACCGGCCGCGATTTCGGTGTCGGGGTGCGGAGATACCAGCTCCATATACCTCAGAGGATGACAGGAAATATGTTTCCTACAGCTTTTCCCTTGCCACTTTTGATCCAAGCATTAGGAAATACACTACAGTCAACATGGGAGACTCCCCCAATCTTCCCTTCTTTTTTTTTAGCATGTAATGGTATGTCATTGGGTATTGTGGATGATCCTCTAAATCCTTTGTTATGATCCCAGCTGATGTTGCTACTAGACCTGCCTTGATAGATCCTAACTTCTAGTTTTTCATAGAAGCAATGGAGGTAAGTTATTGAACAAATTCACAGGAGTTTGTTGATGAATTTTTAACACAAAGAATAAAATATTTAATAAATGAAAGACAGTGGGCGGGATTCTCCATCCGGGCCTCAGAATAGCGGGGGTGCCAGAGAATCGCCATTTTGGGTGTCTCCGGCGATACTCTGGCCTGCGGCCCGCGAAACTCGACCAGGCCGTTCCCCCCGCTTGGGAGAATCGCGGGAGGGCGTCGGACTGGCGTCCCCGGAAATTTTGGCGGCCCAGGCGATTCTCCCAACCGGCGTGGGAGTGGAGAATGGCGCCCATTTACTTTATGACACCAAATAAAAATGTTTGAAAGATCTTAATACAAACAAAAGAAAATGATTCACATATTCCCTATTCCTTTACCTCAGCTATATCTTAGCAGTCACATACAAATTTGGAAAGATGAAACAATTTACCATATCTATTTTATATTCTAATATTGAGGGTAATTATGAGGTACATGTGAACCAACTGATGGACCATGGTCAGACACACCACACTCCAAAGTAAATAACAAATACAACCAAAGTAGATTCTATAGAGTCCTCATGAGGGTTTCCAATCTTCACATTTGAAGAACTCTCCTTGGAAATCTTTCCAAACGCCACTCCCATTTGGACGACTTCAACAAGAATCTACCTCCAGGATTTCAACCTTGCCTTCCAAGATTCCTTTCCCCTGGATCTCGAAGTACATTCACACTTTACCTATAGGCGCACCTATAGATCTTTGGCCGTGGCAAGTAGAACATCATGCTCCAAAAGGATACCTTTGCGCCTTTTAAAATCTTTATTCGTGTCACAAGTAGGCTTACATTAACACTGCAATGAAGTTCCTGTGAAAGTCCCCCAGTCACCACACCTGTTAGGGTATACTGAGGGAGAATTCAGAATGTCCAATTCATCTAACAGCACGTCTTTCGGGACTTGTGGGAGGAAACCGGAGCACCCATAGGACACCTCTGCAGACATGGGGAGAATGTGCAGACTCCGCACAGACAGTGACCCAAGTTGGGAATCAAACCCGGGTCGCTGGTGCTGTGAAGCAACAGTGCTAACCACTGTGCTACCATGCAGCCGCCATACTTGCAGCTCGCAGCACAGAGTCACCAATCTTTGGCTGCCCTTTGAGGTCATCAGGGCACCCCTTGTGCAGACTCCGCACAGACAGTGACCCAAGCCGGGAATCAAGCCCGGGTCCCTGGTGCTGGGAAGCAACAGTGCGAACCACTGTGCTACCATGCAGCTACCATACTTGCAGCTCGCAGCACAGAGTCACCAATAACCAGATTTCTCGTAACAGCCTCCCCGAACAGGCGCCGGAATGTGGCGACTAGGGGCTTTTCACTGTAACTTCATTTGAAGCCAACTTGTGACAATAAGCGATTTTCATTTCATTTCATTTTCATTTCTATGGCTGCCCTTTGAGGTCATCAGGGCACCCCTTGAGCCAACTTTGCTTCAAGTGTGCTCTTTGCAGTTCTATAGTTAACTAGGAATCTTTTTCTGTGCTCTGTTACCTCAACTTTACTTAACCTGATCTGTTTGTGACCTCTGCCCTTGACTCTTACCTGGGTCTGTCTTCTGGGACCTCTTTCTGTCCTACTCCCAGGTTTGGGACCTGCCTCTTGTTTTGGGACTTTCTCCCTGTCCCCTGCCCTGTGTCATGCTCCCCGGCACATCATCTCTCAAATGGCACTCCTGCTCAGGCTACCTGACCTGCTTTTCACACTGTTTCACTTCTTTACCTCTTTTCCCTTCTGCTCATGGGTGCAAGGCCGATTCCCGGCCTGAAGATGTAAAAATGAACGATACGTGTGTGGCCCTTTCCCGGCCAGTGCTTGCGCAGAAGTCCTGTAGCCCACCAGACTTGTTTCTCAACTGAGATTCCAATCGAAACCTCAGGTAAGTATCGGAATTCGCCCCACTTGCCATTTAGTAATTCAGAACACCAGTGTGTTGCTTCACTGCATTGTAACAACACTGTATTCTTCAAATAAATATTTTGACAATCAATTTTGTTGAGTTACATGAGGACGAACTCCCTGCAGAGATGTCAGTTTACTTTTTCATAAATTATTCTTGATATCAGATGAGATGAAGTGACATCTTAAATAAAAACAGAAAATGTTGGAAATACACAGCAGACCTGGCAGTTTCACTGGAAAGGTGAAATCTTGTGGAGGCAACCAGGCTTCAGCTGCTAGCCGAAGAGCCAGTCAGACCCCCGCGTTGCCTCTCGTCAAGAAGGCCCGTGGCCTCTTGTGCCACTCAGGCAATTGACAGGCCATCGGCAGGCCTTTCCCTCGGATCAAGGACCCCAGGGGTGGAGGTCCAATCTGCAAAGAGCTGCTGCCCAATCAGAGGTCAGCAGCCTTTCTGTACTCAGCAACATCACCAGGGAGATTGAAGCTGCTTGCAGTACAACAGCCACCCAAGACCTCGCATCATGGAGGGACACGGGTGAGAGATGAAGCCTAGGGGTCATGGGGCAGAGGGGAAGGATGGATGGCCACAGGAGCAGGAGTTGCAGGTTCTTCCAAGTTTTGATTTGAATTCCACATTCCCATCTACCTTGCTAGCCTTTGCGTCTACTCCACACCTGGGTGAGTCACAGAATCTCCGCCACGCTCGAAAAGGCGACGACTTATGAGGAAGCGATTGAGTTGCTCCGCAAGCGGTTTGTCAAACCCGTCAATGAGGTGCATGCCCGGCATCTGCTCTCTTCCTGCCGGCAGCTCTCGGGGGAATCACTCGACGAGTTTGTTGAAAAACTCACCGCGCTTGCCAGGGACTGTGACCATCAGGGTGTGACAGGGGAAGTCCATATGAACCTGCACATCAGGGATGCTTTCGTGTCCAGCATCTGCTCGACCTACATCCGGCAGCGGCTGCTCGAAAACGGGGCAAAAGACCTCCAGGAGACGCTAACGCTCGCCTCCTCGCTGGAGGTGGCCCGACATAACTTGGGTACGTACCCCGCGGACTCTGCCAGCCCCCCCCCCCGGACTTCCTCAGACTCAACCGTATTACAGGCCTGCGCCACGCGGCGACCCACTCACCATGGGGGCACACCATGCTACTTCTGCGGGCAGGGCCAGCACCCACGCCCACGCTGCCCAGCACGCTCCGCGATCTGCAGCGACTGCGGGAAGAATGGGCACTTTGCGAGGGTCTGCCTGGCCAGACCCAGGGGCCAGAAAAACAAAGAACAGCCGGCCCGACAATCAGGCTCTCAGGCCCGCAGGCCTCGCAATGCTGCTGCGCACCGACCCGACACGCCCTCTTCTGACGCGTCATCAGCCTCGTGCGAATCATGTGAGCGGCTATCTGGTCGGCGGCCATCTTCTCGACCCGACACGTGCGACCGACGGCAGCGGCCATTTTACGAGTCCGACTCGGCTGACGACTCCGACTACCCGCAATTGGGTGCGATCACCCTCGATCAAACTCAGCCAAAACACCTGCAGAACTCCATGATGCAGGTCCAGGTCAACGGGCACGACACTGCATGCCTCTTCGACTCCGGGAGCACGGAGAGCTTTATCCACCCTGAAACGGTAAGGCGCTGCTCCCTACGCACCCATCCCGCATCCCAAACCATAGGCCTCGCATCTGGGTCCCACTCGGTACAAATCACGGGGTACTGTATTGCGGATCTCTCGATCCAGGGTGCCAAATACACCCGTTTCAAATTTTATATCCTCCCTCACCTCTGTGCCCCCCTGCTGCTCGGACTGGATTTCCAGTGCAGCCACCGAAGCCTGACACTGATGTTCGGCGGACCCTTGCCCCCCCCCTCACGGTGTGCTGCCTTGCGACACTGAATGTCGCACCCCCCTCGCTATTCGCTAACCTCACTCCTGACTGTAAGCCCGTCGCCACCAGGAGCCGGCGCTACAGTGCCCAAGATATGGCTTTTATCAAGTCAGAAGTCCAGCGTTTACTGGGAGAGGGGGTCATCGAGGCTAGCAACAGCCCTTGGAGAGCGCAAGTGGTGGTAGTCCGGTCCGGGGAGAAGAAACGGATGGTCGTGGATTATAGCCAGACCATAAACCGATTCACGCAGCTTGATGCGTACTCCCTTCCTCGCATCGCGGAAATGGTAAATCGGATCGCCCAATACTGAGTCATTTCCACGGTCGACCTCAAATCTGCCTACCACCAGCTCCCCATCCGACCAAAAGACCGCCCCTATACTGCCTTCGAAGCAGCCGGCCGGCTCTTCCACTTCCTCAGGGTCCCCTTTGGTGTCACAAATGGGGTCTCCGTCTTTCAAACGGCGATGGACCAAATGGTGGACCAGTACGGTTTGCGGGCTACAGACCCGTACTTGGACAATGTCACCATCTGCAGCCATGATCAGCAGGACCATGACGCTAACCTCAAAAAGTTCCTCCAGACCGCCCGAGCCCTTAACCTGACCTATAACGAGGGCAAATGCGTTTTCCACACCACCCGGCTGGCCATCCTCGGCTATGTCGTGGAAGACGGGGTCCTAGGTCCCGACCCCGACCGCATGCGCCCCCTTAAGGAACTCCCTCTCCCCCGCAGCCTCAAGGCCCTCAAACGGTGCTTGGGGCTTTTCTCCTATTACGCCCAGTGGGTCCCCAAGTATGCGGACAAAGCCCGCCCACTCCAAAAGACCACCACTTTTCCCCTCTCGGCTGAGGCTCAATTGGCCTTCAACCGCATCAAGGCCGACATCATCAAGGCCGCCATGCACGCGGTGGACGAAACCATCCCTTTCCAGGTAGAGAGCGATGCATCAGACATCGCCCTGGCTGCTACCCTCAATCAAGGAGGCAGACCAGTAGCGTTCTTCTCCCGAACCCTCACCGCCTCCGAGATTCGACACTCTGCAGTCGAAAAGGAGGCACAAGCCATTTTGGAGGCTGTGCGGTGCTGGAGACACTACCTCACCGGTAGGAGGTTTACCCTCGTCACCGACCAACGGTCGGTCGCCTATATGTTCGATAACACGCAACGGGGCAAAATAAAAAACGATAACATTTTGAGGTGGAGGATCGAACTCTCCACCTACTCGTACGATATCAAGTATCGTCCGGGGAGCTCAACGAGCCCCCAGATGTCCTGTCCCGCGGCACATGCGCCAACGCGCAGGAGGACTGCCTTCAAGCCATCCACAATGACCTCTGCCACCCGAGGGTTACCCGGCTCGTCCATTTCATCAAGTCCCGCAACCTACCTTACTCAACCAAGGAGGTCAAGGCCATGGTCAGGACCTGCCAAGTCTGTGCGGAGTGCAAACCGCACTTCTATCGGCCAGACAAGGTTCGGCTCATGAAGGCCTCGGGCCCCTTTGAGCGACTGAGCGTGGACTTCAAGGGGCCCCTCCCATCCACCAACCGTTATGCCTATTTCCTCACTGTGATCGATGAGTTCTCCCGTTTCCCATTCGCCATTCCCTGCACCGACATGACCTCAGCCATGGTGATTAAGGCACTGCACAGCATCTTCACCCTGTTCGGTTTCCCTGCTTATATCCACAGCGACCGGGGTACATCGTTCATGAGCGATGAACTGCATCAGTATCTGCTCAGCAAAGGCATCGCCTCGAGCAGAAGGACCAGTTATAACCCACGGGGAAACGGGCAGGTGGAGAGGGAGAACGCGACCGTGTGGAAGGCTGTCCTTCTGGCCCTGCGGTCGAGAAATCTCCTAACCACCCGCTGGCAGGAGGTCCTACCCGATGCCCTACACTCCATTAGGTCACTCCTCTGCACGGCCACGAATGAGACCCCTCACGACCGTTTGTTTCTCTTCCCCAGGAAGTCTACCTCCAGGGTCTCGCTTCCACCTTGGCTGATGGCTCCGGGACCTGTTCTTTTCCGGAGGCACGCGAGGAGCCATAAAACGGACCCCCTAGTTGAAAAGGTCCGACAGCTCCACGCCAACCCCAGTTACGCCTACGTGGAGTACTCCGACGGCAGGCAAGATACGGTTTCCGTCAGGGATCTGGCACCCGCTGGATCCTCCACCACAGACGCCCCTTCCCGCGTCGCGCCCCTGCAGGACCCGTCGCCCCCTACAACACACCCCCTTCCGGCCCTACCACCCATTGGTGAGCTCCTACCGTGCGCCCCCCCTTGCGCCTCCCCTTTACACACCCCGCCGGCGCTGGCTCCGCTACCCTCGGCCCTGCCTAGTTCCTCTGCCCCGACCCGGACCGAAGCTCCGACCGCTGTGCTCCCGGATGTGCCCTCAACCGGGACGTCCGTGCCCGCCGCACCACCGCCCGAATTGAGGAGGTCGAGGAGGATGATCCGGCCACCGAGACGGATGGACCTATGATGGCACTTCACCCCCGCCGGACTCCTTTTTAAACAGGGGGTGAATGTGATGAACGGTTACTGCCTTATCATCATGTAAGGTGATGTCCCCTTTAAGACCGGGCTTGGAACCCTGGGGACTCCACCTCTGGCTCCGCCCATCTGGGAGCCATACATAAAGGCCTGCCTCATGGTCTGTGTAACAGTCAGCTCTCGTCTCTAGCTGTAGTATAGTTATTAGTCTAATAAAGCCTTCTTTACAGTTTAATCTCTAAGCATCATTATTGAGGGTACCTCAGTTAATTTACGGGATGTGAACCGCTGCAGTCACAAACCCGCTAAGAGAAAAGAAAATCTCCACATCTCTGCCTTAAAAGGGTGGCTCCTAAATTTAAAACAGTGCCCCTTAATTCTGGGCTCACCCACAAGAGGAAACATCCTTTGCACATCCACATTGTCAAGATCATTCTGGATCTTATATACTTCAATCAAGTCGCCCCCTCACTCTCCTAAACTCTGGTGGAAACAAGCCCAGCCTGTCAACACGTTCCTTTTTTTGAAGAGACAGCAGGCGTGATTCTCCGGCCTCGTTGCGCAGTCGGTCGAGCGAAACAAGGCCGGTGAAGTGCGGAAGAGGCCGAAAACGAGATCCGCGCAGGTGCCAAGCAGTTTGCGATGCAACCAGCCCGCCCCCTGTAGGTGACATCGGGATCCCGCCGTAGTGTGGCAAGAAGCCAATTATCACCACTTAAGCCCTATTTCCAAACAATTAAAGAGAAAATTAAAATGAAAATCGCTTATTGTTGCAAGAAGGCTTCAAATGAAGTTACTGTGAAAAGCCCCTAGTCGCCACATTCCGGCGCCTGTTCGGGGAGGCTGGTACGAGCCACCCCATATCCAACGGCCTCGCATGATTCAGCGACCTCCCCATCAAGTGGTCATGCTGGCGATTAGCACTCCTTTTTAAAAACGTGAACCTGATGGAAGGACTTCTGCGGGGAACCAAGGAGGTGAGTAGCCATCTTTGCTCACAGATAAAGAGCCCAGGGGTGCTGGGCTTGCCCCCAGTGCTCAGTGCGGGGGGGAGGGGGCACCTTTGGCTAGGGGGGGAAGGGGCACCATCTGTTGGGGTGGGCCGCCATGGGAGGTGGGAGGGGGGCTGCACATGGTGCCACCATGCCAACCCCTGGATCGTGGAACCGTTCCGGGAGCAACTCTTGACCCTGCTCATCTGCCCCATCGACCACCAATAACCCCCACCGACTGCTGAGGCTTCTGATCGTACAGCTGAAGGTTTTTGCTGAATTAGCATTCATGGTTAAATGAGCACTTCACACAACCCAAGTGGATTCCTATGGGTGGGAGGGCCATGTAGCATGTCGGAGTCATTGCCTAGCATCCCAATCAGACCGTGATGCCTGAACACTGTGCCTGAACACTGCGGGAAGCAACACCACACACACAGCAGCCAACATCCGAACACCCAGGGGATGGGGCACAGCTCCGGGGACATGTTCACGGCCGGAAGGTGGGTGAGCACTACGAGGAGGGGACTAGCGCCCAGCCCGGTTATGTGTGAGTGTCTGGGGTACAGGGTCTGGGGTCCGTTGAGGGGAGCCCGCTGCAGCATGGGAGTGCATAGGCATGGTACTCCGGGTGTGGGGGAGGGGGGATCAATGAGGGAATGGAGGGTTCTGGGGTGGGAGCCTCTGCTGTTTGTAAGTCTAATGCCCGCTTCCAATTCCTTACAAAAATTGAATACAATGGATGGTATTTTGGACCCTGCAGAACAGACCCTAGTGGTGCTGCTGCTATGCTAGGCCGCCACACGCCGAAGGCAGCGGTAGCAGCAGCACTTGCAGAGGCTCGAGGCAACAGCCCATTTGCAGGGACCCGGCCCACACCCTGAGGACCTGGCCGCCAATTGGGCCAGGCTGAGACCCAGAGGGAGAGGCCTGTGACAGCCTAGGGTATACAGGCGTTGCTGGTCCTGTGAACAGATGACGGACAGCGTGTGCCGCAGGAGGTTCCATCTCAACAAGGAGACGGTGCGACACCCGTGCCAAGGCCTCGTGGGCTTGGCCCTACTTGGAGGAGGTGGACAGCCGCTCTCTGTGGCCGTCAAGGTCACTGCAGCCCTGAAACTTTACGCCTAAGGATCATTCCAGGGCTCGAGCGGGCCACAGCCCACATATGGATC
Source organism: Scyliorhinus torazame (assembly GCF_047496885.1). Taxonomy (NCBI): domain Eukaryota; kingdom Metazoa; phylum Chordata; class Chondrichthyes; order Carcharhiniformes; family Scyliorhinidae; genus Scyliorhinus; species Scyliorhinus torazame. The sequence goes on along the minus strand of NC_092717.1, from coordinate 143,630,834 downwards.
CGACAGGTCACGGATGCCCTGTTTGCCTGGGCGGAAAACGATATAACTTTGACATGGACCAAGCCGAACAAGATGTCAGGAAAGCAGGATTCTCTGACATCGCTGAGATGCCCCAGTCCAGGGGCGGATAGACTGCATGCATGTCGCCTTGCGCTCACCGGGCCATCTGGACATCCCTGAAAAGCCAGCTCATGCGTGACCACCACATAAAGATCATGCACATGTGTGCACGCTTCCCGGGGAGTGTGCACGACAACTACATCCTGGGGCAGTCAGGCATTCTGGCCTCTTCAAGGACCACCCCAAGGTGATAAGGGGTACCCCCTGAGGACCTGGCGAATGCCGCCAGTACGGAGGCCAGAGACTGAAATGGAGACCGGGTACAACAAGGCACATGTGGCCACCTGGGCTGTCATTGAGCGATGCATCAGACTGCTCAAGATGCGATTCCGATCCCTCGACTGCTCTGGTGGTGCCCTGCAGTACATTCTCCGTAGGGTCGCCCGCTTTGTGTGGCCTGTTGTGTCATACGCAAACTGGCACAGCAGTGAGGTGACGTGCTGGAGTTTGGGGAAGAGGAACATGTGCCCACCTCCTAGGAGCAGGAGGACAAGGATGATGAGAAGGACCAGCCAGAGACTGAAGAACAGGCGGCAGTGGCGAGGGTCCCGCAAGCCCAGAGAACTAGAGAGGCCCCCATACTCGCCTGCTTCACATAGGGCATGGCCTGGTCCATCATCACTACTTTCCCCACCCCACCACCCCCATTTCCCACCATCCCCGGGTATGTGCATTACTCCAGGGTGCTGGGACTGTGTGGGCGCCGTCAACGGGTCACTGTCGAGGGCAGCGGGGTGATGATAACACACAGAGAGCTGAGCGCCAGTGCCCCTCAATCTATGTCATAGTCTGACCTCTGCCTGTCTGCTGTTACTCACACGGATCACCTGCATATGGTGTGCCCGGGGGTGGGGTGCATGTCTGGAGAGATGGGTCACGGGTTCGGAGGTCGGCCCGCACTGTGGAAGAAAGTGACAGATGGGTCATACCGGTTGGGGTGAAGGGTTTGTAATGTTTCACAAGGTCCAACAATGCCCCACTCTCCCAATGGTGCCACCCCACTCTCCCCACCACCACCACACCCCTACCTATCCCCACACTTTCCCACCCGTCCCCCAGCACTTTCAATGATCCTCAACATGCTTAGCCTTCCTTGCTTTTCCATTACATCTAGGTGAGTCCCCAGGATGCATATCAGAGGTGGAGGCAGCCAGATACTTACCACATCCCGTGGCCTTCAATGCCCTTGGCGGGCGTCCTCTGGGGGCTCTAGGGCCGGAGGTCCCCGGCGTATTGTCGGCAGCAATCACAGCCGTGCCACCCTGTCCCGTGTGCTGACCGTGAGACATGTCCTCATCAGAGGCCTGGAGCTCGGGGGAGCTGGTGGCCACCATCCCCACTCCACAGGACGGATCTGGGTTGGCATCCAGCGCTCCCTCCTTCTGGTCGGTGCCCATGGGACACTGGGGTTCACCTTGTGACAGAGGGGCAGCTGGTTCGAGCCCCGGCTGCCCCTACGTCACCTGGCTTTGCCAGCCCTGGCGGCTCCCCGATATCTGCACCACCGTGTTGATGACCTTGGCGATGCTCCTCAGTGACTGGGACATGCTCCGCAGTGCCTCGGCAATGCCCACCTGCGACTGGGACAAGCTCTGCAGCGCCTCGGCCATTCCCATCGGAGACCACGACATGTCCCGCAGCATGTCATCAAGGTCAGCCTGGTCCTGGGTCACATCCCCCAGTGAATCGGGCATTCTGCTGAAACCCTCAGCCATGGCCGCCACTGACTGCACAACGCCTTGGACACCTTCACTAATGCTGCTGACGTTGTGCACCAGTCTCTCCACTGCAGCCGCCACCCTGGCAGTGTTGACGTCGGTGCACCCGTAGCCTCCGAGACTCCATCAAGCAGCTATGGACATGCCGGAGTGTCGCTGACATCGCCTTCTGAATGTCCCGGCCACTCCATATCATCTCCATCAGCTCTGGGATAGCAAGTTCCATAGGCTCAGCATCTGGCTGGGACCCAGCTGGGACTTGGGATCCAGCAGACCTCTGACTGCTGTCTCACCATGGGGATTCCTGCTTCCATCTGATGTGCATCAGTGGCAGTGTGGTGCTCACCAGATTGGGCCCCAGAAGCCTGGCCACTAACGTTGCCCACCGAGGTGCTTGTATCTGCGCTGGTGGAGGGTGGGGAGGACTACTGCGACATGTCGATCATGACATCCTTGGAGCTCTCCTCTGATGTGGTCTTCAGGGAGGCAGGGGAGGTGGCCAGCCCGGATAGGCTGGCGCCGTTGGCTGGAGGTCCTATGGGAGGATGAACACATGGTCATTGTGAGGGATGGGTCAGTCCGTCTGGCAATAACAACTCACGTGTGACATGTCCTTCAGGTGGGGCCCGGCGGATCCTCACCTCTGAGGCGAGTGCCGACCTCCGGATTGGTGACCGCTCTGTCCTTGGCCACCCCAGTCACCTCCAGGGTCCATTCCTTTTTTGAATATAAATTTAGAATACCCAATTCATTTTTCCAATTAAGAGGCAATCCACTTACTCTGCACATCTTTGGGTTGTTGGGGCGAAATCCACGCAAACACGGGGAGAATGTGCCAACTCCACACAGACAGTGACCCAGGGCCGGGATCGACCTTGGGACCTCGGTGCAGTGAGGCAGCAGTGCTAACCACTGTGCCACCGAGCTGCCCTCAGGGCCCATTCCTTGAAGATCATGGGATTCTTATGTCACGCTCCCCTCCATCAGTTTGGGCCCTCTCCCGGCAATTGTAGGAGAGTTTCTCATGCGGAGACACAAAGAGGGCATCGTTAGCCGGTTACGTGGGGGGAGGGCGGTTGAAGGTTGGGGGCCGCATGGAGGGTGGGGGGCGGAAATGTCTCGGAGGAGGGGGGATGGGCTGGCGAGCCTTCATTTGCGGCATGAAGCCCGTGGGGCCTCATTAAGTGGACCAATTAACGTTGAAAAGCGTTCCCAGCCTCACCGGGCCGAGTGCTAGGAAGCCCACGGCAGTTCCCGTTTGCTCCCACAATTCTAAATCTTTCCGGAAAATCACCCCCAGCTTTTCTGTTTTGGGATTTGGTGGCAGGTTTATCAGTACAAGTGCCAGTGGTACAAATCTGGGCAACATCATAATTGTTCTTCTCATCAGAATAAACTTAATTCAACAAATTACCTTCAGGTCAGCACTGAACACTTTGCCATCCTGTTGTCAACACCTCAGAGGAAGCTTCTGTCAAATTCAGCTTCTATTATCATAATAGCAATCTGCAATCAGGTTGTTGTTACTGCTCTCCTTGTTTTAAACGTTTTGTGCAAATATGATTCCACAGCACCATGCCACAGGGCCACTCTGAAATTAACAGTTCATTAAAAGCATGCGTTTAGCCTTTTTAAAGTGGATCAATAATTGGGCTGAGCAACCCGATGTTTCTGATTCCTCCACCCCCTTGTACGGAAGCACCTGGACACCTTTCCATGTGTAATTTAAGGGCATGGCCAAGGTTGGGAATAATTTAGCAGTTGATATTCCGCAGCACTTTAGGGGCTGGATTCGGTGCAGTACACTGGAGGCTAGGTTGTGGGCGGCCAGCATATTTGAGGGAAAGACCACATATCTCATTCCCAGGAGCAGGAAAATGGACTCCTATTTAAACAGCAATGGGAATGGACTGACTTGGGGAACCCTCACCTGGCTAATAAGGCTCATTAATGAGGCAATTACAGGTCATTATCCCTGAGCCCATGGAATTCAGTGGTGGCTCAGGGTTCTCCCAAACCAACTTGGGTTTCCAGTGCTTCCTGTAGGCTGCCCAGCAAGCCCTATTGGGTTTGATAGCTGCATCCTAGGAAGTCCCTCTTTCAAAGGCATTTAGTGTCTGAACTTGAGTCCCAGCATGGGAAAGAGGGTTACCGCTGAGAGCCACCCCTTGCCCTTGTATCCAGCCGCTCCCCACCCATTGCTGACCAACCCTGTGAACCCCAAACCGGACCACTCATCTCACTCCAAGGATCCCATTACGATCTCTAGTGAAAGTCTCACCGTATTACCTGCAGCAGTCACCCCGTCCAGTGGTGCTGCTGGCCATAGAGATGCCGGTCTCCGATTGTCTGGTGCAGCCACCTGAGTTGGCCACTTCCCGACTTAAAATGGAGAACCGCAAAGGCTGAAGGGAAATTCAGCCAACACAGGCAAAGATTAGCAAATACAGAAATCATGTATACTGGAACCTGCAAAACAACCAGACAGCACCGAAACCAGCAGCCATCTGCTTAGTAATATAGCAGCCATCTACATATTAATGAGCGATCCCCGGGAACAATCAAAACATTTTAAAGTAAACAAGGCCAAGCCAGACTCCTCGGCGCCAGCAGGAGCCAACACAAAAGAGGTTAATGGACACTTAAAGACCGCCCAACGATCAGGAAACCATTCCAGCATTGGAGAAATCGAACCAAGTGATTGGAACGAAGTCCAATCACCTGAAACCAGGTACAGGGTCTGCCCCGAAGGGCGGGAAGCCCCCAAGTTCAAATCGTCCTTCTTGACAGGGCCACTCAGCAATGCGAAGCAACCCCTGAGAGTGAATTGTCCAGCGGCCTCCAAGCAAATAAGTCTCAAGTCAACGCTTGCTACGAGATAGGCGCTCCTAGCTATCAGTCCATACCAGCTTTTGAATCCTGCAGACTCAGGACCTGAACAAATGGCCATTTATTCCCCTGACCTGGTGGGCCAGTCCGAAGCTAAGTATAGGCCTGTTAGTGATAGAAATAGCCTAGAAAGTAGAGTTTATGCATGAGTAGCGATTTACTGTGTATAATAAATGTGTATTGATTTGAATCTTACTAATTGGTGTGTTGAGTTATTGATCATTACTTGAACTTGAACCTTGTGGCGGTATCATAAAGATACCTGGCGACTCTAGAGCAAAGGTTATAAAACAGAGCCAATTGAACCAACCAAAAGTTAGCAACACTGGCCGGTGGGATATCTGTCACCAGGTTCCTATATCCTTGGGGAGGCTCCATGCTGGCCAGCAATGGGTGGGGAGGCACTTAATTTGGTTCAGTCTCCTCCTCTGAAGCAATGAGGATTTCCCACCAGTTCTGCAGCCAGCAGGGGGACCTGCATTGGGAACATTAAATCCGGCACTCCATCTCAACACTCTACAGTGGTTTTGACTTATTAATGTTCTGGCCACAACAATCCTGTAATATTCTAGTAATTTACGAGAAGAAACAAAATTATTTCTCAATTTTAAAAATAAATGTTCTCAAGACAAGATTATTAGTGTTGGATTAAAGTATTTGGTCCTTCCTTGGAGAGAAACTATCAAGAGTGCAATTAAGGCAGGTGTCTTTAGCTGCATAATCCGACCTCTCTGATCCATCTATTAACTTTGTCTACCTGATGCTGCAATGATTGGTAAGTGCCACAAAGTTGATCACACAAGTCAGATCCTGGCTGTCTTTGGAGGTTACTGTCCATTGAGCAATTTGTTCATGTTTCACAACTTGGGACGATCGAGAAATGGCAACTCTGTACCTGGAGGTATTATTGCAGCTGCTGCTCCTTATATTTTTTCACTATGTCCACATTCTGGGTGCGATTTAATGGAAAAGTTTCTGAGTGTGGTAATGAATGGGAACTGCCATGAGCTTCCCAACACTCCACCCGGCGAGGCCGTCACCGGTATCAAACGTTAATTGGACCACTTAGTGAGGCCTCATCGGCTTTGCGCCGCAAATGATGGTCCGGCCGGCTAATTTGCCAGGACCGCGCCAGCCAGCTAACCGGTAATAAGGGGGAGCAGCACTTAAACCTATCCTGCAGAAAAACCCAACTCAGCTCGCAGCCATGCCTCTGAGGAGACCACCCCCACAATTCGAGAAGGCCGACCTGGCCAGATTGTTGGACGTGGTTGAGACAGGCCCTGTCCCGCTGAGGGGCTTGGAGGGTCAGCCACAGGGCAGCCGGTGCCACCTGCGAGGAAGTGGCAGCGACCGTCAGCTCAGGGAGCGTCACCAGGAGGACCGGCACCAAGTGCCGGAAGAAGGTCCATGCCCTACACCGGGCCAAACGGGTGGGTTGGCACTGGCTCCTTGACACAGCCCCTGCCTATCACACCAGCTCCATCCCACATGAGCATGTGCCTGGCACTGCCCCCGTCCAGCACCATACCACGTCCTATCCACCCATGTCCAGCAGTGCCACCCATACTGCCCCCCCCATACACCCATCCCCCCCAATCCCCCCATACCATACTCCCCACCGCCCCCATACTGCCCCTCCTCCCCTCCCCCCGCGATGAACAAAGCGTGTGGTTCACAATGCCCCCTCTGTGTCCCTGCAGGAGAGGTTGGTCCACAACAGACGGGAGAGGGCCCGGACAGGCGGCAGGGCACACCGGACATCAGAGTCCTCACCCCCCTACGAAGAACAGGTCGAGGACAGATCATCACCAACGTAGAGGTTGGTTTCCAACACAGAGGTGAGGATCCACCGGCCCCCACCCAGAATACCTGTCATACATGAGTTGTTAATGCCATACAGACTGACCCATCCCTCCCACTGACCAGATGTCCATTCTCCTGCAGGATATCCATCTGACATTGCCCATCCGGGTTGGTACCCCCGGCTCCCATGAGAATACCTTGGAGGGGAGCTCTGAGGAGACCACTATATTCACAGCACAGCTGTCATCCCCACCTTCCACCAGCGCAGGGACACCTCGGTGGACGACAGTAGTGGACAGGCTTCTGGGGCACATTCTGGTGAGCACCACACAGTTGCTGATACACATCAGGTGGAGGCGAGAACAACCAGGCACAGCAGCAGTCGAAAGCCTGCTGGATCCCAGGACCCAGCTGGGTCCCAGTCAGACCGGCATCTCTAAGACCAACAGCACCATTGGACGGGGTGACTGCTGCCGGTAATACGGTGAGACTTTCACTAGAGATCGTAATGGGATCCTTGGAGTGAGATGAGTGGTCCGGTTTGGGGTTCACAGGGTTTACCAGGGTACCCCCAGGTTTACCCGGAACTGAAGCAGTCAATAGGGTGCGACCATGATATTCAGAGTGAGATGTCAGCGGCGCTCCAGCAGGTCCATAGCCAATTGGCGGAGTCCCAGAGGCTATGGGCACAGGAGATAGCACTGGCAGTGCATGCCACCGAGGCCAACAATGCGAGGGTGATGACTGCAGTGGAGAGCCTGGTACATGACATCAGCAGTATGACTGGAGATGTCCAAGACGTGGCTTAGCCTGTGACGGCCATGGCTGGGCACCTTGTCAGTATATCCCAGTCGCTGGGGGATAGAACATAAACATAGAACAGTACAGGCCCTTCGGCCCACGATGTTGTGCCGACCACTTAACCTAATCTAAGATCAACCTAACTACACCCCTTCAATTTACTGTTGTCCATGTGCCTGTCCAAGAGTCGCTTAAATGTCCCAAATGACTTTGGCTCCACCACCTCCGCAGGCAGTGCATTCCACGCATCTACCACTCTCTGTGTAAAGAACCTACCTCTGACATCTCCCCCATACCTTCCTCCAATCACCTTAAAATTATGTCCCCTCGTGACAGCCATTTTCACCCTGGGGAAAAGTCTCTGGCTAGCCACTCTATTCAAGTCTCTCATCACTTCGCACACCTCTATCAAGTAACCTCTCTTCCTTCTTCGCTCCAGTGAGAAAAGCCCTAACTCCCTCAAACTTTCTTTATAAGACATGCCCTCCAGTCCAGGCAACATCCTCGTAAATCTCCTCTGCACCCTCTCCAAAGCAACCACATCCTTTCTATAATGAGGCGACCAGAACTGGTCAAAATATTCCAAGTGTGGTCTAACCAGAGTTCTATAAAGCTGGAGCAAAACCTCATGGCTCTTAAACTCAATCCCCCTGTTAATGAAAGCCAACACACCATATGCCTTCTTAACAATCTATCAACCTGGGTGGCAACTTTGAGGGATCTATGTACGTGGACCCCAAGATCCCTTTGTTCCTCCACACTTCCAAGAATCCTACCTTTTACCCTCTATTCAGCATTCAAATTCGATCTTCCAAAATGAATCATTTCACATTTATCTAGGTTGAACTCCATATGCCACTTCTCAGCCCAGCTCTGCATCCTGTTAATGTCCTGTTGTAATCTGTAACAGCCCTCGACACTATCTACAGCTCCACCAACTTCCGTCATTGGCAAACTTACTAACCCACCCTTCCACTTCCTCATCCAAGTCATTTATAAAAATCACAAAGAGCAGAGGTCCCAGAACAGACCCCTGCGGGACACCACTGGTCACCGACCAGCAGGCGGAATACTTTCCATCCACTACCACTCGCTGTCTTCTTTCGGCCAGCCAATTCTGTATCCAGGCAACCAAATTTCCCTGTATCCCATGACTTTCTGAATGAGCCTACCATAGGGAACCTTATCAAAAACCTTACTGAAATCCAGATACACCACATCCACTGCCCGACCTTCATCAATGTGTCTCGTCACATTCTCAAAGAATTCAATGAGGCTTGTGAGGCATGACCTGCCCCTCACAAAGTCATGCTGACTATCTTTAATCAAACTATGTTTTTCTAAATAATCATAAATCCTATCTCTCAGAATCCTTTCCAGTATTTTGCTCACCACAGACGTAAGATTGACTGGTCTGTAATTTCCAGGGATTTCTCTTTTCCCTTTCTTGAACAGGGGCACAACATTCACCTCCCTTCAATCATCTGGTACTACTCCAGTGAAGAGTGAGGACGCAAAGATCATCACCAATGGCGCAAAAATCTCCTCCCTTGCTTCCCATAGTAACCTTGGGTATATCCCGTCTGGCCCAGGGGACTTATCTATCCTGATGCTTTTCAAAATTTCCAGCATATCCTCCTTCTTAATATCAACCTGTTTGAGCCTATTAACCTGGTTCACTCTGTTCTCACAAGCAACAGGGTCCCTTTCTCTAGTGAATACTGAAGCAAAATATTCACTTAAGGCCTCCCCTATGTCCTCAGACTCGAGGCACAAGTTCCCTCCACTAATTCCCTAATCGGCCCCACTCTTACTCTGATCATCCTCTTATTTCTCACATAAGTGTAGAACACCTTGGGGTTTTCCCTAATCCTTCCCGCCAGAGCTTTTTCATGCCCTTTCTAGTTCTCCTAAATCCATTTTTGAGTTCCTTCCTGGCTACCTTGTAACCCTCTAGAGCCGTGCCAGATCCTTGTTTCCTCAACCTTATGTAAGCTTCCTTCTTCCTCTTGACTAGATGCTCCACTTCCCTTGTCATCCAAGACTCCTTCACCTTACCATTCCTTCCTTGTCTCAGTGGGCCAAAACTATCCAGCACTCACAGCAAGTGCTCCTTAAACAACCCCCACATTACTGTTGTGCATTTCCCTGTGAACATCTGTTCCCAATTTATGCTCCCCAGCTCCTGTCTAATAGCCGTATAATTTCCCCTCTCTCAATTAAATATCTTCCCATACTGTCTGTTCCTATCCCTCTCCATGACTATGGTAAAGGTCAATGAGTTGTGGTCACTGTCACTGAAATGCTCTCCCACCGAGACATGTGACAATCTGACACCTGGCCTGATTCGTTGCCAAGCACCAAATCCAATATGGCCTCCCCATCGTCGGCCTATTTACATATTGAGTCAGGAATCCTTCCTGGACACACCTGACAAAATCTGCTCCATCTAAACTATTTGCGCTAAGGAGGTTCAAGTCAATATTAGGGAAATTGAAGTCACCCATGACAACAACTCTGTTACTTCTGCACCTTCCCAAGATCTCCATCTCTCTGTCGCTATTGGGGGGGTCTATAGAAAACTCCCAATAAAGTGACTGCTCCTTTCTTGTTTCTGACTTTCCCCCTACTGACTCAGTAGACAACCCCCTCCTGAACTACCTCCTTTTCTGCAGCTGTGATGCACTCTCTAATTAACAGTGCCACTCCCCCTCCTCTTTTACCTCCCTCCCTATTCTTCTTAAAACATCTAAACCCTGGAATATCTAACAACCATTCCTGCCCCTGTGAAATCCATGTCTCGGTAATGGCCACAACATCGTAGTTCCAAGTACTGATCCATGTTCTAAGTTCATCTCCCTTATTCCTGATACTCCTTGCATTGAACCAGACACACTTTAACCCATCCTACTGAGTGCAACTTTTCCCTTTCCTTCCTTAAAGACTTGCTGCATATTATTTCTGCTCGTTCAACAGATACCCTATCCTCTGGTCCATAGCTCTGGTTCCCATTCACCTGCCAAACTAGTTTAAACCCTCCCTAAGAGCTCGAGCAAACCTCCCGCCCAGGATATTGGTGCCATTGCTGTTTGAGTGCAACCCGTCCTTCATGTACAGGTCCTATCTTCCCCTGAAGATATCCCAATGATCTACATATCTGAAGCCTTCCCTCCTGCACCAGCCCTGTCGCCACGTGTTCAGCTGCACTCGCTCTCTGTTCCTTGCCTCACTTGCACGTGGCACTGGTAGCAATCCTGAGATTACTACTCTGCTTGTGCTGCTCTTGTTGTGCTCCATTCCCATGTGGACCTTGATGAGGCGCTGCAGAGCATGTCCCACTCTCAGGTGGGCATTACCGAGGTCCTCCAGAGCAAGTCACAGGGGGAGATGTCCCAGTCGCAGGTGGGCATTGCCGGTGAGCTCCAGAGCATGTCCCAGTCACTGAGAAACATTGTTGAGGGCGTTGACACCATGCTGCAAAATGATGGAGGGGCAGCCGGGGCTCGATCCAGCTGCCCCTCCGTTCTGAGGTGAACCCCAGGGCCCTATGGGTGCCGACCTATGTGAATCAGGTGAGGACGATTTCCTCCCTGGCCCCTCCGGGCTTGCCGGACCTTTGCCGCAGTTACCTGTCCTCTATCCTTTGGCTGGTCCTGCAGGTCCTCCCTGTGCTCATCCTCCAGCCCCTCCTGGTCCAACGCCTTCATGACCTCCTCCTCTGAGGTGGCCACATGTGCCTCCCCATCCACCTCCAACACATCACCCTACTGCTGTGCCAGTTTGTGGAGGGCACAGCAGATTGTCACGAAGTGGGCGACCCTCTGGGAGTGCACCATTAGGGCGGAACCGCATTTTGAGGAGTCCAATGCACCGCTCAATGACAGTCCGGTTGGCCGCATGGGCCTCATTGTATCGAGTATCTGCATCGGTCACCAGCCTCCACACTGCCGTCATTAATAATAATATTTATTGTCACAAGTAGGTTTACATTAACACTGAAATGAAGTTACTGTGAAAAGCCCCTAGTCGCCACACTGCAGCACCTGTTTGGATACACAGAGGGAGAATTCAAAATTTCCAATTCAGGTAACAAGCACATCTTTCGGGACTTGAGCCAGGTCCTCAGTGGATATCCCTTGTTCCCTAATAGCCAACCGGCCATCCTCGGATGGTCTTCGAAGAGGTTGGGGATGTCCGACTGCCCCAGGATGCTGCTGTCGTGCACACTCCCTGGGAAGCTTTCACCCACTTGCATCATCTTCATGTGGTGGTCGCACATGAGCTGGATTTCAGGGGGTGGAATCCCTTCATGTTGATGTGGTGCACTCCCAGATGGCCCAATGGGTGCAAGGCGACATGCATGCCATCTTTAACCCCTGGTCCTGGGGCATCCCGGCGATGGTGGAGAATCCTGCTGCCTGGGAATCCTGTTGGGCCTGGCCCATGGCAAAGCTTATATAGTTATTTGCCTGGGCAAACAGAGCATCCATGATTTTAGGGATGTACGTGTGAGGTGTAGTTTGTGAGATGTCGCACAAGTCCCCGCTCGAGTCCTGGAATGATCATGAGGCGTAGAGGGCTGCAGTGACCGTGATGGCCACCGGAGCAGGTATCCTCCTCCTCCTCCTCCATGTGGTACCAAGTCCACAAGGGCATGACACAGGTGCCACACCTTGTTAAGACAGAGCCTCCTGCGACACACGTTCATCGTTTGTTTGAAAGACCAGCGATGCCTGTCCATCTTGTCCATCACCAGCCCCCTCCCCTGAGTCCCTCCCTGGACGGATGGATGGCCGGGTCCTCAGGTTGTGGGTGGGTGTCTTCCACCCTGGTACCAGCAACATCTTCACCTGGACAAGTCTTGATCAGGCAAAAAGAGAAAAATATAACAGGAATAAAGAGATAAATAAAGAAGGTAGGAGAACAGCAAGAGAGGAAGTGGGTGTAGTTAAAGAGGGAGAAGAAACACAAACAATGAAGCGGAGATGCAGAAACAGCATTTTCTTCCTTTCATCCACCAGTAATCTGATTTTCTTTCTGTACTCTCCTTCTGTCCATCAGAAAGAATTGTCCCAGGCTTTTGCCACTGCCTGCCTGTAGCTGGTGGATATTACAAGGCGACCTTCATTCTTCCATCTCCACCCTGTTGGGAATTACCTCACCTTTGCTCACCAACCTTCCACATGGTTAAACCCAGGACCTGACTAAAAGAGAATTGCTGGAAAGAGCTCATATCCCATCACTATGGGGTGCAACGTATGATAGGGCCACTCAAGCAAGGCACTGCTTGTAACTGTGATCTTTGACACAAATTATTGAGTAATTCTGTCCTAGAATTACACAAAACATTTATTGGACTCCAGCCTGGTACTAATCAATATGCTGACTTATTTAAAACTGTACTTTAAATAGAGTGCAACATGATTGTCATTTAAAATTGAAAGATTGCCATATTACAAGCAGGAACTGATGATGGAACCAAGGATACAATCGCTTATCTGAATCCTCAATTTTCGAACTGCTTCGATTTTCAGTTGCATACCTGACAAAGTGGTTAATAAAGGCTTTGTCCATTTCCAATTTGCAGTGACAGCTAATGGTCATGGTTAGTGTTAATAGTGTGAAACAGAGCTTTAGACATGACCTGGTTTGCTGATGGTTGACTATGGTTCCAGTCGTCCTTGCTTAAGTCAACAAAGATACTTTAGACTCACCGCTTCAGAAAAGATTACCTAGTTTGAAGATTGCATGAGGTTTCCAAACTAACTTTCTTAAGGCCAGTTTAGGGAGTAATGAAGTGTTAATTTTCTAGATAATGTGAGCTAAAAGAGCTGACTGTATTACAAAACAAATTTCAGCCCTTTAAAAAGTCGTTCAGGCCAAATGAACAAGGCATCAATGTTTGCGTTAACAAAAAGGTTGGTTAACTCTCAAAAGTCACAGTTTGTGAGCTTTGTGTTGTTTCCAAAAGCACTGCAACATTCTGAGCACAACTAGATCAGATGTGTATCAATTCTAGTCAAACACTTTTGGATCTTGCTCTGGTTTTAACAATTGGGAAGTAAATAATTTGTAAGAAGGAACCAAATATGGTGCAAACTACTTGTATGTGTTCAGTCTGCAGTTAACAGGAACTAGTTCTCCATTCGTTGTCACAGTAATGCATTTTCATGTGTGACTCATATTACGTAACTGCACAGCCTGAAGATAAGGACAGCTACTGGAAGTTTTGTGATGTCGTCATAACTAACTGGGAGAAAATTCAGCCTTCTGAAGATGTGACTGATGAATGACTAAGAATACATCTACTCTCTTTATGAAAGCTTAGAAAATGTTCTTCAGGTTATTTTGTCTTGATTTGAGAACATTGGGAGAATAATGGATAGCGGTAATGTTGCTCACTTAGTAATCCAGGTTCCTGCACTAATTCTCCAGAGGTACTGCAGTCCCAGAGACTAGTCAAGAAATAGCCTGATATAGATTTGCAGTGAATGAGTGGCCCCAGCATGACCACCACCATCTCTGGGTATATTCTGTTCCACCAGCAGGACAGGCCCACCAGAGATGGCAGTATGGTAAAGTACAGTGGGGAGGAAATTTATCTGGGAATCCTCAACGTCCATTTCATGTTCCATGAATTCACATGGCATCAGGTTAAACTTGGGCAAGAAAACCTACTTTTATAGGATAAATAACACTGAAACATAACATTCGATCAAACCAGTCCATGCCGATGATTATGCTCCACTCGATTCTCCTCTCACCTTTTCCCATCTAAATCTACCACTATAACCATCTATTTCCTTCTCCTTGATAAGCTTGTCTTGCCTTACTTGCATCAATTCTCTTTGCTTCAACCACTCCCTGTGCTGGTGAGTTCCATATTCTCACCACTCTTTAGGTGAAGAAGTAACTTCGGAATTCCCTATTAGGTTTCTAGGTGATGGCCTTTAGTTGTGCTCTACCACACAAGAGGAAACAGTTTGGCCTGGATTTTGGCAACCATAGAAAGACACTCCTTCGTGGTACAAATGGTGGAATTCAGAAGTCCTACCCCCAAGCTCGGCTTCTTCCATTCTTTCAGGAATTGGCCGGGGTTGGGATTTATCTATGTGCGCTCTGTGGCAGCAGCCCATGGAAATCAGCAGTTGTCTCCACTCATGTGATTTTGGTGTGAGAGGTGTCTGAAACCCGATCTGCGCAGATTAGACCTGGTAGGGGAAGGTCTGAACTTAGTGGATTTGTTTGGATAGTCAGCGTACTGTTTTGGAGAGGTAAGCTATCTCTTTGAATATCGTCCTGGGACACTTTTGGAGAAGTAAGGTGTCCTTTGGGAGATGTCAAATGTCCTTTGGAAGAGAAAAAGTGCCCTTTGGTTACTAAAAGTAGACCTGAATGTGTGGAAAAAATGAATACAAACTCATTAGAACTATGAAGTTCATTGGAACTGCTAAAAGCAACTGTGAGAAAAGTTGAGAAAAACTGTCAAAGGGAGCTGTCAAGTGTCAATAATTGAAAACTCCTGCCTCTTAATTCTTTGTAAAAACTGTCTGGAGTGTTAAATAAATTATTGCTTGTTATTTCACGCTGTCTGATTACATTAACCTTAGGTCTACCACTACCGTATTAGTTCTACATGACTGATTTCACACCAGTTCATTATCACAATAGTATGCCTCATATTTCACAGTTTGACAGCTCCAAGTGGTTCTGAACACTTTGAAGTTGGACTATGAATTCCAATGCTTGTTTTATAAGGGATTATGCAATTGGATTAATTGTTTGTTGTTATAAGGGATAATGTAGTTGAAGGAATGTTATTTTTTTATGACTGAAAGTCGTTTAAAAAAATAAATTCTGCAATATTGGAACTCTCAGAATGATTCCTGATGTCTGACCTTGGTGGATACTGGATGAGTGGGCATCTTGGATGAAAGGGCAAAGGGTGGTGGGAGGGGTAATGAGTTGACATTAAGTTTGCATAGGGCTGTAATGGGTCATTGGGGTTGGTAAGCAGCATAGAATGGCATGGAAGGGATGAGGGGCCAATGGAGTGAGGGCTAAACAGAAGGGTATATGTTGGCATGGAAGGTGTGAGGGATCATGGGGGTTGATAGGGCATGGGTTGGCATGGATGAAAAGTATATGGGGGTGAGGGCTGGAGGGCCGTTTTGTTTCTTTGTCTTTTTCAAAACATGATACAGTGCTGGTGCACTGAGACAGGCTTCCACCCAGCCCGCCACTGCACCTGGCATCCACCACACTCACCCTGGGATTGTTTCTCCCGACTCCGAGGAAACCCTACCAACCCGGAATAAAAATACATTTTGGCCACTTTCCCCCAGGCTGGGTTTGCGGAGCCAGGTAACTCTGCATGAAAATCCAGGCCTCTGTGTCCACTTTATCAAAACCTTTTATAAATTTAAACTCTATTAGGCCATCTTCAACCTCATACTCACCAATCTACTTGTCACAGACACATCTGTCCATGTTAGTAATGGTATGAGTCATCATCACGCAGTCCTTGTGGAGACAAAGTCCTGTCTTCACAATTAGGCACTGTCCATTCTTTGAGTGGCACTATCACCGTGTTAAATGGGACATTTTCCAAATAGATTTAACAGCTCAAAACTGTGCATCCATGAGGCACTGTGGCCATCATCATGAGCAGAATATAGTTAGCCACAATCTGTAACTTCATGGCATAGCATATCTCTCACTCTACTATTAGCATCCAGCCAAAGGATCACCCTGATTCAACAAGGAGTGCATGAGCAGCACCTGACATAGCTAAAATGAGGTCCATGATGGTCTATTTGCTGCTCCAAATTTCAACAAACCATTGATGCTCATGAAATGGGTGTGGGAGCTGTCTTCTTACAAGATAATGATGCTAACAAAGAGCGTCCAGTCACCCATTTCTCGAGAAAACTTGCCATCAAGAGCACTCCACGGTTGAAAAGGAAGCATTAAACCCTGTTTTGGCTCTGCAACAGTTTGAAATATACATTTCTAAATTGCCGGAGAGACAGTGCTCATAATCCACTAGTGTTCTTAGAGAAACCCAAGACCAATAATCTCCATTTACTTCACTGGAGTCTGATGCTGCGACTATTTATCTTCAAAATAGCTCATGTTGCAGGAAGGAACAACATAATTGCACATACTTTATCCAGCATTTAACTACTTGTTTGAATAACTGCTTAAAGGAGACTTATGAACTTATTTATATGCCAAATGTTTTGGACAGAATCTCCCTCTCCTGTTTAAATGCTATCATCATTGGATCAACAACCTGAGATCACAAGATGTTGGACATTTGAATTTTGATTAAACCATAGGGCAGGTATCATTGGACAGTTGGTAAAGTATTTAAAATGTTAAGATGTGTAGTATTTTAAAGTGTTGTAAAAAAAATCCCAACTTAGTCGGACTTTTTTCTTTTGAAGGGAGATATGTGATGGCCTCTGCGCTTTTGGGGGGAAACCTATAGTTTATGTTGGGGTGATGGTCCCTTTGAGAACCATGTTTCTCTGGAAAATTATTTCTTGTGAAATGTAACATGCTTCCAGTAACTGATCATGCAACTAACCTGGATGCAAGATAAAATTAGTTTAGAAAAGGCAAACAAGAAGTTAAGTACAAGGAGGAATAGATTCCTGGATGTGGTTCTGTTTTCAAGCAGTTTAATTTAGTTTAAAAAAAGCTGGTTGCAGGGAATGTTTCTTTCAAGCCAAATTCAGTTGAAATTCTGTGTGCTGGCTAAAAAGGTTAAAACTCTTCATAGATGAAGGACTCTGCTAGCAACGTGTTCGACTTATAGCATATCCAAGCTGAGAAGAGAGAGTTACTACATGCCAAATTCCAGAGTTAAAGAACATTCGAACTAGAAGAGTTCTGACCCAAGGTGGCTATGTATAGTGAAGCTTGTGTTGAATAGAGAGTGTATAACTGTGGGACGGTGGAGGAGGTTTGATGGAAACCTTGCCAGAAGTAAGAAGAGGGCCAAAGACATTTCAATCCTTATACAAATCTTTGAAAGAGCACTCAGACAAGTGCTTAATTTTCTAATTTCTGATAAGTTTCTGACTTGTGTAAGTCAAAGGGGTATGGAAGGAAATTTCAGTTAAGAAGTTTGGTTTAGAGGACAGTGTTCATTGTACTTTCCATATCTTTAGTGTAACTGACTTGGTAAGACAGAGGCTGGGATTTTCCAGCCCCACTGTGACAGGACCCAGTGCGTGAGATGGGGTGATTTAGCCAAAAGTCCATTGACTTTGCTCGGGACAGGATGATCCCAGCGGCGGGCGGGGCCAGATAACCCCACCCAGAGTGCAAATGTGAACCATGTTCTTTTGTTTTTGTGTAGTAAAATAATTTTGTTCTGAACAGTGAACCTTGTGGCTTTGTTCTTTTAGTAATTACATGGATTTCCAGGTTTCCAGAAAAATGTTACTGATCTCTACCAAGATCATAAAACAACTGGGGGCCACTGAGTAGTGACAAACCACTGCAGAAAAGGTGAATAAGAAGAAGACCTAACAGGTGACCTGGCATCCACCCAGGCACCGAAAACATCAAACGCACATCCTGCTCAGCTGACCCGGTATAGACCTCCTCACTGACATCTGGGTACTTTTGCCACAATTGATTAGCTGTCCCACAGATTAGTTAAACAACAGCCTGACATTGTTATACTCACTGTATTATACCTTGAACCAATGTCCCAGACCAACCCTGGGTATGTCCTGTCCCACTGGTAGGGCCGACCAACAGAAGCAGTAGTGCAGTGGTACATAGTCGTGTAGAAATGGCTCTGGGAAGCCTCAACATTGACGCTGGTATCAGGTCAAGAATGGATGACAAAACCTCCAGCTAATTACTACCCACCCATCTCCATGGGCAACACGGTAGCACAGTGGTTAGCGAAGTTGCTTCACAGCTCCAGAGCCCCAGGTTCGATTCCTGGCTTGGGTCACTGTCTGTGCGGAGTCTGCACATTCTACCCGTGTCTGCGTGGGGTTCCTCCGGGTGCTCCGGTTTCCTCCCACAGTCCAAAGATGTGCGGGTTAGGTGGATTGGCAATGCTAAATTGCCCTTAGTATCCAAGAAAGGTTACGTGGGGTGACTGGGTTATGGGGATAGGGTGGAGGTGTGAGCTTGGGTAGGGTGCTCTTTCCAAGGGTCGGTGCAGACTCGATGGGCCGAATGGCCTCCTTCGGCACTGTAAATTCTATGAAATTCTATGAAATTCAGTTGATGAATCAGTACTGCTCTGTGTTGAATGCCGCTTGGAAGAAGCACTAAGTGTACTACAGAATGCAGTGTGGGTCGAAGACTTCAAAATCCACCCCCACGAGTGGCTGAGATGCCCCTCTACCTACCGGGCTGACTGAATTCTTTTTTAAAAAAATATTTTTATTCTCCTCCTTTTTCACATTTTCTCCCAAATTTACACCCACCAACAATAAACATAAGCAGTAACGAATATAATGTCAGTCCCCATATCAACAACAATCCCATCCTCCCACCAACCGCCAAACAACTGCCCGTATGTTAACATAAACAAATAACAAAAAGGATTCCGGAATCACCCATAGTCACCATTAACACATACAGTCCCCCTCCCCCTAACCCTCCCAACCCCCCATAATGTTCGATGTTATCCAATTTTTGTAAGTGCACAATGAATAATGCCCATGAATTGTAGAACTCCTCCATCCTTCTCCTCAGTTCAAACTTTACCTTCTCAAGAGTCAAGAATTCCAACAGGTCCCCCCGCCACGCTAGAGCACAGGGTGGAGAGGTTGCTCTCCATCCCAACAGGATCCGTCTTCGGGTGATCAACGAGGCGAAGGCTACAACATCTGCCTCCGCACCCATTTCCAACCCCGGCTGGTCCAACACCCCGAATATGGCCTCCCAAGGGCCCGGGTCCAGTTTCACATGACCACTTTAGAAATCACCCTAAAAACCTCCTTCCAGTAATCCTCCAGCCTTGGACAGGACCAAAACATATGAACGTGATTCGCCGCCCCCCCCCCCCGCCCCCCAACGTTCATACACATCTTCTCCCCCCACAAAGAGCCGGGTCATCCTCGCTCTTGTGAGGTGTGCTCTATATACCATCTTCAGCTGTATCAGCCCCAACCTCACGCACGAGGTGGAGGCGTTCACTCTCCGGAGCACCTCACACCAGAACCCCTCCTCCATACCCTCTCTACAACTCTTCCTCCCACTTTGCTTTGATCCTTTCCAGTGCTGCCATTTCCTCTTCCAAAATAGCTCCGTAAACTGCTGACACTACCCCCTTCTCTAGTCCCCCTGTCGTCAGCACCTCCTCCAGCAATGTGGAGGCTGGCTCCACCGGGAAGCTCTGTATCTCCTTCCTGACAAAATCACGAACCTGCATGCATCTAAACATTTCCCCCTGCTCCAGCCCATACTTCGCTCCCAGCTCCTTCAATTCTGCAAACCGACCCCCAAGAAACAAATCTTTTAGTGTCTCAATCCCCTTCTCCTCCCATCTCCGAAAATTTCCATCCCACTTCCCTGGCTCAAATCTGTGGCTCCCGGGGGATCGGCATTTCCCTTGACCCTGCCCCAAGCAGAAGTGTTCGCGAAACTACTCCCTGAGTATTTCCCCGGGGCCATCGGGAGCAGCGCTGTTGCTAGCGCCTTCAATTCCGACCCCCGACACAAACTCTCCTCCATTCTGACCCATTGGGAGTCAACCCCTCTGACCCAGCTCCATACCTTCTCCACATTCGCCGCCCTATAATAATACATCAGGTTCGGAAGACCCAAATCCCCTACCTGCCTTCCCCTCTGTAGCAGCACCTTTCTAACTCTGGCCACCTTCCCTCCCCATATGAACAAGGTAATCATTCCTTCAATCTCTCTAAAAATGCCTTTGGCAGGAAAATCGGCACGTATTGGAAAATAAACAGAAATCGCGGCAACACGTTCATTTTAACCACCTATACCCAACCTGCCAGTGACAGAGGGAGACCATCCCATCTTGCCAGATCAGCTTTCACTCTCCCCACCAAACTAGAAATGTTGTACCTACGGAGCCCCCCCACTCCCGGGCAACCTGCACCCCCAGGTGTCTAACGTGAGTCCCTGCCTTACAGAATGGCAGCCACCCCTGGCCCAGACACTACAAAATATTCATTCTTGTCTAGATTTAATTTGTACCCGAGAAAGACCCAAACACCCAAAGCAGCTCCAATATTCCCCCTATTGACACACTCGGTTTCGACCCCTGTAACAACAAGTCATCGGCATATAAGGACACCCTATGCTTTATTGCCCCCCCCCCCACACTATCCCTTTACAAAACCCGAACTTCTTTACGCGACGGCCAATGGCTCAATCGCGAGTGCAAACAGCAGGGGGGGACAGAGGACACCCCTGCTTAGTCCCACAGTGGAGAGAAAAGTATCTCGAGCTGATGTTATTTCTGCGGACACTAGCCCTTGGATCCTTATACAGTAGCTTTACCTAGTCCCAATCCCCAACCGCTCCAGAACTGCCATCAAGTACCCCCATTCTACCCGGTCAAATGTTTTCCGGGCGTCCAATGCCACAACCACCTCTGTTTCCTCCCCTTCCGCCGGTGCCATAACCACGTTCAATACCCTCCTAACGTTCGAAAAAAGCTGCCTCCCTCTAACAAACCCCATCTGATCTTCCCTATCACCTTCGGGAGGCACTCCTCCAGGCTACCTGCCAGTACCTTTGCGTCCACGTTTAAAAGTGATATGGGCCTATACGACCCACACTCCGTCGGATCCTTAGCTTTTTTAAGCAACAGGGAAATCAACGCCTGCCTCAAAGTTTGTGGTAACACCCCCTTCCCTATCTCCTCCTCAAACATCCCCAACATCAAGGGTGCCAGGTTATCCTTGAATTTTTATAATATTCCACCATAAACCATCCGGCCCTGCCACCGACTGCATCCTCACAATCGCATCTTTTATCTCCTGCTCCACCATCGCTCCATCTAATGTAGTCCTGTCCCCCTCCCCTAACCTTGGGTACTCCAGCCCGTCTAGAAATTCCTGCATCTCCCGGTTTCCCCCAGGTGGCTCTGACCTGTACACCCTCTCATAGAATTCCTCAAAGATCATATTAATCTGATCCGGAGCCATCACCAACTTCCCTGTCCTGCCACGCACCTGAACAATTTCCCTTGCTGCCACCTCCCTCTCCCCGCCTTCTCTCCATGTTCGTAAACTGCACCCCTTGCTCGCCTCAGTTGGAGCACCGCCTTCCTGATAGATAGTCGATCAAAGCTCGCCTGTCATTCCTTCCTCTTTTCCAACTTTGCTGGGTCCCCATCTTCTGCATAACTCCTATCTACCTCCAGCATCTCATCTATTACCCTCTGCTGCTCCAACCTCTCCTCTTTGTCCACCCGAGCCTCACCCCTCACCACCGCCTTTAGAGCCTCCCAGACAACTGCCTTCGACACCTCACCAGTACAGTTGAAACTTACATATTCCTCAATTACTTTTTCAATTTTGTCACAGAACTCTCGGTCCCCCAACAGTCCCACATATAATTTCCACCCCGGCCTCTGTACTACCCCCTTCTCCAGTACCATAACAACCCAGTGCGGAGCATGATCTGATATTGCAATTGCCGAGTACACCGATCCCTTAACTCCAGCCAGCAAAGCCTTCCCCACCACAAAAAAGTTGACCTGCGAGTATACCTTATGGACGGCTGAGAAAAAAGAGTACTCCCGCTCCCTCGGGCGCAGAAACCTCCAAGGGTCCATGTGGTGGTATGTATTAGGGGTATTACGGTACCCTGTGATGCCAAGAGGCTATTGGTGGATAGACGCTGGGTCCCGATTGGATCAGCCGCCTACTGGCTCCACCCAGTAAGGTGGAATATAAGAGCCTGGGTTCTCCCAGCAGCCGCATTCTGTAACTGTGCTGCTGGGGAACAAGTCTGCGTAATAAAGCCATCGATTGGCTCCATCTTTTCTCGTCTCGTGAGTGATTGATCGTGCGACAATTTAATACGCAGACTTAAAGGACATGGAGCTCCAAATCAGTCCGGAGTGTCTGCGAATCAGCCCCCACGCGGCAAACTCAGCGGCCACTTTTAAACACTGGCTAGCATGTTTCGAAGGATACCTCCGAACGGCCACCTGTGTGACTACAGAAGACCAAAAAATGCAAGTCCTGCATTCCAGGGTGAGCCCGGAAATCTACACTCTCATAGAGGACACGGAGGACTTCCAGTCGACGCCTGCCATGCTGATGGGAATCTATGTTCGGCCCGTCAACCAGGTCTACGCATGCCACCAGCTCGCGACGAGACGGCAGATCCCCGGGGAATCGCTGGACGAATTCTACGGTGCGCTGTGATACTGGGGAGAAACTGCAACTGCCCATCGGTTTTGGTTAATGAACATACGGAACTACTAGTTCGGGATGCCTTCGTAGCAGGTATGCGCCCGTCCCAAATTCGCCCGCGATTGCTGGAGAGAGACGCACTAGGCCTCAAGGAGGCACGGGCCCTCGCTGCCTCGCTCGATGTGGCGTCACAGAATGCCCGTGCCTACGGCCCCGACCGCGCGGCTGCCCCTTGGGCACCGGGGACCCCAGCCACGACCGACCCCCCGGCACCCCCACCCCACCGCAGGCCTGTGCTGCCAGAGTGCCAGCCCACCCGGGGGGGCCCCGCTGCTACTTTTGCGGGCAAACAAAACACCCCCGGCTGCGCTGCCCGGCCCACTAAGCACTCTGCAAAGGGTGCAGCAAAAAAGGGCACTTTGTAGCGGTGTGCCAGGCCCGGGGGGTCGCCGCAATCTACCGGGGAGAACCAGTATCCCAAACTCAAACCCCCCCAATGATCCATATGGGGCCACCGGTGCCGCCATTTTGGGTCCCGGACTCCATACGCCCCCAACCGCGCGGCTGCCCCTTGGACACCGTGGACCCCCGCCACCACCGACACCCCCGGCACCCCCCCAATGATCCATGTGCGGCCAACGGGCGCCGCCATTTTGGGTCCCGGACTCCATGCAGGAGGGAGGGGCGCCGCCCTCTTGGGTCCCGGACTCCATGCGGGAGGGAGGGGCGCCGCCATTTTGTGCTCCCCCGGCCACGTGCGATCAATGGGCGGCGCCATCTTATCCACCCCCGACCGTGTGCGACCCGTGCACGCCGTCATCTTGGCTGACGGCCAAGGACCCCGGAATGGACGACTTCACGGAGCCTGAAGAAAACGCCCCGATGCAGCAACAGCGACTGGCTTCGGTGACCCTGGACCAGTCGCGGCCCCGAACACTCCAAAAGGCAACAACGACGGTACTCGTCAACGGGTACGAGACGCCCTGCCTGATCGACACTGGGAGCACGGAGAGTTTTATACACCCCGATACGGTAAGACGCTGTTCTCTTCTGATCCACCCGAGTAATCAAAAAAATTTCCTGGCAGCAGGATCCCATTCCGTAGAGATCAAAGGGTTCTGCATCGCGAACCTCACGGTGCAGGGCAGGGAGTTCAAGAACTACCGGCTTTACGTCCTCCCCCACCTCTGCGCTGCCACATTCCTGGGGTTGGATTTTCAGTGCAACCTCCAGAGTTTAACATTTTAATTCGGCGGCCCTATACCCCCACTCACTATCTGCGGCCTCGCGACCCTCAAGGTCGACCCGCCTTCCCTGTTCGCGCACCTCACCCCGGATTGCAAACCCGTCGCCACTGGGAGCAGACGGTACAGCGCCCAGGACCAAACCTTTATCCGGTCTGAAGTCCAGCGGCTGCTGCGGGAAGGCATAATCCAGGCCAGCAATAGTCCCTGGAGAGCTCAGGTGGTAGTTGTAAAGACCAGGGAGAAGCAGAGGATGGTCATAGACTATAGTCAAACCATCAATAGGTACACACAGCTGGATGCGTACCCTCTCCCCCGCATATCCGATGTGGTCAATCGGATTGCACAGTACAAGGTCTTTTCCACGGTGGACCTTAAGTCCGCATATCACCAGCTCCCCATCCGCCCGAGCGACCGCAAATAAACTGCCTTTGAAGCAGACGGGCGGCTCAATCATTTCTTAAGGGTTCCATTCGGCGTCACTAACGGAGTCTCGGTCTTCCAACGGGAGATGGACCGAATGGTTGACCAGCACGGTTTGCGGGCTACGTTCCCGTACCTCGATAACGTCACCATCTGCGGCCACAATCAGCAGGACCACGATGCCAACCTCCGAAAATTCCTCCAGACCGCAAACGCCCTGAATCTCACGTACAACAGGGAAAAATGCGTGTTTAGCACCGACCGTCGAGCCATCCTTGGCTACGTAGTGCGAAATGGAGTTATAGGCCCCGACCCTGAACGCATGTGCCCCCTTATGGAGTTTCCCCTCCCTCACTGTTCCAAGGCCCTGAAACGCTGTCTGGGCTTTTTCTCTTATTATGCCCAGTGGGTCCCCCACTACGCGGACAAGGCCCGTCCGCTAATCCAGTCCACGGTCTTTCTCCTGTCGACAGAGGCCCGCCAGGCCTTCAGCCGCATCAAAGCGGATATCGCAAAGGCCACGATGCACGCAATCGACGAATCCCTCCCCTTCCAAGTCAAGAGCGACACGTCCGACGTAGCTCTGGCGGCCACCCTCAACCAAGCGGGCAGACCCGTGGCCTTTTTTTCACGCACCTTCCACACTTCAGAAATCCTCCACTCCTCAGTGGCAAAGGAGGCCCAGACCATAGTGGAAGCTGTGCGACATTGGAGGAATTACCTGGCCGGTAGGAGATTCACTCTCCTCACTGACCAATGGTCGGTTGCCTTCATGTTCGATTATGCACAGCGGGGCAAGATCAAGAACGACAAGATCTTGTGGTGGAGGATCGAACTCTCCACCTATATAACTATGAGATCTTGTATCGTCCCGGAAAGCTGAAAGAGCCTTCCGATGCCCTATCCCACGGCACATGTGCCAACACACAAGTGGACCGTCTCCGAACCCTCCAAAAGGACCTCTGCCACCCGGGGGTCACTCAGTTCTATCACTTCGTGAAGACCCGCAACCTGCCCTACTCCATCGAGGAGGTCAGAACAGCCACCAGGAACAGCCAAATCTGCGCAGAGTGCAAGCCGCACTTCTACAGGCCAGATAAAGCACACCTGATAAAGGCTTCCCGTCCCTTTGAGCGCCTTAGTCTGGACTTCGAAGGCCCCCTCCCCTCCACCGGCCGCAACACGTACTTCCTGAACGTGATTGACAAGTACTCCCGGTTCCCTTTCGCCATCCCCTGCCCCGACATGGCCGCGGCCACGGTCTTAAAGCCCTCTGCACCATCTTTACACTGTTCGGTTGCCCCGCCTACATGCATGAGCGACAAACTGTGTAAATTCCTGCTCAGCAAAGGCATTGCTTCGAGTAAGACGACCAGTTACAACCCCCAGGGGAACGGTCAGGTAGAGAGGGAGAACGGAACGGTCTGGAAGACCGTCCTGCTGGCCCTACAGTCCAGAAGTCTCCCAGTTTCCCGCTGGCAGGAAGTCCTCCCGGACGCCCTCCACTCCATCCGGTCGCTACTTTGTACAAGAACGAATCAAACACCTCACAAACGCCTCCTCGTCTTCCCTAGGAAGTCCTCCTCCTGAACATCACTTCCGACCTGGCTAGCAGCCCCGGGACCCATCCTGCTCCGAAAACATGTGCGGACGCACAAATCGGACCCGTTGGTCGAGAGCGTTCATCTCCTCCACGCAAACCCTCAATACGCCTATGTGGCGTACCCCGACGGCCGATCGGACATGGTCTCCCTGCGGGACCTGGCACCCACCAGAGCTCCACATGCCCCCTCCCTCCCACCGACGCACCCCACAGCCGCCCCCTCCGAAGCTCCACACACCCCCCCAACACCAATCACCCCCTCCCTCCCACCGGTGC
Organism: Scyliorhinus torazame; assembly: GCF_047496885.1. Lineage (NCBI taxonomy): Eukaryota > Metazoa > Chordata > Chondrichthyes > Carcharhiniformes > Scyliorhinidae > Scyliorhinus > Scyliorhinus torazame. The sequence continues at coordinate 143,604,580 of NC_092717.1, read as the reverse complement.
ACCCCACAGCCGCCCCCTTCCCGGGTGGATCGGTCCTCCCCCCAGTCGCGACTAGGGGTAGTGGAGCAGGAAGAGGCATCGCTACGCTCCCAGAGACGACGGTGCCCGGGCCAGTGCCTGCATCACCACTGGGGCTGAGACGATCGGCGAGGATGACCAGGGCACCGATTTGACTCATCGAATCCGTATAATAAAGCAAGAAATGCCTCTGTAAATAATTCAGTTGCCCAGTAAAAGTGGCATTGTAAATAGTACTGATAGTTTGATCGGAACATAGCCGCCGTGTTAGCGGCATCCTAGGTAGCGACTCTGTAAACCCCTACCACCATACGGCCCACTACCCCCACCGGGTTCTTTTTTAACAAGGGGTGAATGTGATGGTATGTATTAGGGGTATTACGGTACCCTGTGATGCCGAGAGGCTATTGGTGGATAGACGCTGGGTCCAGATTGGATCAACTGCCTACTGGCTCCACCCAGTAAGACGGAGTATGAGAGCCCGGGTTCCCCCAGCAGCCGCATTCTGTAACTGTGTTGCTGGGGAACAAGTCTGCGTAATAAAGCCATCGATTGACTCCATCTCTTCTCGTCTCGTGAGTGATTGATTGTGCTACATGGAGCGCTGAGAAAAACGAGTTCTCCCGTTCCCTCAGGCGCAGAAACCTCCAAGGGTCCACCCCTCCCATTTCCACCATTAGCCCAGCCAAAGCCTTTGCGCCCCCCTGACGGGACCAGCAAGCGTGGCCGTGACCTGTCCAACCTTGTCTCCTGCACAAAGTTCCAGCCTCCCCCCCGACTATCAGTTTGTGTGTGTCCAAGTCGGGGATGGCCCCAAACACCTTCTTCACGAATCCCACATCGTCCCAATACCATACACACTTACCAGCACCACTAGCCTCCCCTTCAGCGCCCCTGTCACAATCACTTATCTACCCCCTTGATCTGCAACCACATTCTCCATCTGGAACCGTACCCTTTTGCTGACCATTACCGCTACCCCTCGAGCCCTTCCGTCAAATCCAGAGTGAAACACCTGACTAACCCATCCCTTTTTAAGTCTCACCTGGTCCTTCACCCTCAAGTGAGTCTCCTGCAGCATTGCTACATCGGCTTTCAAACTTTTAAGATGCGCAAGCACCCTTGACCTCTTGACTGGACCTCCTAACCCCCTCACGTTCCACGTGACTATCCTAAATGGGGGTCTCTCACCCCCCCCCCCCCCTTCTTACCCACCATCATCATACCACCGGGCCCTGCCCCATGAGCCTGACCATCCCCGATCCATTATTAATATCAAACCCCTTCCCCCCTTCCCAGAATCATCCTCTGCACTTCCTCTTGAAGAAACGTCTCCCAGTGTTGATCCCTTCCCCATTGCTCGCCTCGTAGGCCCATCGAAACCTGCAAACCAGGCTCCAACGTCCGTAGCCCTCCTCTCACTTCACCAGCTGACCGAATTCTGCATGATATATTTGCCAGCATGTGTCTGCAGCAGATGGCGGAAGAACCAATGAGAAAAAGACCTACTCTCCTTGTCCTCACCAATCTGTGTCACAGATGGATCTGTCTTTGACAGTATTGATCGAAGTGATCACCATGAAGTTCTTGTAGAGGACACTCTCCATGGGGTTGTATCGCAATGTGATTGATTCAGAATAGATTTTTAAGGTTATGGTGGGGTGCAGACAGGAAAGTGACAATCAAATTAACCATTATCTTATTGAATAGTGGTGTGGTCTTGAGGGACCAACCAGCCTAATTCTACTCCTATTTCTTATGTTCTTAACAGGACTGCAGGCACAGTGGAGGCAGTATATTGTAGGTAAAGCTAAGTGACCCCATAACTTAGAGATCAGGTCATAACTCTGCCACATCCAGCATTTACCTGACAATGTGAATTTTCTTTTAAATTAATTTACGGAATGTGGGCATCGCTGGTTAGGCCAGCATATATTGCCCATCCCTAGTTGCCCTTCAGAAGGTGAACCTCTGCAGTCCCTGAGGTGTAGGTACACCCACAGTGCTGTTAGGGAGGGTGTTCCAGGATTTTGACCGAGCGACAGTGAAGGAACGACAAAATATTTCCAAGTCAAGGTGGTGAGTGACTTGGAGGGGAACCTCCAGGTGATGGGATTCCCAAGTATCGACTGTTCTTCGCCTTCAAGGTGGTAGTGGTCATAGGTTTGGAAGGTGCTGTCTAAGGAACCTTGGTGAGTTACTGCAGTGCATCATGTAGATGGTACAGACGGCTGCCACTGTTCTTCGGTGGTAGAGGGTTTGAATGTTTGTTGAAGGGGTAGCAAATCAAGCAGGCTGCTTTATCACGATGGTGTAAACTTCTTGAGTGTTGTTGGAGCTGCACTCATCCAGGCAAGTAGAGAGTACCCCATTTCGCTCCTGACTTGTTCCTTGTAGATGGTGGACATGCTTTGGGGGGGGGCAGGATGTGAGATACTTGCCATAGAATTCCTAGCTTTTGACCTGCTGTGGTAGCCACAGTATTAATATGGCTAGTCCAGTTCAGTTCCTGATCAATGGTAACCCCCAAGTGTTGATTCAGGAGGATGCAGCGATGGTAATGCCATTGAATGTCAAGGGGTAATGGTTAGATTCTCTCTTGTATGAGATGGTCATTGCCTGGTATTTGTGTGGCATGAATGTAACTTGCCACTTGTCAGCCCATACCTGGGTATTGTCCAGGTCGTTCTGCTTATGGACATGGACCTCTTCATTATCTGAAGAATCACGAATGGTGCTGAACATTGTGCAGTCATCTGCAAACATCCCCACTTCTGACCTTATGATGGAAGGGATGTTATTGATGAAGCAGCTGAAGATGGTTGTGCCTTCTCTGAGGAACTCCTGTAGCAATATCCTGGAGTTAATGTTCTTTAGGGAAGGAAATCTGCCACCTTTAGTAGCTCTGGCCTACACGTGACTCCAGAGCCATAGCAATTAGGGATGGACAGTAAATGCTGGCCCAGACTGCGATGCCCACATCCCATGAATGAATAAAAAAACAGTTGTGATGATTTACCTCCAACCAGCACAACCATCTTCCTTTGTGCCAGGTATGACTCCAACCAGTGGAGAGTTTTCCCCCTGATTCCCATTGACTCCAGTTTAGCTCGGGCTCCTTGATGCCACACTCAGTCAAATCCTGCCGGATGTCAAGGGCAGTCGCTCTCACCTCTGGCTCTTTTTTCCATGTTTGAACCAAAGCTGTATTGAGGTCAGGAGCTGAGTGATCCTGTTGGAACACAAACTGAGCGTCCGTGAGCAGGTTATTGCTGAGTAAGTGCCACTTGATAGCACTGTTGATGACTCCTTCCATCACTTTACTGATGATGGAGAGTAAACTGATAGGTAATTGGCTGGGTTGGGTTTGTCCAGGTATGTTCTGTCCACAAAAAGCAGGACAAATCCAATTCAGTTAATTACCACATTATGAATCTACTGTCAGTCATCAGCAAGCGATAAAATATATCATTGTGAGTGCTATTAAATGACAGTTAGTTCATACACTTTGGATTTCGGCAAGGTTATTTGGTTCCAGACTTCATTACAGCCTTGGTCCAAACATGAACAAAAGAACTAAATGCTGGAGGTGAGATGATAGTGACTGCCCTTGACATCAAGACAGAATTTGACCAAGTTTTGCACAAAAGAAATACTGAGCAGGTTGAGCCTAGGAGGAGAAGAGCGAGAGGCGATTTTATTGAAACATATAAGATTCTGAAGGGGTTTGACAAGGCAAATGCTGAGAGGATGTTTTCCCTTCCAAGTGAATCTAAAACTAGGGGACAAAGTTTTAAAATGACAGGTCTCCCATTTAAGTCAGAGATGAGGAGATTTTGTTTTACTTTTAGGTCATTAGTCTTTGGAATAGTCCCAGGATATTGCTACAGGGGTTCCTCAGAGAAGGCACAACCATCTTCAGCTGCTTCATCAATAACATCTCTTCCATCATAAGGTCAGTAGAGCGGGGTCATTGAATATCTTCACGGTTGCGATGGACAGAGTTTTGATCAATACAAGAGTCAAAGATTAAGGAGAGTAGACAGGAAAAGTGGAGTTAAGGCCACAATCAGATTAGCCATGATGTTAAATGGTGGACGAGGTTCATGGGGCCAAATGGCCTACTCCTGCTCCTATTTCTTATGTTCTTTGTTTTTATGAGTCCTAGCAAAGCTGAGGTCAGTGTGAATTGGGGGTGGGGGAGACGGAGTTGGGGGGGGGGGATCTCTCTAGGTTGGAGTCATACCAAGCAGAAAGGAAGATGGTTGTGGTTGTTGGAGGTCCGTTATCTCAATCCCAGGGCTGTTCCGCAGGGGAGTGTCCTTGGCTCAACCAGCTTCAGCTGTTTCATCAATATCCTTCCCTCCATCATAGAATCATAGAATTTACAGTGCAGAAGGAGGCCATTCAGCCCATCGAGTCTTCACTGGCCCCTGGAAAGAGCACCCTACTTAAGCCCATGCCTCCACCCTATCCCTGTAACCCAGAAACACCACCCCATCTTTTGGACACTAAGGAGTAATTTAGGGACAATAATGTCGAAAGTGGGGATGTTCGGGTATGATTGCACAATGTTCTTTCCCATTTGCAATTTCCTTCATCTTCTCCGACACTGAAGCAGTCCCTATCCATCTGCAGCAATGTTGAGACAACACTCAGGATTGGGCTGGTGAATGATATGTAATATTTGTGCCACGTAAGACAAAGACCACCTCCAAAATGAGAGATCCTCACGATCTCCCATTGATGTTCAATGGCATTTACCATTGTTGAATCACCCCTTCAACATTTCGGGGATTACTATTGATCAGAAACTTAACTGGGCCATTGGTATAAATACTATGGCTACATTCTGTGGTGAGTAGTCCACCTCCTGACTCCCCAAAACCTGTCCACAATCCAAAAGGCAATAGTCAGGAGTGTGATGGAATATTTTCTGTTTCCCTGGATAAGTGCTACCCCAACAGTACTCAAAAAGCGTCACACCGTCCAGTAAAAAACAGCCCATTCACCACCTTCAACAATAACTCCACCCACCACCAGTCAACAGTAGCAGCAGTGTGTACCATCTACATGAGGCACAACAAGAACTCACCAAAGCTCCTTAGGCAGCATCTTCCAGACCCACAACCTCTACCACCTAGAAGGACAAGGGCAGTAAATGCCTGGGAACTCCTCCACATGCAAGTTCCCCTCCAAGTCACGCAATGTCTTGACTTGGAACTTTATCACCGTTCCTACACTGTTGCTGGGTCCAAATCCTGGAACTTCCTCCCTATCAGCACTCTAGGTGTACCTTCACCACACAGACTGCAGTGGTTCGAGAAGACAGCTCACCATCACCTTTTCAAAGGCAACTAGGATTTTGAGCAATAAATGCTGACCTGTCAGTGACACTCAGATCCTATGAATGAATAAAAAAGTTACTCAAACTGTTCCCACTTAAACAGCTTGTAATGTCTCAAAATTCAGTACAGTATGGTTGTGGAATTTATTTTTTGTTAATCTTACAGTTAAACACTGATAAGATCAGCACAATTTTACATCAGAAAAAGTTAATTCCAATGAAAAAGGTGACCTCATCAAATGCTCCTTTGCAATGTCTCAAATAATAAATAGTAGATTTCACAACCATGGCAAGGCATTACTGATATAAATCCATGAGTATGAAAAGGAAATGCCTGACTAAAGATGCAAAGATAAGTGAGTTATGCTTTTCTGGCACAAAAATGAATTAAACCAAAGAATGTGCATTCCAGAAGTTGATATTCTTTTCAATACTTCTATTTTAATAGTTCCTGTTTGGGCTGCCTTTCCTTATTTCCACAGATATCTTGACATATCATCCTTTTTTTGTGTTTCGATAAAACAGAATATATTCTGTTTGTTTTGTAAAACATGCAGCAGGGCTGTTATAATCTATTCTACAATGTGCCACACAATGCTGCCAGTTATGGGATAACTACCTGTGGGAAAATGATGTTTTAGCATCGCTGCAGGTAGTTATCACAGTATTGAGAATACTGAAAATAACACTATCACCCATGCAATTAGATAATAATGAACCAGCAGGCATGTGTACACTTGGGAGGCAAGCGGGGTTACCATAGTGATTATTGTTATTCAATCATTTTAGCTTTAAGGATGAAGCATTTGTAAAGTATTTCCCTCCTTGCCCATTCTCCTGACCTCTGTGTGAGATGTACCGTCTATCATTGAGACCTGTTCCCATGTCTCGATGAATGGAACACAGGCCACTGGGAAATTTTATGCTTTGGACATAAGTTGCTCTGTCTGATTTTCTCTTCTCCCTTGTTTTTTTGACCCTCTATTCAGTGCCTCTCACAGCAGTATAACTCAGATTTGGAAGATTACAGGGTCAATCCCACATGCCAGAGCATTATTATGCCCCGATATGCTGCTTACACACACTGTACTTCTGTGTTGCTGTGTTTTCAATTTTCCACTTGAAAGGAAGCATAAAATAGATGAACCCCAATGTATGTCTTTGTTCCATTGCCACTTAAAGTTCTTTTCAGAAAATTAAAAAATTAAAGCTAATTCTGTGATGCTTAGTGGGTGCACACAAATTACTGTCGAACAGTTAAATAGAGCTGAGGACGAAAGATCCTACATGATTACAGCAATCTGTTAGGCAACCACACCACTGACTTGGATTTTACCATGATCTAATAATTCAAATCACATACTGGTGTCAAAACGGTGAAAATGATTTCTTATTTTCAGAGTCATGGTGCAAGACAAAATAAATTTTAAAATGAGTTGTCAATGAATAGAATACAGCTGTGTGAAGTCTGAAGGTTAGATTCAAGACTGGAGTCCAAGTAAACACCATGGCCATACTTTGCAGACACCTTTCTTCACGGAATCATCTAATTAATAATATAGCCAAATTTTGTAACTGTTGCTGTCTGGTTGCAATTACATAGTCAGTAAGAATAAATACGGGATATTGGATGTCTACAATAAGTCACAAATGTAATTTCGCAAACTACTACAAAACTCAAACAATTGATCAATACAGAAAAGTGTGTTCTGGCAGACTTTTGTGATTCCTTACGGAGGCAACTTATTTTATTTTTTGTGTTTTAAATTATTTTAATAAGTATACTATGTATGTCACCAGTGAAGTGCAGAAGAATGTTATAGATGAAAGACTAACAATAGTAGTGATGCAGGACTTGACGATTCAGTGTCACATGATACTCTGTGCTTTCAGTTTGCGTATCAGACTGCTATCATCAGGTTTCTTTCAGCAATGCATTACTAGGAAATACATCACATGCTGTATATAATACAGGAGGATTATGATTGAACCTCAGCAGCTTTCATTGTTCTGCCTCAGATCTGATACCCTGATGCTGTGTTACAGAACACAAATAAACACGGGAAAGGAGATGTAAACCTGATCTGACACTAACAATTCATGTCAGGTATGTGTCTACCCATATTTTTGTGGACTAGGCTGTATTTTAGCACTTCATCTGTCTTTTGCTTTAACCTAGAGCACAATTTGTCTTTCATTACTGCCTCCATTATTTCAAATCAATTGCACCATGATTAAAGCACCAATATCCATTCAACATATGGGTCTCAACAACGGCTTGGAGATAGGTGGAGTTCATTCAACACAGCTAGACTCGAACCACATCATGGAAATTCAATCGATTTAGATATAGATATGTAAGTACATGCAGTTGATTATTGAAAACACAGCTTATTTATTCATGGACCCATTACATGCTGGTGTGTTTGGACACAGTACCAGTCAACTGGATCATGTTGAGAAAGGATAAATTGGGCAAATGCCCCCAGCTTAGAGATGTTGGAAAAGGAGCCTGAACATTTGTCGCGATCTATTTTTTGATATGTGTGTGTGTGTGTGTGGGGGGGGGGGGGGGGGGTGACGAACTCTTATTGCAGCTCGTTGACCCACCTTTTGGTAGTCCGATCAAAAATACTAAACTCACGCCACATCCACCAAATTTCACATGGGGAGTATGTTGTTGAGACTTGAGGGAGTTTTAGAGGAATGGATTGAATTCTATATTGAATGTCTTCCCCGTGGCCTCAGCCTGTCAGCTGAAGATTGGCACTGTCCTGGAGAAAGGAGAAAGTTAATTGGACAGTTGATCTTTTTCTCGAAGTCAATTTTGGGGGCGGGCGATGAGTGACCTTACCCGAGTTGAACTACCTGGTTCTCAAACTAAACCTTTCTGTGTTCCCCAGATCTCGATAATAAAGCATTAGCTTGCTTGTGTTGCGACAATTTACTTTCCAGAAAGCCTGAGATTAGGGTAACGAAAATCCCCACAGATATTGCCTGGCCCTCCCTCCTCAGTGAGCTGGAGGGTCTCAGCCCCACAGTGGGTGGGTGTATATCTATCTCTATGTCTATACAGTGAAGTGCTCTCACCTGCTGGCCATGCTCTGGCGGCAGTGTTGCCTGAAGGGCATCAGGTGGTAGTTCATGGCGTCCAGCAGCAGCTTCTGGCACACTGGGTCGGTCCGCATGAAATCCACCGACTGCACCCTTTCCACCAGCTCGGTGGCGGGGATGAGGGCGAAGCGGAGGCGCTTCATCAGGTCCGGGGCGTACTGCATGCGAGTGTCCCGGTCGTGTTCGAGCCACAGAACGGACATCTGAAAGAGAGCCAGCTCCGACTCTACAGGTGGCGGCATCGAGTCCATCATGGCGCACACCTCCTCCAAATCCAGCAGCAGGATGTCCTCCACGAAGTACTTGTTGGCCAGCTTCTTGGTGTCGTCCAGCCTGTGGATGGCGGCGATCTGGCAGATCTGCTTGTAGTTCTGCATGGAGATCTGGTCGTTGAGGAACTGGGCGCAGAGTTTGGTGACGGGAGGGATGTGCAGGATCTTGCTGACCGACAGCACGTCCTCCACCGTGTCCAGAGACAGGGTCATGTTGGCCGTGTAGATGTACTCCAGCACCAGGCACACGCCCGTGGCCGAGCAGCCCTGCAGCACGATGTTGTTGATGGACCTGGAGATGTCCTCGGCCGGGGAGGAAGGGGTCCGGCTCCCCGGCTCGCTCGAGCTCTCTTTGCACTGGTTGTTGGAGAAAAGCGATCGGAAATACTGGGAGCAGGAAGCCAGCACCGCTTTGTGGCAATGGAACTGCTGGCTCTGGGCTGTCAGAGTCACATCACAAAAAAGCTGCTTCCTCCACAGAAGGTTGAGGCCATGGAGGAGGTTATCGCTGTGGGTAGGGTCGAAGGTGGACGTCCTATCACCGGATCTTGACATGGTATCTAAGTTGGGACACCTCCTGAAAGGGCACACATTTCACACAGTCAGATTTATAGGCACCCCCTCCCACACACACACACACATCCCCAAGTAGCCAGATTTCTCAAACCAACACTCCATTAAAGAAAGAGGAAAATGTTTCGTTATCGTTACAAAAGACTTGTGTTATATGCGAAATCTCTCCTATGCGCTGACGTGACCTTTTATTTAATTCACCCTCTGATATTTTATTTGTTCAGTCTGCACATTTTAATCAGCACACATCTAGTGCCAATGGAAGTCACCCCCCGCCTGTTCGCTCTAATACACATTACACAAATAGATCAGGTAGAAATAGCGGTGCCGCTTGTATTTTTCAGCTCGAAAACAGACCACAAACGAAATAGTTAAACTTTCATGCTTCCTACTGATAAAAAAAAACCGCGACCGGTTAATGCATAAAGCCCGGTATAGTTGTTTGGATATAAGGGGGGGTTGGAATAGCAGACGTCAGGGGTCAGATTCTTAACAGAAATAAACTTCATAAATTCGAAGCAGCGCCTTCCTAACTAAAGCTACCGAGCTTCCGTGTTTGCTACATGCCCGCTTCTGCTGTTTTTTTAAATTTAGCAGTAGCCCCCTTGTCTGATGGAGCTCCTGCCCATGGATTCTCTCACTGCTGTTTATCCACCAAGGTACCTGTCACAGTCACATCTCCCCAGTGTTTGTCACTCGTCACTAACGCACACAGGCCACAAACTTACCTGTATACACTGGGCTGCTGCAAACTAGCGTCCACTTCGAGCAGACCCCCACTTTTAGATTATTCTTTTTTTTTATTCCCTCTCCTTTTTCTCTTTGCTTCGATCCCCCAGTAAAATCCGTATCCGATCAAGCTCCACGCGTTGCAACTTCAGCAGTTACGCTTGCGAGGTTTTTTTGTCGTTCATCATTTGATATACTGTCTCCAGAATTAGCAACAGCAAGAAGTCTGAGAGCAGCTTTCGCAAAAAAAATGTACGTGTGACAAATTATGCTACCAAGAAACAACACATCATTATCCTTGGGCCTGGGATGCAGTGAGTCGTAACAAGAGTAATAGGAAATCCACGGTTGGGGAGAGAAACGGTCTTGCATCGCCAGTGAAGAGTGACCATGGAGGGGCTGGATGCTGGAGAGAGTTTTAAAATTATGGCTCAAGGCTATTGTAAAATTGTCGTGCGTAAATGGCTGCGCAGTCAAACATCTTAGAAAAGCAGTCCCTTTATAAAGAACCGTCAAGTTTTAGTGCGCATTGCTAATTAGTCAATTTCTCTTTCCTTCACAGCCTAGCGACTTCTGCTGAGCTGAAACTGCTAATTCTGTGACCACGCTTTTCTCTCTGGGTGAATGAATATCTCACAGAGAGAGAGAGAAAAAAAGACTCTGTCCCACAAAATATTTTTCTCATCTTTTACATGCATGGATTTATGAAGGTGGATGAACAGTGCAATCTTCAGATGATGGCACAAACTTTCTTACCATTTTATTACCTGTGCAGTTGCAATGAGATGACACACAGACTAACCGGCACTGTACCACTGTCTGTTGTAATGAATTACGCGGGATTCTATCCCATTAATACTGTTGATGCATTGAAACAAAGAGATGATTATCCACTTGATATTACGATCGTTCGAAATTACCAGATTGTATTGTTAATGCCTTGATAACACTGACATTTTGTTATTAAGACTTCCCCTTCTTTCAATTGCAAAATATGACATACATTTTCTAACCAACGTTGCTATAATGAATTAGCCTGGCATATATTACACGAAGACCATAGCGACATGAACACATAGAAGTTAGTATCCTACTCATATCCTGCTCATTTAAATATTTATCGGATGACCTTTTTAATGTGTCCGAGTAAAGACAAAAAATAGACTAAGAGTGTGTCTCCTCGCTATGGAATTGAATATTCTTGGAACATTGAAACAGAACCTGTGTTACATTGATGGCCCACTGTTCGAAAGGCAACAGCTGTAATGCTAGCATCCTTAGAATAAATAAACCCCTTTTTTCGGGTCTGCTGTTATATTGCTTCTGGTGCCTTCAGTGGCCTCAAACCAAATTCATTAGGTTTTGGTGTATCAGCATTGATGAATAATCTGAAATATGCCTAATGCTGATCACTTAGGGATATAAAAGTGAAACTTTTTAAAAAAAAGACAGTTGTTTTGAATGAGGTTGCAGTTTTACAAACCAGAGTTCCAATTAGATGTGGCCTATCTGCATAGATCAACTTTATTCATGTATGTCGTTGCTCCAGTCGCATTGTCTTGCACCAAAAGACGTTTCCATTCAATTTTTCATGCCACGCATATAAACATGAGGATCTCTTGCATCAAATTGTGACTGCAGCAGATTCTTATTGATCTGGGAGTTCCTAACTTATAAGTGGTCCTTATTCTGTCCTATAAATGTCTAAAGACATAAAATATGTTCTTTTCTGGTTTCTTGGATTAATGGCTTCCTGGAGGTTGTGACTCCTGCAGGAAGTCCATAGGCTGTTAAGCTCTACAATAGATGGCTGCGAACAACACTTGCAGCCGAACTAAATTTATTAAACATATCCAGGGCAACCGAGTCAACATTAAGTCGGCACCAAATCTTGACCGAATTAGTTATTCGGTCACATTATTTTAATCCAGTGACGATTAGATCTGGATATTTGCAACAACAAAAAAAGTGTTGTTATCTCTTGATTATTCTAAACAAGCATCAGAAATATTTAATGACACAATTGCACGGTGGGGCGGGGGGTTGATGGCTGTAGTCAAGAAATCTCCCAGGCAGAATTTTAACCTACTGGGAAACGTATGCTGTAGGCAAAGTATTATTTTTCTAAATCTAAGGTGTCAGATCGTCACGGAAATGTGACTGCTTGTTCTAGACCAGTGCCCAGAATCTTCAATATGTGGCTTGTGAAGAATCCTTCCAAATGTTCCAGCTGGAAATCCCGGGGTCTTGTGCCTGCAATATAATTTTGCCACTGGTTTAAACACAGGGCTGCCCAGTTTAATAGTTTAGGCAATTTCAAACTCTCCACATACTAAAGGTTTTCCTGCAAGTTTACTGGTGAAACGTTTCCCCTTCGATTTGAATCGTTCCAATTAATAATTTTGTTTTTCGCAACCCATTATGGCAGATGCATATCTATATTTCCTGCATGCTAAGAGCCACTGACTGAAGAGCTCTCACTATGAGAAGGCCCTGCTCTGACTAATTGGATTCGATGTCATGGTGTTCTCTGAGTGGCATCACAGTCACGCCCCAAAGCCCAGGCGACACCTCGACTTAATGGGTGAGAGTGCTGCTATTAATAATCTTACTCTTCCTAAAGCCCGTGTACATCTATGGCTGTGTATGTGGCATCTTTCCCAAGAACTCTGAGGGTATTTCTCAACAATGGAAATCTGATTGGATTTCACATGAACTTTTAACATTACTAAACTGGTGAGTTGTGGGAAAGCAGGAGCTCTTTGCTGGGCCATGAGTTGTCTTCAGTAACTTGTCTGGCGCTGATTCCATTGTCATCTCCACCCATTTCTGAGGTTTCTTCAGCAAAAGAGTCCATTCCAACAAAAAAATAACCAATGCTTCCCATTTTTAAAAGGTGGCAATCCAATGTTATGATTTGCACATAAAGGTTTAACTGGTTGATCTCAATATTGGTTCTGTTTCATGTTGAGTGTATAAAGTTCTGCAGGGGGGTGGGTGATGGGGGGTGAAAAAGGGAAAAATCTGTACAGACTGTATAGTTGATTGTTGGGAAGTATGTTTCCCGGGGTGTTTATTTGCTGTAACCTGCTTTGATACATATTTGTCATAAAATACGTTTATAAAAAAAATAAAAAATAAAAGTTCTGTGGGCATTATGTACATGTTGCTTTATTCTATATTTAAGTTAAGCTTTCTGTTTTTGATACAATTCCACATACATGACAGGGTGGCACAGTTCAGCACTGCTGTCTCACAATGCCAGGGACCCAGGTTCAATTCTGGCTTTGGGTGATGTGTGGAGTTTGCATGTTCTCCCCGTGTCTATGTTGGTTTCCTCCAGGTGCTCAGGTTATCTCCCACAGTCCAAAGACTAAATTGTCCCTTTGTGCCCAAAGATGTGAAGGTTAGGTGGACTGGCCATGATCAATGCACACGGATAGGGTGGGGGAGTGGACTCTAGGTAGAGTGCTCTTTCAGAGGGTTTATATTATATATCAGTACCCTTATGATGGAGAATTAACAATTATCCCCTAATTGCAGAACTCTCCAATGGAAATCACATAGGATGCTGCCAATTGCATGATTCTTTTCAAAAGGCAGAGAAGACCACATTGCCAGGCCAACACAAACAAACCAAAACCAATCGTCAGATTTAGTTGTAAGTCAAAAAATGCAAAGAAGTAGTAAACATAGAAATGTTGTTGAGAGAACAATACTGAAAGTAATTAAATAGAATCAGTCACAAAGGTTAAAAATTCCCCTTTTAGAATTTATATCTTACCAATGAAATAAATGATAGGACATTTGAATGATATAGGATTTCATAAACCTTCATGACGTGAAGCTGTACATGGATGAGTTAAATTTACAATTCATCTAAACAGCTCAGAACACTCACCAGAACTAAAATCTCTGAAGTTTATGTTGTTTGATTAGCCATGATTAAAGGCGCATGTCATGCAAATGACTGGTTCTCATATCATGCAGGTCTCACATACCTACCGAATGTCCTTTTCATATACAATTCAATTCCAATCTAAAAGAACGAAGGCCCTTTTATCCAGGTCAATTTCCAGAACAATCAGTTGTTTTATTTGTAATGTGGGAAAGAAATATAGCTTCCATTTTAATGCTAACTATTTGAAATAGCATGAAACAAAATACAGAAGCCTTTTGATTTTATCACACTCATTGCTAAGCAAATTGAGACTGACTTTCACTGACTTCATTTAATGACAAATGTGAGAATGCAAAATATATCTTTCAGGAATTTTTATATGCAATGATGCAGTGTGGTTCCATTACAGAAAAGTGTTCCATGTGTCAGTACACCACAAAAAAAATCCCAAATCATTGAAACATAGAATGATACAGCACAGGAGGCGACCATTCAGTCTTTCATACTTCTGGTGGCTCTTTGAAAATGCTATCCAGTTAGTTCCGATTCTCAGCATTTCTCCCACAGCCCTGCAAATTATTCTGCTTCAAGTATTTCTCCAATTTTCTTTTGAAAGTTACTATTGACTCTGGTTCCACCACCCTTTCAGGCAGTGCACTCCAGATTATAGTGACTCGCCTAAAATAAAATCCTTGTCTCAGTTCTGAAACACTCAGCTTTCACCCATACAAATGGGATTGCCACATTATTAGTCCATATTAACCATCACTTTTGGAATTTGGTGGCCGTATATCCCTCCTGTGATGCATCCTCCCCATTTATCCAGGCTGGGGACTAGCACCAAAACACCCAGGCTTGCCTGCATCAGCAACCTGTGTTCTGTGGCCTACAAATCCTGGAGTGGGACTTGAACTCAGAGCATTCAGGCTCAGAGGCAGGGATGCTACTGCCTGAGCCACCCTCTAGCTCCCATCTCAAGTCTTACATCAATCACCTTAAACTTGTGTCTACTGGTTGTTGACTTTTTCTATAATAAAAACAGAAACTGTCAAAAAAATACTCAACAAGTCAGGGAGCATCTGTGGAGAGAAAAACAGCTTTGACTTTCAGATTGATGACATTTCATCAAACTGAGAAAAGTTAGAAATGCAATCGGTTCCATCAAGTGAAAGGTGGGGGTGAGTTTGGGAAAAGAACAAAAGTGAAGTTCTGTGATAGGATGAAGGGAAGGAAAGATTAAATGACAGAAGGCTTGGTGGCACAAGGCCAGAGAGAGTGGTAATGGGACTGGTAAAGAAACAAAAGATGTCTCTAGAGGCGGTGTGAATGACAGAATAATGAACAGCTGATATCCAAAAACAGACACAAGAGATTAATGAAAAGAAAAGCAACATTTATAAAGAGAAAGGTAACACAATGGGACAAAAAAATTATGGAATGAAATTATTAAACTGAATGTTGAGTACCTGCCTAATCAAAAGATGAGGTGCTGTTGCTCCAGCTTATGTTGAGTTTCATTGGAACACTGCAGGAAGCCATGAACTGTGAGGTTAGCATGAGAGCAAGGCAGAGAATTAAAACAATGGGCGACTGGAAAGTAGAGATTAAACTTGGGGACTGAAAGGAGGTCACCCAATCTGTGTTTGGTTCCTCTGCACCATCCCCCCACCACCACCAATCCGCTCCACTCCAATGTAGGGAAGACCGCATTTTGAGTTGTGAATACAGAATCCTAAATTGAAAGAAATACATGTAAATTGCTGTTTCACCTGGAAGGAGAGTTTGGGACCTTGGAGATTGAGGAGAGAGGATGTGAAAGGTTGCTGTGGCAACTACTTGTATGTAAAGGTGCCATGGAAAGGGAAAGGCTAATTGGGATTGATTGAGGAAGACACAGAGTGAACAGTCTCTATGGAATGCAGGAAAGGAAGGGAAGGAGAAGTTGTGCTTGGCGAGTGTGTTGCATTGGAGGGGTGGAAATGGCGAAGGCTGATCATTGAATACAGAGGTTGGTAAATTATGTTCAACTAACTTGCTTGAGCTTTTGGGTGAGTTAACAGAGCGGGTGGATGAGGGTAATGCCATTGAAGTAGTGTACATGGACTTTCAAAAGGCATTTAACAAAGTGCCATATAACAAACTTCAGTAAAGTCAGATCTCATGGAATAGCAGCATGGACACAAAATTGGGTCCCAGAGCCCGGATCGAGCCTGGGACATCGGCACCATGAGACAGCAGTGCTAACCACTGTGCTACTGTGCTGCCCTAATGCAGAAAAGTGTTAAGTGATTCATTTTGGTTGGAAAAACAAGAAGAGGCAATATAAACTACAGTCTACAATTCTAAAGAGAGTACAGAAGCAGAGTGACCTGGGGTTATAATAATAAACTTTATTGTCACAAGTAGGCTTAAATTAACACTACAAAGAAGTTACTGTGAAAATCCCCTCGTCGCCACATTCCGGCACCTGTGCAGATACACTGAGGGAGAATTCAGATTGTCCAAATTACCTAACAAGCATGTCTTTCCGGACTTGTGGGAGGAAACTGGAGCACCTGGAGAAAACCCACGCAGACAGGAAGAAACTGCAGACTCCGCACAGACAGTGACCCAAGCCGGGAATCAAACCTGGGACCTGGGGTGCTGTGAAACAACAGTGCTAATCACGTGCTACCGTGCGCGCAATACATTGAAGGTGGCAAGATAGATTGAGAGAGGGGCTAATAAAGTATAAAGTATAAAAATTCCTGAGCTTTACAAATAGGGGAATATCGGAAAATGCTGGAAAACTCAGCAGGTCCTGCGGAAGGTGTAAGGAGAGAGACAGTTATGACTTGTTTTTCCAGTATTCTCTGTGTTTACATTTTATAAAACAGTGGTTGGACTTCAACTAGAGCAGTGTGTTCACTTTAGACAGAATGTGAAGGCATGAGAGAGGGTGCAGAAAAGATTTTCAAGGGTGGATTCAGGAATGAGGTATTTTGGGCAGCAGGGTGGCACAGTGGTTAGCAATGACACCTCACGGCGCCGAGGTCCCAGGTTCGATCCCGGTTCTGGGTCACTGTCCATGTGGAGTTTGCACATTCTCCCCGTGTTTGTGTGGGTTTCACCCCCATAACCCAAAGATGTGCACGGTAGGTGGATTGCCCACGCTAAATTGCCCCTTAATTGGAAAAAATGAATTGGGTACTCTAAATTTATAAAAATAAAGAAAAGATAAAGGAATGAGGAACTTCAATTATGTGTATAAATGAGAGAAGTTGGGGCTGTTCTCCTTGGAGAAGCAAAGGTTGAGAGGTGATTTGCCTGAGGTGTTTAAAATCAAGAGGGTTCTTGTTTGAGTACATCGGAAAAATTGCTCCCATTGTTGGAAGATTTGAGAAGCAGAAGACACTGGTTTAAGGTGAGAGACAAAAGACCCGGCAGCAACAAAAGGAAAAATGCTTTTTATGAAGTGAGTGGCAAAGGTCTAGAAAACACTGCCTCTGTCTGTTCATAACGTACAAGCTATCGAAGCAGAATTATGCCATTCGGCCCATCGATCATTTCAGAGCTATGGGGAAAAGGCAGAGGAGTGGCCGTAGATGAGTTGCAAAGAGCTGGCGTTGACACAACAGGCTGAATGGCCTCTTTTTGTGCTATAACTATTCTCTGATTCTATGGTGGGGTGGAAGGTGAGAACAAAGAAAGCTCTATCATGCTCTGGGCGGGAAAGAAGGTTGTGGCAGCAAAAGTGCATGAAATGGGATGAACATGGTCAAGAATCCTGCCAACTACAGTGAGAGTGAATCCTTGGTTGAGGAAAATGGAAGACATATCAAACCCGCCAGTATGGAAGGTTGTATGAAAAGACCACACGTGATCGATATGGAAAAACTGGGGGAACGGAATGGGTGCAACTCAAAGGGCTGAATGGCCTCTTTTTGTACTGTAGAAATTCTATGAGTTGGAGAATACCATGCGAAAGTGAGAGATGGCTGGAAATTGGAAGCAAAGTTGATGATCATTTCCTGTTCAGAGTGAGAACATCAAAGGCACTGGTTCAGTCATCAAGACGTAGAAAATGGAGTGCGTGAGGGAATCCGAAAAGGACAAGGACAACAAATGTTCCACTGCGGCACGGTGACACTGTGGTTAGCACTGTTGCCTCACAGCACCAGGGACCCGTGTTCAATTCCGACCATGGGTCATTGCCTGTGTGGAGTTTGTACGCTCTTCCCGTGTTTGTGTGAGTTTCCTCCCATTGTCCAAGGATGTGCAGTTTAGGTGGATTGGCCGTTATAAATTTCCCCTTAGCGTCCAGGGATATGCAGGTTAGGTGACGGGGATAGGGTGGAGTGGACATAGGTAAACTGCCTTTTGGATGGGTCGGTGCACACTCGATGGGCTGAATGGCCTCCTTCTGCACTGTAGGGATTCCATGATTCTATATCCCACAAAAGAGTTGGGCATCCATAGTGAAAAGGAGATAGTTAGGACGAACAAATTGGAAACTGTTCGATTGGCAATATTGGAAACGTAATGGATTTAGATGGGAAGAGAGTGGACAAGTGGAGTAAAATCAAGTTAAAATTGGGTGAAATCAGTTCAATGGGGACAGAAAGGCTGAAACATTTGCAGTTTTGTTTCTGGACCTTGGAAAGGAGTTGGAAGCGAGCTGTTCAGGATTGGGTTCAATGAAGTTGGAGGCCATCAAGGAAAGATGTGCAGAGGAAGATAAGGTTATTGACGTTCTTGGAAATAATGGTTTGGTGTTTGGTAGTGGACTCATGGTCTGCGGGAGATAGGAGGACGTTTCAGAGAATCAGCCTCCAGCTTCTGCAAAGTAGAGGCTGAATCCCTGGACCAGAGGGAGAATGGCAAATTGTACCAGAACTGACTTCATGGCAGGAACCAAAGGGTAATGGTTGGCAGATGTTTTTCTGACTGGAAGGCTGTTACCAGAGGGATTCCATACTTGGTCCTTTTCATCAGATCGTAGAATCATAGAATTTACAGTGCAGTAGGAGGCTATTAGACCCATCGAGTCTGCACCGGCCCTTGGAAAGAGCACCCTACTTAAGCCCAAGCCAACACCCTATCCCTGTAACCCACTACCCCCACCAAACCTTTTGGCACGAAGGGGCAATTTATCATGGCCAATCCACCTAACCTGCCCTTTTTTTCTTTTTATAGTTTGTAAGGGGGATGATTACAAAGTTTTCAAATGATACAAAAATTATTGCCGGATCGGGAAAATCTTCTGCGGGATTCTCCGCCGGCGGGATCCTCCGTCCCGCTGGCAGCATACCCATGCCTCGTGTTTAGGGCGGCATGGTAGCACACTGGTTATCACCGTTGCTTCACAGCTCCAGAGCCCCAGGTTCGATTCCCTGCTTGGGTCACTATCTGTGTGGATTCTGCACGTTCTCCCCGTATCTGCGTGGGTTTCATCCCAGTCTTCAAGTTTCTTCCCTCAAGTCCCGAAAGACGTGCTGTTAGGTAATTTGGACATTCTGAGTTCTCCCTCTGCGTACCCGGAACAGGCACTGGAATGTGGCGACGAAGGGCTTTACACAGTAACTTTATTGCCGTGTTAATGTACATAGAACATAGAACATACAGTGCAGAAGGCGGCCATTCGGCCCATCAAGACTGCACCAACCCACTTAAGCACTCACTTCCACCCTATCCCCACAACCCAATAACCCCTCCTAACCTTTTCGGACACAAAGGGCAATTTAGCATGGCCAATCCACCTAACTTGCACGTCTTTGGACTGTGGGAGGAAACCGGAGGAAATCCACGCAGACACGGGGAGAACATGCAGACTCCACACAGACAGTGACCCAACAGGGACTTGACCCTGGGACCCTGGCATTGTGAAGCCACAGTGCTAGCCACGTGTGCTACTGTCAACCTACTTGTGCCAATAATAAAGATTATTATTGTTAGATTATTGATTATTATTGTTTCTCAACATGGGGTAGCCCACAATTGGCCGGCTGCAGGAAAGGAGAATCCCACTGCCGGAGAGGGCGCGCCGCATAGGAAAAGGGAGCTGATGGGATGGAGAGTTCCGCCCCTTTGAGAAAATATGAAATAGGCTGAAGTTGAATTCCTTGGAACACAGCAGGTTTAATGGAGGTGTATAAAATTATGAGGAGAATGGACAACCTATTTGGCTTATCATAGGTATCAAAGACCAGGGAGCATAGATTTAAAGTAATTGGTGGAAGGGTTAGCGGGACAATGAGGAAACGTGTTTCACCCAGGGGTGGTTTGAACCTGGAATCCTCTGTCTGAAACAGTGATGAGGCAGAAACTCTCACCGCATTTAAAATATACTTGGATGTCAACCTGCAAGCTGTAATCCTAACGGAGGATGGCCGGGATTCTCCGTTTAGGATGTTCTCCAGCCGGAGGTGGATTGAAATTGATTTGTGCTCCCAGCTCCTCACCATGCGAAAGAATCCCGCTATTGGGCACCATTTTGAATGGGCGGCCCGATAGCAAATCCCACAGCTGGCTACACCCCCTTCCCGCATTGCAAAGCAGCCCCCCGAATCGCGATACAGCACCCTCCTCCCCACGATTTTCAGGATTCCCCCCTTCCCTCAAATATGCGGGTGACCTGACCTGCCCTCCCCCAGGGACTACCTGAATAGGGGGACCCCATAGTGGTCCCTTGATCGGGGGACACCCACAGGAACTCTCTAGCTAGACGGATCCCCCCAGAGACTCCTTAACTAAGGAAATCCCTCAGAGACCCCATACCTAAAGGAATCCCCCCCCACAGAACCCCAGAAGGCTAGAGAGCAGTCCAGACAGAGGCAGTGATAAAAATTACTGTTGTAACACTCACCAGGGTAATACATCTGCTGGCACAGACAAAGGAAGTAACACGTGTCCATTCCTGGACAGAGAAAAGCAGTGTCCTGTGTTAAAACCCATCAAATCCTTTAGCTGCAAGCCATTCTTTCATTTTGTTAGTGAGTTGTGATTGACAGCTTCCACAAACACAGCTGATAGCCTTACTTCATTCATCTCCGTTCATGAATGAGTAACTCTGAAGTGCTGTAACCACAATGTTTACAAACATCAACCACTTCAAAGAGAGTTAAGTGCATTCCAATTACCCCCCCCCCCCCTTCACGCTTGTGTGATTGAGCTGGAAATTGACAGCACTTAACTATCTTTGAAGTGGTTGATGTTTGGTTCATGTGAGGGGTTCCCCTATCTAGGTAGTCTTGGAGGGTACCCCTATTCAGGGGGTCTGGAGGGATCAATTTATTCAGAGGGTGCCTGCGGGGTCGCCCTTTCCAGGAGGTCTTTTGGGGAGTCACGGGGTTCCCCTATTCACGGGGTCACCCTATTCAGGTGTCTCGTGGCGGTGGTCCCTCAATTAAGGGTGTGCCTGTGTGGGGAAGTCCTCCTATCCAGTGGGGTATTGTGAAAGTCCCTCTATTCATTGGGCCTCTGTGAGGGGGGGGTCCTGCTCTCCAGGGGGATCTCGGGGGGGGGGGGGGGAGTTCTTTGTGGGAGTCTCCCATTTTAGGATGTCTTGGAGGGGATGGGGGGACTGCTGGGGGAACAGTGGGCAGGTCTTGCATTGTGGGGGTGGATGGTGGCCCTTGCATGGAATTTGTGGGAAACTCCTGAAAGACAACCATGTCAGGGTCACGTTTCAATATACCAGTAATGATCCTCACCCACATGATCCTCGGTGCAGCAGACTGGAGAGTCACTGCACCCGGAGACTCTGGTGTGCACCTGCCATGTGGATGCAAATGGATCATTAGGTCCAATTGCATCCATTGGCATCCTCCTGCTGGAGCGCAGGCGCAAACCCCAATCCTGCCACAGCAAGGGGGGTGTGGCACCTCAATGTGAAGACCCCTTCAGATTCGGAATGCCCTCCCCTCATGGATCTGCAAGCTCCGGCTCTCCTCCTCTTCGGCCTATCGTCCGATCCACAAACGCTCCCTTGCTGAACTCCCAGGGCATATCATAGAACATAGAACATAGAACATAGAACAATACAGCGCAGTACAGGCCCTTCGGCCCACGATGTTGCACCGAAACAAAAGCCATCTAACCTACACTATACCATTATCATCCATATGTTTATCCAATAAACTTTTAAATGCCCTCAATGTTGGCGAGTTCACTACTGTAGCAGGTAGGGCATTCAACGGCCTCACTACTCTTTGCGTAAAGAACCTACCCCTGACCTCTGTCCTATATCTATTACCCCTCAGTTTAAGGCTATGTCCCCTCGTGCTAGCCATTTCCATCCGCGGGAGAAGGCTCTCACTGTCCACCCTATCTAACCCTCTGATCATTTTGTATGCACCCTCTGATCATTTTATATCCCTACCCTCGCACCTCTGGGACCTCTGGAACTTACCTTCAGAGCGGTCCCGGGGCTTAGTTCCAGGCAGAGCACTGCAGTGCCTCTTCTGGTCATGGCAGCACTGTGCCTAAATGGGCTGGAGAGCTGGTGGCCAACCGTATTGGCTGGCAGCTCTCCAAGGGTGAACAGAAGTCCCGCCCACTGCCAATCAGAACTCAATGTAACGTGATATGGCAGTGGGATTCTGAGAGTGGGTGGGAGCATGTTACGCACTGACTGAAGATGGTTAGACGTGTAGTAACTGTCACACAAGCAAAAGGGGTGGAAAAAGAACAAAATGGAAGATTTGTGAGATGCCAGAAGATCAGATTAATGTACAAAAGAATTGGTGGTGGAAAACCATAGGGACAATTGAAGAAGCAAAAGATCTGTGTAGAGGAGGGATGAATGGCAGCGCCATGGACAGCTGCTGTCTAAAAGTAAAAAACAAGAGAAAAAGAGAAATAAAATTGAATCCTCCAAAGATAAAGCCAACAAAATAGAGGAAGGGATATCACGGTTCAAAATTAGTAAATTCAGTGTTGAGGCGGGAAGGCTGTACAGTGCCTAAATGAAAGGCTCCTTTCCTCAAGCTAATTAGAACAATGCAGGAGGCTACGGACATAGAGGTCAGTGTAAGACCAAAGTAGAGCACTGAAAAGATAGGTGACCCAAAGATCAAAATGATGCTTTCAGACCCCACAAAGGTGTTCTACAAGGCGGTCAGCACTGAAAATGGTTTCTTATTTACTCTCTCAAATCTCTTAAATTTCTCTATCCCACTATTAAATTTCTCCTTAACCTTCTCTCCTCTAATGAGCTCTAAATGTACAAAAACAATCTGCCTGAAATATTTTAGCCTGATGTCCAATATCATAAACGGAATTAGAAATGACCTTCTCTGCATGACAATTGATGAAACCCCTGAGATGTAACATTTGTTATTCCTTTCATATTCAGAACTGAAAGTAAGGGAGGTCCTGATATATCCAGAACTCAGCCCAGCTGTGATATGTGGCTGTTAGGATTCAATATTGAAACAGTAACCATCTTACTAACAGTGTCATTTCACTTTATAGTATTTTTGTTTGGTGAAGACAGAAGAAACATAAAGCTCTACATGGTCATATTGACAGTGATGTAAACAGAATAATGGTTAATAGGCACCATCATTTCCCTCAGTGAGTATATAAACCATGTTGTGGAAATAATGAGACGACTGGAATCTGAGTGTACCTGATGCAGCATCCACGAGGTATTCAATATCGTTGGGGTAGGTGCCAGAATTCCATTTCAGAGTAGACGAAGGGGAGAGTTTTCTGAGTTTGGGTCTGGTACCTGTGCACTGTTGGTCTACTTGTCATTCTACAAGCAGTATTGCTTAGCAGCAAGCTTTAGGCCCCTTTGCCGATCATGCGTAACAAATCACAGGCGGTGATGTTTCAAATTCTGCCATCTGCATTGTCTTTTGAAGTGGATAAAACGTCACACTGGTTTTCAGCACAAGTCACTGACCCATTAAGAAAGGGTGAGAGCCTTTCAGACTTTGAAGTCTATGGCTTAGGAATTATTGTTGGTAGAATTAGTGGGTGAATGCTTAACATATTCATGTGACATTCATTTGCCTGCTATTTCAGCAACAACGTTATACCATAAAATATATAATGAATGGAGTTTGAGTAAGGATTAAAATAAGGAAGTGGAACGTCATACAAATATGTTAAATGTTTATCAGCGAATATTAACAGTAATTTCTAGGCTGGCAAATTTATTTTTCATCCTTTTACGGTAGCACAATGGTTAGCACTGTTGTTTCACAGCGCCAGGGACCCGGGTTGAATTCCCGGCTTGACTCACTGTCTGTGCGGAGTCTGCACGTTCTCCCGTGTCTGCGTGGGTTTCCTCCGGGTGCTCCAGTTTCCACTTACAAGTCCCAAAAGATGTGTTTGTTAGATGACTTGGACATTCTGAATTCTCCCTCAGTGTACCCGGACATGCGCTGGAGTGTGGAGTCTAGGGGATTTTAACAGTAACTTAATTGCAGTGAAATTAATGTCAGCCTACTTGTGACACTAATAAAGATTATTATTATAATATCTTTGATGTACATAGTTTGCTGAGTATCGAGATGAACCTGTCCCAACCAGCAGGTTTCTTTATTTTCATTAATAATTACAGAGATAGTATCCATAAAGGGCAGCATGATGGCACAGTGGTTAGCCTTGCTGCCTCACAGCACCACGGGCCAGGGTTCAATTGTATCATGGGTTTCCTCCAGGTGCTTGAGTTTCCTCCCACTGTCCAAAGATGTGCAGGTAATTGGATTGGCCATGCTAAATTGACCCTTAGAGCCCAAAGATGAGCAGCTCAGGTTAGGTTTTGGGTCTTTCGTAGGTCAGTGCAGACTCGATGGGTCGAATAGCTCCTTCTGCACTGTAGGGTTCTATGGATAAACAGTGACCTGCTTCTGCCATCTTGGCCATGAATGCATTAAGCTCTGATGTTGAATGGTCTATGAGATTAACTATGCAATTTAGCGTGGCCAATCCACCTACCCTGCACATCCTTGTGTTGTGGGGGCGAAACCCATGCAAACACGGGGAGAATGTGCAAACTCCACACGGACAGTGACCCAGAGCCGAGATCGAACCTGAGACCTCGGTGTCGTGAGGAACCAGTGCTAACCACTGGGCCACCATGCTGCCCGATTTTGTTGATTATAATGAAGAAAATGGAAGTAACGAATTTGGAGAAATCAGCAAATTGATAAAAGTAAGCACCAAACCAGAGGAATGTGCACAGGTCTGATTTATGAGAGCCACATCTATTTTAATCCTTTAGTTGTAAAAATTAGAAGAAAATGTTGCTGAAACAGTAGAAATTATAGAAACATGTATTTTAATCTTGATAACCTTCACTAGCTTTCTCCCAAGGCAGCACAGTGGGTGTACCTACACCACATGGACTGCAGCGGTTCAAGAAGGCAGCTCAGCACCACCTTCTCAAACGCAGTTAGGGATGAGACAGCAAATGCTGGCCTAGCCAGCGATGCCCACATTCTGTCAAAAAAAGCCTAAATGTAAAATACAATATGTTGTTATGATCGGGTGACTCACCCTTTCTTTTCTACTCCTCGAGTGATTGCAACAGGCTTTTTGAGATTTCTCAGGATAAAGGTGTCAATTCAGAGTCTGCATTTAACTCTTTATGTGCTGATTGCAAAGAACTCGGCTGGACAGACCTTCTTGAGTTTCAACATAAGGGGGTTAGTTTTTATTGAGCTAAAAACCTACCCAGGTAAAGAAATAAAAGTATTTCAAAAGGTAAAGACGTCCTGACCATCACAACACATACCATGAGCATGCAATATTATGAGTTTACAGTGGAGGAGATTCATTTTTGACCAAATTTAGATCCAGTGATTCAATGATAAAAGGCAAAAATAGAGAATTCACTGATCATGGGTCCTTCACAGTTGTTCATGACTAAGGCAGATTTTTATGAACAGTGGTCCTGTGGGCGTGATCTTGAGCCTTTATTTACGATCCGCGGGATCAGCATGAGGAGAAAACCTTGCGAGAATCAGGAAACGCGATTTTCTCTGGAGAGATCGTGTTTCCCGATTTTCCCCGCCCCTTGCTGGGGGATCAGAAGATTCATGCCCACGAAGGGCGTAAACCTCATTTTAATAAAATTGAATACATTTCAATGTTATTAGTCGCCCTCCCACCATTCGTGACTCCTTGGACACTGAAACAGTCCATGTGAAAATGAAGCACGACCAAGCAATATCCAGGCTTGGGCTGACAAGTGGCAAGTGTATGAGGGAGATACTAGGAAATTAGGTCCAGAAATGGGAACAAAGATGTAGCTGGCAATCTAGAGGTTACAAAGACTGAGAAAAAAACTGCTCGCACAGAGTCAGAGGGATACGCCCACACCTGTCCTGAATTATTGTCCCATTCAGACTGAAACACATTAGTGGGAATGCACAGGATGTCTCTGTTCAGCTAGGATGAGTTACTAGAGACCCATTGTCCTTTAGTACACTCATATATGACCAACCATTAGCCATTAAAGAGTCTGACGGCCTCTGTGTCCATCAATGGAAGATTAGTTGCACGTCAATAGCATGGCTCTGTTCTTTTGTATAAACAAGAGTGGGAAATAAAACAGCCAAGATAATGCTGATGGGTTCAATTCTGAGCACCCCAGGTGAGAGGGGCTCTTGAGGGGCTGGGTGGAGCTCAGAGAGGGAGAGAAAGAATTTTGAACAGGTGAGGGTAAGGATTTGAAAAGCCACCGAGAGAGGTCATGAAAAACTGTCCCAGAGACAGGCTTTCCAAAAGGGCTCTAAGGGAACATGGCTAACAGTAGAAAATTGCTTTGTAAATACAAGTAGCATCTTTGCCTTCCTACAGAAGTGAAATGAGAGCTGTATGTTCATTTGAAGTGATGTTTAATGGGCACTCGTGTTAAGGTTAAGAAACTACCTGTAATCTGTTATTGTTAGGGTTGAAGTTTAAAAGTGTTAATATTGTGTTTCTTTCATTTCAATAAAGCTTGTTTAAAGAAAGCCAAGCACTATTTCTTCTGATATCACTCCTGGAGCACGGTGATGCAGTGGTTAGCACTGCTGCCTCATGGCGCCGAGGTCCCAGGTTCGATCCCGGCTCTGGGTCACTGTCCGTGTGGAGTTTGCACATTCTCCCCGTGTCTGTGTGGGTTTCACCCCCACAACCCAAAGATATGTAGGCTAGGTGGATTGGCCACCCTTAATTGGAAAAAATGAATTGGATACTCTAAAAATGTTTTTTTTTAATGGTATCACTCCTGGAACCAATTGCTCTTTCTGCACCGCCTTAAAAACGTAAAAAAGTTATGATTCTTGTCCAGTCTCTTAGCCACTGTTGAGAGCTGACCAGGCATCCATAACATAAGTGACATTCGCGCCACACAAGTGCCAGGCAATGACCATCTCCAACAAGAGAGAATCAAACCTTCACCTCATGAAATTTAATGGCATTGCCATCACTAAATTTCCCACTATCAATGTCCTGGGGATACCATTGACAACAAACTGGACTGGACTAGCCATATAAATACTGTGGCTACAAGAGAAGGTCAGTGGTTAGGAATCCTGCAGCGAATAACCCACCTCCTGACTCCCCAAAGACTGTCCACCATCTACAGGACACAAGCCAGGTGTGATGGAGTACTCCCCACTTGCCTGGATATGTGCAGATCCAATAACAATAAAGAAGCTCAACACCATCTAGGACAAAACAGCCCGCTTGTTGCTACATCTTCCACAAACATTTACTCCCTCCACCACCGACACGCAGTAGCAGTCGTGTGTACCATCTACAAGATGCACTGCAGGAACTCGCCAAGGCTCCTTAGGCAGCACCTTCCAAACCCACGACCACTACCACCTGGAAGGACAAGGACAGCAGAAAGATGGGAACCTCACCACCTGAAAGTTCCCCTTCAAGTCACTCACCATCCTGACTTGGAAATATATTGCTGTTCCTTCACTGTCACTGGGTCAAAATCCTGGAACTGTCCCCCTAACAGCACTGTAGGTGTACCTACACCACATGGACTGCAGCGGTTCAAGAAGGCACCTCACCACACTCTTTTCAAGGGCAATTTGGGATGGGAAACAAATGCTGACCTATCAGCAAAGCCCACATCCCGTAAAAAATTAATTTTAAAAATGGTTCCCCCCTCACTATATTCATACGTTGGTGAGGTTTACAAAAGGTTTGGACAAGCAAGAGCCCCGTGATGAGGCTGGGGGCCATTAGGCTGCAGCGCCGATCAGGATTTCTTTGGAGCCCATTCCTGGCTCTCTGGGGTCCTGCCCAGCAGAAGGATGATGTTCAGTCCACGCCCACTCATTTTCTTTTGGCAAAGAAGTTCAAGATTCCATGTAAAAACTGGGGTTGGATTCTCCGCCGTCGGGATGCTCCATTTTGCCGGCAGCCCGAGGGTTCCCCGAAGGCGTGGGGTTGCCCCGCAATGGGAAACCTCATTGACCAGCTGGTGAAACGGAGCATCCCACCGGCGGGATGAACCACAAATCTGGCGTGGTGGGACGGAGAATCCAGCCCCTGGTCTGTGAAAGTGATCAGTTTTTTGTCTGAGCCTGACACTTTACCAAGTTCTGGTGAAGATTCCGCCTCGTGTCTACGCTTGCTTTAAAAGCCCTTTTAAAACATTCCAATATATATTTGACTACCCGATGAAATTAAAGATTAATATTTCATATGCTCATGTCACATCATCATGATAATGTAGTAAGTTTATATATATAATTATCAGCATTAAAATACAGTAATAATAACCATGTCAAAATGACATATCTAGAATCTCTGACATTTGATAATTTCAAAATAAGAATTTTCCTATAATTATATTTCAATTCAAAGAACAAAGAACAAAGAACAATGCAGCACTGGAAAGGGCCCTTCGGCCCTCCAAGCCTGTACCAGTCATGATGCCACCCTTGGCGAAAGCCCTCAGCGCTTCCTTGTGCCGTATCCCTCTGTACCCATCCCCTATCCATGTATTTGTCAAGATGCCTTTTGAACGCTGTTAATCTAGCTGCTTCCACAACCTCGCGTTCCAGACACTCACCACCCTCTGTGTAAAAAACCTGCCTTGCATGTCTCCTCTAAACTTTGCCCCACGGACCTTAAACCTAGGCCCCCTGGTGACTCACCCCTCCACCCTGGGAAAGAGTGCCTGTCTATCCACTCTATCCATGCCCCTCATAATCGTGTAGAGCTCTATCAGGTCACCCCTCAACCTCCGTCTTTCTAATGTAAACAGTCTGAGTCTATTCAGTCTCTCCACCTAGTTAACACCCTCCAGATCAGGCAATATCCTGGTAAACCTCCTCTGCACCCTCTCCAAAGCCTCCACATCCTTCTGGTAGTGTGGCGACCAGAATTGTCTGCAACATTCCAAGTATTTTATAAATATTATCAGTAAGTTTATATTTTATTGAAAAGAATTGGCAAATTAATGAGCTGATGTGAGTGGAGAGTTTACTATTATTCAGGTCTGACATTAACCCAGGCGGATGTAAACAATCCCATGGCACTATTTTGCAGAAAAACCGGGGGTTCTTCTCTGTATTCTGGTCAATATTTGTTCATCAACCAACATCACTAAAAACAGATTATCTGATCCTCATCCCATTGTTGTTTGTGGGGCCTCGCAGACTGGCTGACACACTTTGTACATCATAACGGTGACTAAACTTCAAAAGTGCCTCATTGGCTGTAATGCACTAGGGTATCCTGAAGTTGTGCAAGTCACTTTAGAAATGCTGGGTTGGTACCTGCAGCTGAGAGTGTGGGCGGGGTTCTCCATCTCGGCCGCATGCGTTTTCTAGTGCAGCATGCCCCGCCAACAGTGGGATTCCCCGTCCTAACAACAGGTCAATGGGGTTTCCCATTGTGGGCACCCCCATGCCTGTCGGGAAATCCGTGAGTGCACTGCCGGCGAAACAGAGGATCCTCCCGATGAAGAAACCAGCTCTATAAGTTCATAGTCTGCTCCCAGGCAACAGGGAGCATTGAAATTGGCTCCTGTGGTACTGAAAACAGGCTGAGAAGATTTTCATAAGCCAGGAACAAAAACTGTCTCATGAGGCCCTGGCTGGGATCGATACTGGCTATCTGTAAGAGCACTCATGTCAAAAAATAAACTTGTTATCGTTATGTGGACTTTGTGATTACCCACTCCCGTTCACACAAAAGAACAAGACCATGCTATGAATATGCAACAAACGTCCAGACACAGGTGATCAACTTTGCAGCAGGATGAAGTACAGACAAGAGAAGCCACCAGATTCCTTAATGAGCTGATGGCTGGTCAGACGAGGGTGTTTAAGAGGACAATGAGTCTTGATTGAATCACCCTGGATAAACAGGAGTATCCTGTTTTTCCCATTAATGAGTTGGGGTCTGGATGGGACATTGGCCAGTTGGGGGTATATACCTATGACTCAATCCTAGCATACCAGTATAGAACATAGAACATACGGTGCAGAAGGAGGCCATTCGGCCCATCGAGTCTGCACTGACCCACTTAAGCCCTCACTTCCACCCTATCCCCGTAACGCAATAACCCCTCCTAACATTTTTGGTCACTAAGGGCAATATATCATGGCCAATCCACCTAACCTGCATGTCTTTGGACTGTGGGAGGAAACCGGAGGACCCGGAGGAAACCCACGCAGACATGGAGAGAATGTGCAGACTCCGCACAGACAGCGGGGAATCGAACCTGGGACCCTGGTGCTGTGAAGCCACAGTGCTATCCACTTGTGCTACCATGCTGCCCAAAGAAAGAAAGGAACATCGAACAGACCTTCAGCGATAACCTGGGAGTCCCCAGGCACAACCATCGCAAGAAGAAAGGACCCTGAGTTTCGAACGGCCCCATTCGTCCAGTGACTGCAGAATCCTGCCTGAGGTCAATGGAGTTCTCCAATGTCTTCCTTTTGCCCGTGGCATTCTTGTGGCAGGGGTAGTGGAAGAATCCAGCCGTGAGTCATACGTTGTTGAGTAAGAAAATTGTGCATAAAATTGCATTGAACTGTGCACCTGTTTTGTCCTTTGTTCATCTCGCAAATAAGGGCACCTGGGTAAAACGATTGAGTGAGTAAACTGGTCGAACATATCTGAGGTTTTACAGGTACAACACTTCCATGACACAGTTGAGACAAGCCAGAAGTGCCTTTCTCCTCTAATTCTCCCTCCTTCCTGCTGGGAGATTGTGCAACCTCTGCTCAGCATTTTTTTTACTTGATATAGCTCACAATGGGAACTCAGCAGACTGGGACTCAAGGATACCACAAGGATTTATTTTTGTGCAATTTGCCAAAATTGCAGCCATTTTTGTGCTGCGTAACAGTACTCATTAAAAAATGGGCTAGGCCTGCACAAATTTATTTGAGACAGGAACCTGAAAGCCTTCTAAAGGCACCTTTTATCTCTTTAGACGAGTCAAACACAAGCTTCAATAATAAAAGGAGAGTATTGTAACCCAATGCATCAACTATTCCATCCATATTTCACTGTTATCACAAACTGAAATGTTGGCATTATAGAGCAACATTTTGTTCCACAACTTTTTTTTGTTTTACTAACTTGACAAGGGGAAAGAACGCAATCTCAGATAAAATATGTAAAGTTTCCGCAGTAATTGGACAAACTAATGTTGTGAAAACAATTACTTGAAAGAAATGTTGGAGGTAGATCGGAGTTATGCAGAAGATGGGGACCCAGCGAAGCTGGAAAGGAGGAAGGAACTACAGGTGAGCTTTGACCGACTATCTACCAGGAAGGTGGTGCGCCAACTGAGACGAGCAAGGTTTACGAACATGGAGGCAGTGGTAAGGGAAATTGTTCAGGTGAGGGATAGGGCAGGGAAGTTGGTGGTGGCTCCGGATCTGATTAACAAGGTTTTTGAGGAATTTTATGAGAGATTGTACAGGGCAGAGCCACCTGGGGGAGACCGTGTGATGTAGGAATTTCTAGATGGGTTGGAGTATCCGAGGTTAGGTGAGGGGGACAGGGCTACATTAGAAGGAGCGATAGTGGAGCAGGAGATATAGGATGCGATCGGGAGAATGCAGACGGGGAAGGTGGCAGGGTCGGTTGGGTTTCCGGTGGAATATTATAAAAAATTCAAGGATAAGCTGGTACCCTGATGGTGGGGATGTTTGAGGAGGCGATAGGGAAGGGGGTGTTGCCACAAACCTTGGGCCAGGAATCGATTTCCCTGTTGCTAAAAAAAGATAAGGATCCGACGGAGTGTGGGTCGTATAGGCCCATATCACTTCTGAATGTTGTCGCAAAAGTATTAGCGAAGGTACTGGCGGGTTGGCTGGTGGAGTGCCTCCCGAAGGTGATAGCTGAAGATCAAACGGGGTTAGTGAGAGAGAGGCAGCTCTTTTCAAACGTTAGAAGGGTATTGAACGTTGTTATGGCACCGGCAGAGGGGAAGGAAACAGAGATGGTTGTGACACTGGACGCTGAGAAGGCATTTGAACGGGTAGAATGGGGGTACATGATGGCAGTTCTGGAGCGGTTTGGGATTGGACCAAGATTTGTGGACTGGGTAAAGCTACTATATAAGGAGCCAACGCACAAATAACATCAACTCGAGATACTTTTCTCCACCATGGGACTAGGCAGGGATGTCCTATGTCCCTCCTGCTGTTTGCACTCGCGATTGAGCCGTTGGCCATCGCATTAAGAAGTTCCGTGGTATGGAAAGGAATAGTGCGGGGAGGGGATAAAGCATAGGGTGTCCTTTTATGCCGATGACTTGCTGTTATACGTTTCGGAACCGAGTGTGTCGATAGGGGGAATATTGGAGCTGCTTTGGGTGTTTGGGTCTTTCTCGGGTACAAACTAAATCTAGACAAGAGTGTGTATTTTGTGGTGTCTCGGCCGAGGTTGGGGGGGCTGCCATTCCGTAGGGCAGGGACTCACTTTACGTATCTGGGGTGCAGGTTGCCCGGGAGTGGGGGGGTCTCCGCAGGTACAACATTTCTAGTTTGGTGGGGAGAGTGAAAGCTGATCTGGCAAGGTGGGATGGTCTCCCTCTGTCACTTGCGGGTCGGGTACAGGCGGTTAAAATGAACGTGTTGCCGCGATTTCTGTTTATTTTTCAATGCCAAAGGCTTTTTTCAGAGAGATTGAAGGAAGGATTACTTTGTTCATATGGGGAGGGAAGGTGGCCAGATATGGAAAGGTGCTGCTACAGAGGGGAAGGCAGGCAGGGGGCTTGGGTCTTCCGAACCTGATGTTTCACTACTGGGCGGCAAATGTGGAGAAGGTGCGGAGCTTGGTCAGAGGGGTTGATTTCCAGTGGGTCAAAATGGAGGAGAGTTTGTGCAGGGGGTCGGGATTGAAAACACTAGCAACAGCACCGCTCCCGATAGCCCCAGGGAAATACTCGGGGAGTCCGGTAATAATAGCTTCATTGAGGATTTGGAGGCAGTTTCGCCAACACTTCGGGTTGGGGGCAGGGTCAAGGGAAATGCCGATTCGGGGGAACCACAGATTTCAGCCAGCGAGGTGGGGTGGAAATTTTCAGACATGGGAGGAGAAGGGGATTAAGACACTGAAAGATTTGTTTCTTAGGGGTCAGTTTGCAGGATTGAAGGAGCTGGAAGCGAAGTATGGGCTGGAGCAGGGGGAAATGTTTAGATACATGCAGGTTCGAGATTTTGCCAGGAAGGAGATACAGAGATTCCGGTGGAGCCGGCCGCCACATTGCTGGATGAGGTACTGACGACAGGGGGACTGGAGAAGGGATTAGTATCAGTGGTTTACGGAGCTATTTTGGAGGAGGAGATCAAAGCAAAGTGGGAGGAAGAGTTGGGAGAGGCTATGGAGGAGGGGTTCTGGTATGAGGTGCTCCGGAGAGTGAATGCCTCCATCTCGTGCGTGAGGTTGGGGTTGATACAGCTGAAGGTGGTATGCAGAGCACACCTCACGAGGGCAAGGATGAGCCGATTCTTTGAAGGAGTAGAAGATGTGTGTGAGCATTGCGGGGGGCCCCCCGCTAATCACGTTCATATGTTTTGGTGCTGTCCAAAGCTAGAAGATTACTGGAAGGAGGTGTTTAGGGTAATTTCTAAAGTGGTGCATGTGAAACTGGACCCGGGCCCCTGGGAGGCCATATTCGGGGTGTCGGACCAGCCAGGGTTGGAAACATGTGCAGAGGCAGATGTTGTAGCCTTCGTCTCGTTGATTGCCCGAAGGCGGATTCTGATAGGTTGGAGAGCAACCTCTCCATCCTGTGCCCTGGCATGGCGGGGGGATCTGTTGGAATTCTTGACTCTTGAGAAGGTTAAGTTTGAACTGAGGGGAAGGATGAAGGGGTTCTACAATTCATGGGCATTATTCATTCTGCACTTTCAAGAACTAGATAACACGAACATTAGTTGGGGCATGTGGGTTGGGGGCTGTGTGTGTTAATGGCAACTATGGGTGAACCCTAATTCCTTTTTGTCATTTGTTTGTGTGAACGTGCGGGCTAATGTTTGGGGTTTGGTGGGAGGATGGGATCATCGTTATTGATATGGGGATTGACATATTCGTTACTGATTATTCTTTATTGTTGGTGGGTGTAAATTTCTGAGAAAATGTGAAAAAGGAGAATAAAAATATATATTTTTCAAAATTACTTGAAAGAAACCATTGAGTATTCTCTCCTATTATTTCAAACAAAATGTTCATTTTCACATTGCAACATGCCATCAATTATTCTTATTAATCTTGCGAAACAACATGAACAGACCTGTGTTGGAAACCTACAGCTATTGCTGACTGTGTGAAATCACAAGTACAAGTTTATATTTTTAAGAAAAATATGTTTTTGATAACTATTAGGTACCATTATAGGAATGTTAAACAGATTTTGTGCTTAATCATTTATAACTATTCGGCCTTTGCAACTAAATATTGTTTTCTTGTGCTAAAGAGATGATGTGTGCAATTTACTTTTCCAAACAGATCTGGCGTTGTGTCCGAGCTATGGAACTGTTATTTTTTGAAGTTCACTGACACAAAACACTGCCACCTTTCAGGTTCTGGTCTCAAAATATTTTGAGATTCTCAGCCTCTCAGATACCTCGACTTACAATCTTGCGATGTGCGGTGGATCTTTAGATTTTAACATTTTATTCATATGATGTTATATAAATATTTTAGAATTTATGTCTGTGGATAAGTTTTTCTTAATGATCTGGTCTAATAAGACTTTAACCTGACCAATTCGAAATCACAGGCCATGTTTGTCAACCTTGATTGTCAATTACATGAGGCCACCAGCAGCTTATACTTCAAATCCTGCTGGGTCAATGAGGTTCATCACTGCACTGCCCAGAATCTGTGTAACACACACCAACAAATTACATTTCTACATTGTTCATATTTTCCATTGGAATTAAGAATACTTGAAGACAAATCTAGCCAGCAAAAGCTATAGAAGAACAAAACTTTCTGCTCAGTATCCACTATTAAGAGGTTCCCTCTGTGCAATGACAATTGAATAATTTATGTTTTGGTGCTCCACATATTGAATGGTGCAGTTGAATTTAAAACATTGCTAATTGTTACTGAAGTGGAAACACCAGCTATTTGAGTCATTTGAAGTGCACTCTTAATGTCAAGATTTGTACTTCAGTTGCAGTCACGTTTACCCTAAATTGCATTTACTCGATACATTAGCAGATAGTGTGCCCTTATTTCTGTGGAGATGGTCCAATTTAATTTCACATTCTTCCCTATCATCTCTTTCAGTGCAGTTTTAAGTGACACTACTCCCTGTAATCCTCTTTGCATTTTCTCTGCAGCATCTGAGCCCTGCCATTTAATTAATGTCCTCGGCTTCTTTTAAACAGGATCATCACCTTCCTTTATTTATTGTCTATTTTTTTCAGCAATTTTTAAATCTACTGTTCATGCTTCAGGAAATTTTTGAGGCGGGGTGAGGTTAACATAACAAGGTGGGCTATGACCTTTGTCCATTGCCTGTTTAAAGCCACTGTTATAAATATTCTCATGAGCAGCAATATCAACATTATGCAAGTTAATGGACAATGTTAATAGGACACAGTTTCATTTATTTGCCTTAACTGAACCAAAACTTCAAAAATGTGTGCTATACTTTCCTTAGTCACTTTTAACAAGTTTGATTGGCATTTTTGTTAAAAGAATCTTGAAGTAATACAATGCTGCTCTTTCCCCTTTCTCTCACCATTATAACAATAGAGCATTGCACCTTTTTTGTTCTCTTTTAGAATGTGAAGGCGATTTCCTCTGTGTGTTGTGAAAGTAAGTGTGGACAAGAGGTTTCAGTTGACGCAAAACATTTAATTTATTGAAAATATACTATATATATGTTCATACTGTGAGGCATCATAACAACAACAGATTTTCCATAGCACTCGTAATTTGGACTTTTTTTAGAAACATTTAAAGGACTAGATTTTAGATTTAGATTTATTGTCATGTGGACCGCGGTACAGTGAAAAGTATTGTTCTGCATACAGTCCAGGCAGGTCGTTCCATACATAAAACATAGGGGACATACGATAAATACACAATGTAAATACATGGACTGAAGTCCTGGCATGGAACAGGCCTGGCTTTGGATACTCCTGAGTCCAAGCATTGAGCCTTCTCTGAGTCTGCAAAATAAAGTTATAGTATTCCATCATTTGTCAGGCATAGGCTTAAAAGAACCCTATTCTTGTGATCAGCATTACGTCAAATTACCGAAGAACATCGCTGAGAAATAGCCTAATTAATTAACATTAAAATGAGGTTTGGTTGGCACCAAGAATACTATGTACATTTTTATGACCAGCTTTAGCAACATGACAGCCCTTATGCATGTATCATGAACTGGAGAACAGAAAGTGAAAAAAGACCATCAGGCCCATCAATATGTACTTACCTATATTTATAATTTACAAATGGTATAAGAGCTGCTTCCCTTCAGAAGCATGTCTATCCAAAGAACTACCATCAGACTAATTAGCTCTTGAGTGAGTCACACTTCTCCCAGGAACTTCAAGAGTTGAAGCTGTCTGATCTGGATAAGTTATTAATTTGTGAATTAGGCTAAACGTTTCTTCTAATGTCATCAAGCTTACTATGTTCATTATCTTTGCCCTTCAGTTAAAAATGTTGATGGAGAAAACAAATGTCTCTTCCATTATTCCACTGTTTTCTTCTGCTCCCTAGAATCATAGAATGGTTACAGCATAGAAGGAGACCATTTGGCCCATTGAGTCTGCACTATTTCCTTGCAAGAACAATTGAGCAAGTCCCATCTCTGTCCTTTCCCTGTAGCTTTGCAAAGTTTTTATCTTTACGTGTTTATCCAATTGAATAAGAACATAATGTTACAGACAGAATCATAGAATCATAGAAGTTTACAGCATGGAAACAGGCCCTTCGGCCCAACCAGTCCATGCCGCCCAGTTTTTACCATTAGGCTAGTCCCAGTTGCCCACACTTGGCCCATAACCCTCTATACCCATCTTACCCATGTAACTATCTAAATGCTTTTTAAAAGACACAATTGTACCCGCCTCTACTACTACCTCTGGCAGCACATTCCAGACACTCACTACCCTCTGAGTGAAGAAATTGCCCCTCTGGGCCCTTCTGAATCTCTCCCCTCTCACCTTAAACCTATGCCCTCTAGTTTTAGACTCCCCTACCTTTGGGAAAAGATGTTGACTATCTACCTTAGCTATGCCCCTCATTATTTTATAGACCTCTATAAGATCACCCCTAAGCCTCCTACGCTCCAGGGAAAAAAGTCCCAGTCTATCCAGCCTCTCCTTATAACTCAAACCATCAAGTCCCGGTAACATCCTAGTATGGGGGTTAATTTAACAGTACTTATTTCTCTTATCACCAGTTCATCAACAGCAAGGCATTTTGATTTGTTTCCCTCTTTATAACTGGTGGTGTATTTCCCAACATCTCAGCTTTGGTGTGATCCAATTTCTATTAGTAACCCCACAGCAAACACGTGATAGGATGAACTCAAGGGGTTAGTTGACTTACATTCAAAATGCAGAAGGAGGGTCACAACATTGCCTCCACACTCAGTCAGTAAAGAAAGACATAGAGAAAAAAGAAATTACAATGCATGGACAACAGAAAAGTGAAATATTGTTTTACGTGGGTTCTAGAGTCCTGAATCAAAGTCCAATGAGGCATTCCTTCACGGAGGTTGATGGTTTGAAAACAGATCCTGCGTAATTCACTTTTATTGTGATGTTGACTTCACATGATGAGATAGGCACACAAAATCAGTCTTGTAGGTGATGGTACAGAATATCTAGCAGAAGCGGTGTCAATGGAGTCAGGTGTTCAACCTGGGGAGAGCTCATTTTCTTTGAGGCTGCCAGTTAGCTGGTAATCAGCAGACTGAGAGTTTCAGTGCAGCAAGACAATATTATTGGTTCCACAAGCCGGAGGCCCATGTCACATAACTTCCACCTCTCCACACTGTCTTTGATAAATAGTGTGCATTCCTTGTCTGGGTCCCCCTGAACTTGCTAAATGTCTTAATTATTATTAATTGAAAGGTTATCGGGCCCTTTGTCCAAACAGATGATCAGACTCCACAGGGGGTCATTAGTAGCGCTCCAGAGATAGCAATGTGTGAGTTTCTCACTACTGCCAGGCAACTATTTTGTTCAGTGAGGCAGTGGCCCTGTTGTATTATCACTGGACTAGGAATCCAAAGACCCAGAGCAAGATCTGGGGACCTGGGTTCAAATCCCAGCATGGCAGATGGTGAAATTTATATTCAATACAAAAATCTGGAATTATGGACATGATTTAACTAAATGGGAACAAAGTCCCACAGCGAGTCTATTTAGCTGCATGTTTTCCGGTGCTCGCAGCGTCGAGCAAAAAAACACTACCGAAAGACATTCGGGTTAGATAGGGGGCCTCAGCGGGGAACGTGCGACCAAGGCTGCACGTAGCCCCGGTTTCTCACTGAAGAGTTCCGCTTGCCAAGGATCGGGATGCCATTTTGAAATGTTTGTTGGGCGGCATGGTAGCACAGTGGGTAGCACTGTTGATTCACAGCTCCAGGGTCCCAGGTTCAATTCCCAGCTTGGGTCACTGTTTGTGTGGAGTCTGCACGTTCTCCCTGTGCCTGCGTGGGTTTCCTCCGGTTTCCTCCCACAAGTCCCGAAAGACGTGCTGTTAGGTAATTTAGATATTCTGAATTCTCCCTCCGTGTACCTGAACAGGTGCCGGAATGTGGCGACTAGGGGCTTTTCACAGTAACTTCATTGCAGTGTTAATGTAAGCCTACTTGTGACAATAAAGATTATTATTATTATTATTATTAAAAAGCTGAAATCTTGTGGAATACTTCTATTGGTTAATTGTTGGGTTTTTGGATTTCTTCCAAACAGGATCTTAACAGGAAAGGAATAGGCCACATATTACCTTAAGCCTCCTTCCAAATTCAACTGGATCGTGGCTGATCTATGCTGTCACCGCATTTATACATCTGGCTTTCTTATCATTGGTACTCCTACCTAACAAAAATTTGTTGATCAGAATCTTGAAAGATCAATTGTTCCAATAACCACATCTATTTTTGAATTACTACAATGACGTGTGAAAAATGCTTCCTAATTTCCAACCGAAATGGCTCTAATTTTAAGACTATGTGCCTCATTCTTGATTCTCCCATCAAATGAAATAGATTGGGCCAATTTCTCCACCCCGGAATGTGTTTCCCGATGAGAGGGAGAATCGGGATCGGCGCAGTTTTGATCTTGATCTCTGAGCAAGTATATATTTACCCCAGAGACAGTATAGCAACCATTCACTAGATTGGTTCATTGGATGAGAGGACTATCCTATGAGATATCCGATGCTCTCTGAAGTTTAGAAGAATAAGAACTGGTCTCATTGAAACATAGAAGATTTTGAAAGTGTTGGAGAGGATATGCAACAAGAGTGTTACAGACGCCTGGCCAGCTCTCAACTGTGGCTAAGAGACTGAACTAGATGCCATAACATTTTTAAGTTTTAATGCGGTGGGGAAAGATCGATTTGTTCCAGGAGTGATAATGCAACAAATAGGGCTTGGCTATTTTATAAACAAACTTTATTGAAACAAAAGAAAGTAAAATAATATTTAAACTTTTACTTCAGCTCTAACACTAACAGATGATATGCAGTTTCTTAATCATAACACAGTAGTTCCCATTAAACAATGCTGTACATGAACATGCAGCTCTTGTTCCACTTACACAAAGGCAATACTTGCATTTGCGAAGCAATTTTTCTTCTTGCAGGGACACCTTTCTGAACCCTTTTCCAAAGTCTGCCTTGTTAGCAGCTTTCATGAC
This sequence comes from Scyliorhinus torazame, assembly GCF_047496885.1. NCBI lineage: Eukaryota > Metazoa > Chordata > Chondrichthyes > Carcharhiniformes > Scyliorhinidae > Scyliorhinus > Scyliorhinus torazame. The sequence goes on along the minus strand of NC_092717.1, from coordinate 143,564,311 downwards.
ATCTCTGGTCGATTTTTGTAACTATTTAGAACAACATTTCTTCCTTTCTCTCTCTAAACCCTGCCCAGCGCCTCAAACAAAGTTTCTCCCCTGAGGTGGCCAGACTTGAATCCATTATCATTATCTTGGCTCTCTGTTTTCCCACTCCCATTTCTACAAAAGAACAGAGCTATGCTATTCATATGCAACTAACCTTCCATTGGCAGACAAATAAGTTATTAGACCCTGCAATGGGCTAATGGCTTATCAAACGACCCTGGGCCGGAGAATCGCCGGGCGGGGAGAGCGAGATTCATGTGATGACGCTCCGCCGATTCTCCGGTCACTGGAGAATCGGCGCCATTGCCGCCGGCGCGGTCGGCGCGATTCCGGTCGGGGGCCACACTATGCGCCCCCCCCCCCCGATGATTCCCTGTGCGCTTTGGACCAAGTGGCTGCCTAGATAGGCCGAGTCCCGCCGCCGCCGTTCACATGTGGTCCTACCCGGCGGGACATCGGCGTTCATCCTGTGGCTTGGTGGGGGGGCAGGGGGAATCCGACCATGGGGGGGGGCTTCACCGAAGCCTGGCTCGCGATCGAGACGTAACAATTGGTGGGCTGGCTTCTCCTGGTGTGGGCCTATTTTACTCCACGCCGGGCCCCTGTAGCTCTCTGCCATGTTTCGTCGGGGCCGGCGCAGACAAGGCAACTAGTGCGCAAGCGCGAATTCGCGCCAGCTGCAGCACGCATGCGCAGACCCATGGCGCCCGTTTGACGCCGGTATCGGCAGCGGGAGCTGCGTGAGTCCCTCCACTGCCGTGCTGGACCTCTGTGAGGCATATGATCGCTGATCCTGGGGGCCTGTTGATGCCGTCGTAAAACACAACGGCGTTTACGACGGCGTCAACACTTTGCCTCAGGATCAGAGAATCCCGCCCATTATTCCTTGAAAGGAAAAGCTCAGGTGGATCCTGGGAAATCTAAATTATTCCCTGCAGCCATGGCTGATTATGCATCTAGTACGCTTTCCTCTTTCTATCTTGTCCTGGCTATTTCCCCCTGGCTACTGGCTATTTATTTATTTATGCGTTGGCCACAAACAGTCGGGTGAATGGCTCCCATGTTTTGTGGAAGCCCTCTTCCGACCCACGGATGGTGAATTTGATTTTCTCCATTTGGAGAGATTCCGAGAGGTCGGACAGCCAGTCTGCAGCTTTAGGTGGTGCTGCTGATCGCCAACCAAGCAGGATCCTACGGCGGGCGATCAGGGAGGCAAAGGCAAGGGCGTTTACCCTCCTCCCCATGAAGAGATCTGGCTGGCCAGATACCCCGAAGACCGCCACTTTTGGGCATGGCTCCACCCTCATCCCCACCACTTTGGACATTGCATCGAAGAAGGCTGTCCAGTACCCAGCAAGTCTGGGGCAAGACCAGAAGATGTGGGCGTGATTGGCCTGGCCTCCTTGGCACCGTGCACATCTCTCTTCCACCTCCAGGAAGAACCCGCTCATTCGGGTTCTGGTCAAGTGAATTTTCCCTCTGTGTATTATCATTAGGTGAAGCATACAGGAGTGTAGTACTACTCAGTAGCGAAGATGTGTGAAGAGATCAAATCAGTCCATAAGAGGGTCGTTTAGGAGTCTGGTAACAGCGGAGAAGAAGCTGTTTTTGAAACTGTTAGTGCGTGTTCTCAGACTTTTGTATCTCCTGCCCAATGGAAGCAGTTGGAAGAGTGAGTAAGCTGGGTGGGACGGGTCTTTCCCCAGGCAGGAGGAGGTGTAGACAGAGTCAATGGATGTGAGGCAGGTTCGTATGATGGATTGGGCTGTGTTCACGACTCTCTGAAGTTTCTTACGGCCTTGGTCAGTTGCTATACCAGGCTGTCATGCAGCCAGATAGGATGCTTTCTATTGTGCATCTGTAACCGTTGGTAAGAGTACCCCTTATCCCCCAAGTCTGCATGTTCTCCCCGTGTCTGCGTGGGTTTCCTCCGGGTGCTCCGATTTCCTCCCACATGTTCCGAAAGACATGCTGTTAGGTAATTTGGATATTCTGAATTCTCCCTCAGTGTACCCGAACAGGCGCCAGAATGTGTTGACTAGGGGATTTCCACATTAACTTCATTGCAGTGTTAATGTAAGCCTACTTGTGACAATAAAGATTATTATTATTGTTATTATTAAGGTAGGTCACCGGAAATAACAACCACCGTTCCTAGAAGACCTGCTTCTTTCAGTTGAGCTAACAGAAGACCATAGGGCCATAAGACATAGCAGCAGAATTAGGCCACTCGGCCCATCGAGTCTACTCCGCTATTCAATCATGGTTGATATTTTTCTCATTCCCATTCTCTGGCCTTCTCCCTGTAACCCCTGATCCCCTTATTAATCAAGAACCTATCTATCTCTATTTTAAAGACACTCAGTGATTTGAAAAGTGTTCCACAGATTCACCACCGTCTGGCTGAAGAAATTCCTCCTCATCTCAGTTTTAAAGGATTGTCCCCTCAGTTTGAGGCTGTGCCCTCTGGTTCTAGTTTTTCCTACTAGTGGAAACATCCTCTCCATGTCATGTCCAATCTATCCAGGCTACCCAGTATCCTGTAAGTTTCAATAAGATCCCCCCTCATCCTGCTAAACGTCAATGAGTACAGACCCAGAGTCCTCAACCATTCCTCATATGACAAGCTTTTCATTCCAGGGATCATTCTTGTGAACCTTGCATGTGCCTTCCTGATGCCGACTGAACCTGCACGTTAACGTATGAGAATCTTGAACTAGGACTGCAGTCCCTTTGTGCTTTTTATTTCCTAAGCCTTTTCCCATTAAGAAAATAGTCTGTGCCTCCATTCTTCTTGCCAAAGTGCATAACTAGTGCAAACCACAAGTCACCGACTGCCATGCTGAAAAAGACCCCTTTATCCCATTCTTTGCTTTCTGCCAGTCAACCAATCCCCTATCCATGCCAGAATCCTACCTCTAACACCATGGACTCTTAATTTATTACACAGCCTCCAATATAGCATATTGTCAAAGGCCTTGTGGAAATCTATATAGATCATGTCCATTGGTTTGCCTTTGTCTAACTTCTTCGTTACCTCCTCAAAGAATTCTCACAGATTTGTCAGGCATGACCTCCCCTTGACAAAGCTGTGCTGACTCAGTCCTATGTTATCATGCACTTCCAAGTACACCGCAATTTCACCTTTAACAATGGACTCTAAATTTGCCAATGACCAAAGTCAGGCGAACCGGCCGATAATTTCCCGTCTTGCCTTTCTCCCTTCTTAAAAAGGGGTGTTATATTAGCCATTTTCCAGTCCTCTGGGACCCTCCCTGCCTCCAGTGATTCCTGAAAGATCATCACCAATGCCTCCACAATATCCTCAGCTATCTCCTTTAGAACCCTGGAGTGTAGTCCATCCAGTCCAGGTGATTTATCCACCTTCAGACCTTTCAGTTTCCCCAGAACCTTCTCCTTAATGATGGCCAGTGCACTCACCTGTGCCCCCTGATTCTCCTGGAGCTCTGGTATCCCACTGGTGTCTTCCACAGTGAAGACTGATGCAAAGTAACTATTCAGTTCCTCTGCCATTTCTTTGTTTCCTGAACAGAAAGAGAGAGACACACACACACTGATTTCCAGATACTTATTGTGACTGATAAAATTTCCACTGGGGTTCTCCTGATTCCGTAAGATAGCTTTCACAGAAAAAACACAGTCAGCTGAAAAGTCTGTTTCTTTGGGGTGTCTGAAAACTTACTATCAAAGTTACAGCAGAAAAATTATTTCCCAGAATGTTTACCCCATTGACTTGTTTCACTGTTACGCACTTTATTTTGAGTTTATTGTTTCAGGCTTTGACCATTACAGGGTTTGTCACCCACAGCTTCCGTTTACACCCTCAGCTTGTGATTTGTGTTTGAAAAGTTCCTCTGGGATCTTTCAGTGTCGGAGCCGCATTTGTATTTCTAGTTGTTTTGAGCTTGTTTAGAAAAGGACAGAGATAACCACACGCTGTGGGTCTCGATTGCCTCGCCAGGCTAAATCTTATTAGATTTTGGATCAAATCTCTGCTCGCTGGTGCAAATATTGATGTCTGTACTTCATTCATTTAACGCCTTATCAAGCTTGAAATTGATTACCCCTCCATCCTAGCAGCTTTCGGAGTCTTATACCTTTGAAAAGTTCTCCCAAAGACCAAAAGCGAAGCTTTGAGTTGTTGAAGTGTCTGTCAGGTTTACTGAAGGTAGAGCAGCCTTAAATGTAAACTCATTTTTATTGGGAGTAGCTGGCTGTTGCATTTTCAGCATTTATTTTTATATTGGCAATCTCAGTTTGTGTGGAATAGTAAATTGCAGCTCTTATTCTCTCCCAAGGATAAAGACAAATAATTCCCTGCTATTTGGCTGAATCACTAACAGCAATACAATGTTGTTTTACAACTCTAAATATTCAATCACGACTGCATGTGTTCTAATCCTTCTGTTCTTCCATGGGATGCGGATGTTGCTGACGAGGCCAGCATTTGTTGCTGGCCCCTAAATCTGACAGACACTTCAACAATTCAAGCTTCTCTTTGGGAGAACCTTTGAAAGGTATGAAACTCCAAACGCTACTAGCATGGAGGGGTAATCAATATCAAGCTAGGCCATTTCAGCGGGCAGTTAAGTGTTATTCACATTGCTGTGGGTCTAAAATCACGTGTAGGCCAGAATCAGGTAAGGATGGCAGATTTCCTTTCCTAAAGGACATTAATGAACCAAATGGGTTTCTATGACAAGCGATAATAATACACAGATACATACATCAAAAATAGAAGTAGGAGGAGGCCATTCGGCCCTTCGAGCATGCTCCCGCCATTCATTATGATCACGTCTGATCATCGAGTTTAATACCCTGATCCCACCTTCCCCCCACATCCCTTGATCCCTTTAGCCCCAAGAGCTATATCTAATTCCTTCTTGAAATTACACAATGTTTTCACCTCAACTACCTTTTGTGGTCGTGAATTCCACAGATTCACCACACTCTGGGTGAAGAAATTTCTCCTCGCCTCAACCCGAAAAGGATTACCCCTGACCCTCAAACTATGCTCCCTAGTCCTGGATTCCCCCACAATCATAGGCATAAACATAGACATAGAATTTACAGTGCAGAAGGAGGCCATTCGGCCCATCGAGTCTGCATCGGCCTTTGGAAAGAGCACCCTACCAAAGCCCACATCTCCACCCTATCCCCGTAACCCAGTAACCCCACCTAACCTTTTTGGACACTAATGGCAATTTAGTGTGGCCAATCCACCTAATCCACAGAGACAGTGACCCGAGCCGGGAATCGAACCTGGGACCCTGGAGCTGTGAAGCAACTGTGCTAACCACTGTGCTACCGTGCTGCCCCACGTGCCGCAATCGGGAACATTCTTTCTGAATCTACCCTGTCGAATCAGAATCTTGTAAGTTTCTATGAGATGCCTTCTCACTCTTCTAAACTCCAATGAATATAATCCTAACCAACTTAGTCTCTCCTCATGTGACAGTCCCGCCATCCCAGGAATCAGCCTGGTAAACCTTCACTACACTCCGTCCATAGCAAGAACATCCTTCCTCAGGTAAGAACACCAAAACTGCACACAATACTCCAGGTGTGGCCTCACCAATGACCAATACAATGATAGTAAAACATCCCTATTCCTATACTCAAATCCTCTCGCTCTGAAGGCCAACATAGCATTTACTTTTTTACTGCCTCCTTATTTTCAGTGACTGATGCTCAAGGACACCAAGGTCTCTCTGAGTATCCGCCTCTCTCAATTTACACCCATTCAAATAATAATCTGCCTTCCTATTTTTGCTACCAAAGTGGATAATCTCACAATTATCCAGGTTATACTGTATCTGTCATGCATATGACCACTCATTCAGCCTGTCCAAATCCTGCTGAAGAATCTCTGCATCCTCCTCACAGTTCACTCTCCCACCCAACTTTGTATCTTCTGCAAATTTGGAGTAATTCCTTGTCAAAACCATGAACATATAATGTGAACAGTTGGGGTCCACAGATCACTGCAGTACCCCACTAGTCACTGTCTGCCAGTCGGAAAAATACCCATTTATTCCAACCTTTTACTTCCTGTCTGCTAACCAGCTTTCTATCCATCTCAAGACACTGCCAGCAATCCCATGTGCTTTAACTTTATATAGTAATCTGCTATGTGAGACCGTGTCGAAAGCCTTCTGAAAGCCTAAATAAACCACATCCACCGGGTCTCCCTGGTCAACTCTACTAGTTATATCTTAAAAGAATTCCAATAGATTTGCAAGCATGGTTTCCCTTTCATAAATCCATGCTGACTTTGTCTGATTATATCGCTGTTTTCAAATGCTATGCTATGAAATCCTTGATAATGGACTCTTAGCAACTTCCCAACTACCGAAGTTAGGCTCACTGGTTTGTAGTTCCCTGTTTTCTCTCTGCCTTCCTTTTTGAATAGTGGGTTATATTAGCTACCCTCCAATCTGTAGGAACCATTCCACAGTCCAAAGAATTTTGGGAAATGACCACCAATGGATCTACTATTGCTAGGGTTACTTCCTTAAGCACTCTGGGATGAAGGTTATCAGACCCTGGAGATTTAGCTATCTTCAATCCCATTAATTTCCCTGAAACCATTTCTCTACTAATATTAATTTCCTTCAGCTCCTCACTAAACCTTTTGTTTCTTAGAACCTCTGGTACATTATTCATGTCTTCTTTTGTGAAGACAGAAGCAACGTACAAATTTAAGTTCCTCAGCCATTTCTTTGTTCCCTGTTATGAATTCCTTCATTCCTGACTGTAAGGAGCCTACATTCGTTTTCATCAATATTTTTCTCTTTACATACCTATAGAAACTTCTACAGTCAGTTGGTAGGATGTTCGTGAAGTCTTGACAAAATGTCACAAATAGTCTCCCGGTGAGTCTCAACAGTCCACCACAAACCTCCAGCAATTTAGCAGTGTAACCTGACCTTAGCTTTAGGTAGCTCTCAAATCCTAAACAGCTGAGCTAGGAGAGGTCTTTAATTGAAATACTACCCATCAAAATTCTAGGCAGCCTCCTTTAATGAGAGCTAGCGGCAATTAAATTGTCGCTAAGATCATTTATAATCCTCTGGTTGGCCACTCCTGGTTCATATTTCTACTCCTTTACTCTTGAACTAAAGGTACGTGAAATTGGTGTTACAATTCTAGACTCAGACCTGGCCACTTCAAAGGCCCGTTAACGGTCTCACCTTTAAGCCGGGATGTTCTATACCCGCATTCCCGCAGACATCCCTCCACCAAATTAACCCCTGGGAGGCAGTGGCTGCCTTAGTGAGTGCTAGCTCGCTGCAGAAGAGGATGGAGCAACAGTCCAACAAGAAGATGAATGACCTACTTCATGCAGCCAGAGTAAGCCTGCCTCCTCAAGTCTCCCGCTACACCCCTTCACACACCCTTCACACATCTATGGTAATCACTCACCCAGCCACCTCATGGGTTTCGAACACCTATCATGCAGCCCTCTAACCCCCCCACCCCCCCTACTCCCCATGTTCCCCCCAGCAGCTAATCTGCTCCACACATCTCCGCTCCCACACACCTCCCACACATGCCAGACTCCATCACTATCTGAACTGGCAGGACTCCCACCTACATTCTCCCCATCTGTCTGATTGCATGGCAAACCCGAACACAACCGATGTGGGCGGGCGCAGCCAACCAGAGTCATGACCGAGCTGAGATACCTTATGCCTTTTGAGGAAAGAGCCTTTGGGTTGGCTGGTATGGTGCAGGACCACACCTGTGCAACAGGTGAAATGGGGGTAGCAGACAAAAGTGAGAACCCTTTTGATTATGAGCAGTCATAATTAAAGCCTCACGTGACTTATCCTTCTGCCATCAGTTATCCCCCGTGATGCACAGATGGCATCTCCCTTCTCTTGCAGGGCAATCAATCAACCAGCCTGGCCCATCCCCACACCCTCTGGACACTACAGAACCAAACAGCTCCGAGGGAGACTTCTTGGAGACCAGCAAAGAAGAGGCATCACAGTTGTGACTGCACCCCCCACCAGCGCAGATCCTCGCACCTCAGAGGGATCAACTAGGAGGCAGGCTTCTGGATCACTCACGGGTGATCACCTCACAGCTGAGAATCCACATTAAGGGGAGGGAGGAGCATCCCAAGGAACCGGCCCTTGGAAGAATGCTGGAGCCTGGGACCCTGTTGAGCCCCAGGCTGATGACGTGCCCCTGGGTCTGGAAATCCCAGAGATGTGGGAACTGCAAAGGCAGAGTCGCAAGCATCAGGAAGGGATGACAGCATCCCTTCTTGGACTGCAAGGCCGATTAGAGGAATCCCATTGCCTTCTGTCTGATGAGGTGATCCCCTAGACAGACACTGTCTTCTGTGGCACTACAACTGTGATATCTGGAGATAGGGGGCGTCATTCTCCGACCCCCCCAGCGGGTCAGAGAATGGCCGTTGGCCGCCGTGAATCCCGCCCCCGCCGGTTGCCGAAGTCTCCGAAGGGAGAAAAGTCGGCGGGGCGTTAATGGCGCCGCTGCCGTCGGAGAATGGCACGGGTCTGCGCAAGGCAGCCGATTTTCGGCCTGCCGATATTCTCCCTTCCGGATGGGCCGAAGTCCCGTCGACGTGATGACCGTTCACGTCGACGTAAATTAAACCTCCTTTTCATCGGCGTGACCCTGTGCTCCAGGGTCACGCCGACCAGCGTGGAGGTGAGTGACGGCCTGGGGGGTTGGCTCTGGGCAGGCGATGGCATGGCCACAGTCTGAATGCGTGAGGAGAGGTGTGTCTCGGGTTGTGTGTGTGTGTGTGCGGCGGGGGCAGGGGTGGTTAGAGTGTGCTGGGCTCCGGGGGAGTGCCGGGAGGGTGGTCCGTGCCGGGGAAGGGGATGGGGGGTCCGTGCCGGGGAGGAGGTTGGGGGGGTCCGTGCCGGGGTGGAGGTTGGGGGGGGGTCCGTGCCGGGGAGGGGGATGGGGGGTCCGTGCCGGGGAGGAGGTTGGGGGGGTCCGTGCCGGGGAGGAGGTTGGGGGGGGGTCCGTGCCGGGGAGGGGGATGGGGGGTCCGTGCCGGGGAGGAGGTTGGGGGGGGTCCGTGCCGGGGAGGGGGATGGGGGGTCCGTGCCGGGGTGGAGGTTGGGGGGGGGGGTCCATGCTGGGGTGGAGGTTGGGGGGGGTCCGTGCCGGGGTGGAGGTTGGGGTGGGGTCCGTGCCGGGGAGGGGGATGGGGGAGGTCCGTGCCGGGGAGGGGGATGGGGGGTCCGTGCCGGGGAGGAGGTTGAGGGGCGTCCGTGCCGGGGAGGAGGTTGGGGGGGGGTCCGTGCCGGGGAGGGGGATGGGGGGTCCGTGCCGGGGAGGAGGTTGGGGGGGGGTCCGTGCCGGGGAGGGGGATGGTGGGTCCGTGCCGGGGTGGAGTTTGGGGGGGGGTCCGTGCCGGGTTGGAGGTTGGGGGGGGGGGTCCATGCTGGGGAGGGGGATGGGGGGGGGGGGGTCCGTGCCGGGGAGGGGGATGGGGGGTCCGTGCCGGGGAGGGGGATGCGAGGACAAGTGAGTTGGTCCACCTGGCCAAGTGCCAGCCTCCAACAGTTGGACCCATGCGGTCCATGCCACCTGGCTGGGGGGAGGAGGGGATATGGGCAATGATGACATGTCGTCGTTCCCCTCCCCCCCACCAGGCCGTCATGTTTTCCGATCATCCAGCATGTTGGCCGCCGTGGCGGCAGCCGCTAATGTCTATGTTGCCCTGGATGAGGAGGAGGAGGAGGAGCGTGCCAGAGAGGTGGCGCACGCTGCCGCAGAGGGACAGGCGGCAGCCGCCCAGGCTGGAGGGACACTTGACCGACAGGACGAGGAGGGGGAGGAGGACGTCGCGGCTCCACGGCAACGGAGGCACCCGAGGGCGCCCCGTGTGTACCGGCCCCGGCAGTCATACCAGGACCTCACGGACCGGGAATGCAGGAGGAGACTCCGGATGAGGCGGGAAACCGTGGCACACATCTGCCACCTGCTGGCACACCTGTCACCGCGTGGCACTGGCGGGGGACACCCTCTCCCCGTGTCCGTCAAGGTTACGGTGGCCCTGAACGCTTCTGCAACGGGGTCATTCCAGGCACCGAGTGGGGACCTCTCCGGCATATCGCAGACATCGGTGCATCGGTGCATCCGGGCAGTGACAGATGCCCTATATGCCATGGCGCACCGCTACATCCGCTTCCCTGTGGACCGGGCCAGCCAAGATGCCCGGGCCGTGGGCTTCTCTGCCGTGGCCGGGTTCCCCATGGTCCAGGGCACGATCGATGGGATGCACGTCGCCGTGCGGCCTCCTGCAGATAACAGGGCCATGTTCACCAATAGGAAGGGGACCTATTCGATGAACATACAGGTGGTCTGCGACCACCGCATGATGATCCTGCACGTCTGCGCCCGTTACCCAGGCAGTGTACACGACTCATACGTGTTGTCGCGGTCATCCATCCCCGGCATGTACGAGGGACGCCATCCCCGGCTGAGAGGCTGGTTGCTGGGCGACAGGGGCTACCCATTGCGATCATGGCTGATGACGCCTATACGGAGGCCACGCAATGAGGCGGAGAACCGCTACAATGATGCCCATGTAACGACAAGGAGAGTGATAGAAAGGTGCTTTGGCATGCTGAAGATGAGTTTCAGGTGCCTGGACCTCTCTGGGGGCGCCCTCCAGTATCGGTCAGATAGGGTCGGCCGCATCATTGTGGTGTGCTGCGTCCTGCACAACATAGCCCAGCAGAGGGGCGATGTGCCGCAGGCAGAGGAGGGCGGAGTGGAGGAGCAGCAGGAAGAGGCGCAGTCCTCCCCAGATGAGGGGAATGGGGGTAATGGTCAGGGCTGAAGGGGTAGACACAGACGGGTGGCTGTCCACCGTTACCGGCTGGCCCAGCGGGCACGGGACAGGCTGATGGCCGCCCGCTTCACTGACTAGATGGGCGTGGGAATCGGGTAGTATGGCCACAGACCGCACACCATGGCAACAGCCGACCACCCACACCCCCCACCCATCCACCCACCCAGCACCCTCACCCCCCTCCCCAACCCCACCCACCCCACCGGCATGCACACCCCCCCCCCCCATTGCCGATCCACCTGCGGCACAACGGGCCGGGCTCACACAGTTGTGGGTGGACGCGTGTCTATTGCAGGCCATGGAGGATGATGACAACCCACCCTGCGGTGAACTCCTGGCTCCACATCTTTGGACTATGTCTGACCCATGGCCACAGTACCACCATCCACCCGGACCATCCCTGCATGCGGCTGTGACACTGCAGCGCACGGTCCCGTCCTCTGCCCGGGGGATGTTGATGGCGGCCCAGGGGGAAGGGGCAGACTCACCTGGGGCTGAGGTAAGACCACCCCTCACACACACACTTGCGCTCAACGTACATGACACCCCCGCACGCTTTGGACAGAGCACAAAGGCAGCTTCTGTAGGTGTAACATTGACTTTAATAACCAAACGAGTTCATGCACGTGCCCTAGCCCCTAAAACTCATCTGTACCCTGCACCCGTGCCAACTTACTCAGTGTCTAATTGTTTGGCCTTACGGGCCCTTTGACTACGTCTACGTGGTTCCCCAGACGGTACAGCAGAACTGGAGGTGGACTCCTGTGATTCCTGCCCTCTGACACTGGATCCCTTTGGCGGCCGTTTCCTGGGGCGTCCTGGCCTAGATGGGCCAGGCTGCGGCCCGGGCGACTGGGATGGCGAGCTGCCAGCCTGTCCTGCCCGTTGCCCACCCGATGCACCTGGGACGGAAGGGGGGGAGACCGAGGTGTCGCGGTGTACCAGGACCTCCCCTACAGGGGGAGCCGGGACGGACCACACCACCTCCTCCTCCCTCGGGGTGCCCGATGGCCCCCAGGCCTCTACATGGGTGGGGGATGCGAACGGACTGGCCATCCGACGCCCCCCCGACATCTGGCGCTGCCAGTCCTGGAGGCCCGTGCTGGTATCGACAGGGGTCTGCAGGTTTGCAGCCATGGAGCCCAGGGGGTTGGCAAACCCTGTCTGTGACAGTGCGACGCCGGCTCGCACATGGCCACTGGCGCCGATGCCCTCAGCGATGGCCTGCAGAGACTGGGCCATGGCCTGCTGAGACTGGGCCATGGCCTGCAGAGACTGGGCTATGGCGTTGAGCGCCTCTGCCATCTGGCGCTGGCACTGGCTCATGGCCTCCTGTGAGAGGGCAGCCATGTCCTGGGCCACAGACGCCGCCTGCACGGAAAGCCCCAGGCCTCGCAAACCGTTCCCCATGTCTGACACCGTCGCACCCATTGCCTCCACCGCGGACGCCACCCGTGCGGTGTCAGCCTGGGTGGCACGCATGACCGGCACCACTTCCAGCTCATGGACGCGGTGGACTCCTCCACCTGCGACTGCAGCCGCCGCAAGCCGGCCGTCACCCTCTTCGCTCGTCTCCGGGTCGGTGGTTGCATCGGATCTATGGGTGGGTGTGGTAACTGCAGGAACCCGGGATCCATCTGGGCGGCAAATGTTCGCTTGGCCTGGGCTGCCCTCCGACCGCCCGGCCCCTCTGCTGCTCCTACCTCCACCTGCTGTACCGGGACGGCTGTGTTGTGCGCACCAGTGAGTGTAGCAGACGCCTCATCACTAAAGTGCCCAACCGAGGTGAGTGTTTCTGCAATGGTGGAGGGTGTTGGTGACAGCAGTGGCGTTGTGTCGTGCTCTTCGTCCCACTCTGAGTCCATGGCACTTTGGGGTGGGGGTTCGTCTCCACCCATCCACTCTGAGTCACTGTCCGGTATTTCGTCTTCCTGGGTTGTGCTGTCCCGGGTAGGGGTGTCCTGGGCAGTGCTGTCCCGGGTAGTGGTGTCCTGGGTAGTGGTGTCTTGGGTAGTGGTGTCCTGGGTAGTGGTGTCCTGGGTAGTGGTGTCCTGGGTAGTGGTGTCCTGGCTCGGATGTGACGGGGGCCTGTGGCTGCCCCCCTCGTCGCTGGGTGGTCGCTCCCGCACGTGACGGGGGTGCCGTCTCCCTGTTGCTCCAGGTCTCTCCGTCTCCCGTGGTGTGCGAGGGGCATCCTGCGGGCGTCGCATGCTGGAGGGTCCGTGTCTCTCCGTCTCCCATGGTGTGCGAGGGGCATCCTGCGGGCGTCGCATGCTGGAGGGTCCGTGTCTCTCCGTCTCCCGTGGTGTGCGAGGGGCATCCTGCGGGCGTCGCATGCTGGAGGGTCCGTGTCTCTCCGTCTCCCGTGGTGTGCGAGGGGCATCCTGCGGGCGTCGCATGCTGGAGGGTCCGTGTCTCTCCGTCTCCCGTGGTGTGCGAGGGGCATCCTGTGGGCGTCGCATGCTGGAGGGTGCGGGTCTCTCCGTCTCCCGTGGTCTCCGAGGGGCATCCTGCGGGCGTCGCATGCTGGAGGGTCCGGGTCTCTCCGTCTCCCGTGGTCTCCGAGGGGCATCCTGCGGGCGTCGCATGCTGGAGGGTCCGGGTCTCTCCGTCTCCCGTGGTCTCCGAGGGGCATCCTGCGGGCGTCGCATGCTGGAGGGTCCGGGTCTCTCTGTCTCCCGTGGTCTCCGAGGGGCATCCTGCGGGCGTCGCATGCCGGAGGGTCCGGGTCTCTCCGTCTCCAGTGGTCTCCGAGGGGCATCCTGCGGGCCGTCTGCATCTGCGGGGATGGGTGCCTGGACGTTTGGTCCTGCGATACACAATGAAGCATGCATGGTTAGACATCAGGCAGTGATCAGGTGATATGGGGAAGGGGGATATAGGGGAGGGGGGATATGGGGACGGGCTGTCGGTGGCTCACTTGCTAGTATGCCCCCGACCTCTGCGTCAGCAACCTCCCGGTCATCAGGTCCGCCAGCCAGTTCCAGGGCCCTTTCCTCGTGTTCGGTCAGTGGCCCCTCATCAGCGGGGTCTCCTCCAGTCCTCACATGCTCCCTATTGTTGTGTGCGCGCTTCTCCTGTGGGGGGGGGGGTGGTGGCAGGGGTAAAAGGCAACACTGTTAGGCAGGTATATGAATGCACGCCATCGGTTGCGCGTGCATTGCAGAGGTTAAGGTTAGGGCTGGATTCACTTGGGGATATGGGGGATATGGGGAGGGGGGATTAGGGGGATATGGGGAGGGGAATATGGGGGAGGGGGATATGGGGGAGGGAGGATATGGGGGAGGGGGGATATAGGGGAAGGGGGGATATGGGGAGGGGGATATGGGGGATATGGGGAGGGGGGATATGGGGGAGGAGGGATATGGGGGAGGGGGATATGGGGGAGGGGGGATATGGGGGAAGGGGGGATATGGGGGAGGGAGGGATATGGGGGAAGGGGGGATATGGGGGAGGGGGGATATGGGGAGGGGGGATATGGGGGAAGGGGGGATATGGGGGAGGGTGGATATGGGGGGTATGGGGAGGGGGGATATGGGGGATATGGGGAGGAGGGATATGGGGGAGGGGGGGATATGGGGGAGGGGGGATATGGTGGAGTGGAGATATGGGGAGGGGGATATGGGGGATATGGCGGAGGGGGGATATGGGGTATATGGGGAGGGGGGATATGGGGGAGGGGGAATATGGGGGAGGGGGGATATGGGGGATATGGGGGAAGGGGGGATATGGGGGAGGGGGGATATGGGGGAAGGGGGGATATGGGGGATGGGGATATGGGGAAGGGGGGATATGGGGGAGGGGGGATATGGGAGATATGGGGGAGGGGGGTTATGGGGGAGGGGGGATATGGGAGAGGGGGGATATGGGGGATATGGGGAAGGGGGATATGGGGGAGGGGGTATATGGGGAGGGGGGATATGGGGAGGGGGATATGGGGATGGGGGGATATGGGGGAAGGGGGGATATGGGGGAAGGGGGGATATGGGGGAGGGGGGATATGGGGGAGGCTCACCCTGCCTGCTCTGACGAGGTCGTTCACCTTCTTGTGGCACTGGGTGCCTGTCCGTGGTGTCAGGGCCACAGCGGTGACGGTCTCTGCCACTTCCCTCCACAGACGCCGGCTGTGGCGTGGGGCACCTCTGCGGCCGTGCCCGGGATACAGGGCGTCCCTCCTCTGCTCCACCGCGTCCAGGAGCGCCTCCACATCCCGTGACTCGAACCTCGGGGCTGAGCGGCGGCCAGCCATCCAGTCGGGTGTTCCGGTCGGGTGTTCCGGTCGGGTGGGGGGGAGCAGCGCGGCCTTATGAGCCGTCACGCCGTGCGGCGCGTATGACGCTGCACGGCGTGAACCACTGCGCAAGCGCGGATCCCGTTACGTCGCTGCTAGCCCATTTCGGGCCGGAGACGTTCGACCCATTTTTCCGACGTGACGCAAGTCGGATTTGCGCCGTTTTTTGCGCCGATCGGCGGACTTTCCGCCGATAACGGAGAATTTCGCCCAGGATATTTGACATTGGAAGACCCTCCTCAGAGACTCGGCCACGTGTGGCCCTGCTCCCAAAAGAGTGATGGGCCCAACCACCACTCCTCTGCAGAATGCTGTTCCGAGTAGCACGTCAATGTTGCTACTGCTGGTCTATTGTTATCACTAAAACAGCCAACTCGTCTGGCTCCATGATTCTCCAGGAATTATAAATTGAAAAGAAGAGAACATCAAAGTTAGAGATGAGGACTCCTGAATATGCCCTGACACTCAGTCTTCTACACTTCTGTGACACCCACTCGTGTGCTTCCATCTCAATGAGCGCTTCGCCACTAAACTTCACTCCCTCCCCTTCAATACAATAGCGACTTCCCCACAGGTTTTCCTTTTAACTCCACCTGGATGTTGTGCATCGACCCTGAAGAGTCTCAGTGGTACCTAGCCCCTGACGATTGCCTCCCCCCAACCAAGTGTTAGGGCAGTTGAGTACATTCATTGGACCAGCTTTTTAGCTTCACACATTCCCCAACATGACCTTGAATGGGGTCGGTGATGAGAGACTTCATCATAACGCCTTTCATTGGGGTCCACATTAGTGTGATTTCTCCAATGTAGATGTTGGTATGAGCATTGTAGTACAATGCTTGGGGCCAGTGCCTAAAAAGGGTTAAGATCTTGTCGCCAATTAGTGGCACACTCATATATTGCTATGATGACTTAACAGAGGAGCACTCCTTTCCTGAGTCCCCCACTCTTCCCTTGTAGTCTGGGTCTCATGGGACCCCACCCAACAACCTCAAAGTCACCCCCAGCATTGACCCTCTGTAATCACCTCTTCCCGAACATTTTCCATCTCCCACTCTGGAAGGGCACTCTCTCGTCGGTGATATCAACACTGTTGATGGCGATACTGACCCCGCCCCTCCAAATTGAACTTTTCTGCATCTCTCAGTGTCCCGCAGTGAATGCTCATTTTAAAAATTAATTTACGGGTTGTAGGCGTCGCTGGTTAGGCCAGCATTTATTGGCGACTAGGGATGGGCAATAAATACCGGCTGAGCCAGTGACGCCCACATCCCGTAAAAATGACATGCTAATGTATTAAAATGAGGTTCCTGGGCTTCCGGGGCTACTTTCATGTTACTCCATCGGCAAGGGGGATTGAAAATCGGAAATCGCAATCTCGCCAGAGAGACGCCTGTTTTCCGATTCTCTCCAGATTTTGCACCTGATGCGACCATCAATTCACTCGAAGACACGTGGAGAAGTAAACCGTGGTTTTAATCAGCTTAGAACTGAGCCTGCCTGTGACCGGTACAACACTGAAGGCGGCCCCGCAGGTCGGCAGTTCTTATACTTCCTGTAAAGGGGGTGGAGCCATGGGCAGAGCCTGTACATGCCCCAACGTATCCCCTGTAGGTGAAGCCACACAATGGCCCATAGTAGAGCCCACAGGGTTAATAATATAACACAGTGCACTGGTGAATTATCAGTAATTATACATTCACCACAGCACCCACGTCGGCAATCACACACAAGGCTAACGCACGTTCAAATCACCCCCTTTGAATGAATTTTTAAAAACTCATGCATTCTAACATAGGTAGGGTTTAAATTTATATTTATTAATGATTTGGCATGTTCACTAAAGAGTTTCTCATAAATTCATGCTAATTTTTCAAAATACGAAAGGAGATCTTTGAGATCTATTTTATTTTCTTCATTGTACCTCAGCGACTTTCACCGATAAAGACTAGTTCTCGTGCTCTTAGTAAGTGCTTTTTCTCAAAAAAAATGCACTCTCATCTCCTATACAATCCGCATAAATACCTATTTAAGATTCTTGTAAACAGATTATGTTGTCTGAGTGTTATTTATGAAAGAAAACTCATCATATTTGCATTTATTCCATTGCTTAATATTCTAATATAGAACATAGAACATAGAACAATACAGCGCAGTACAGGCCCTTCGGCCCACGATGTTGCACCGAAACAAAAGCCATCTAACCTACACTATGCCCTTATCATCCATATGCTTATCCAATAAACTTTTTAATGCCCTCAATGTTGGTGAGTTCACTACTGTAGCAGGTAGGGCATTCCACGGCCTCACAACTCTTTGCGTAAAGAACCTACCTGTGACCTCTGTCCTATATCTATTACCCCTCAGTTTAAAGCTATGTCCCCTCATGCTAGCCATTTCCATCCACGGGAGAAGGCTCTCACTGTCCACCCTATCTAACCTCCTGATCATTTTGTATGCCTCTATTAAGTCTCCTCTTAACCTTCTTCTCTCCAACGAAAACAACCTCAAGTCCATCAGCCTTTCCTCATAAGATTTTCCCTCCATACCAGGCAACATCCTGGTAAATCTCCTCTGCACCCGCTCCAAAGCCTCCACGTCCTTCCTATAATGCGGTGACCAGAACTGTACGCAATACTCCAAATGCGGCCGTACCAGAGTTTTGTACAGCTGCAACATGACCTCATGACTCCGGAATTCAATCCCTCTACCAATAAAGGCCAACACTCCATAGGCCTTCTTCACAACCCTATCAACCTGGGTGGCAACTTTCAGGGATCTATGTACATGGACACCTAGATCCCTCTGCTCATCCACACTTCCAAGAACTTTACCATTAGCCAAATATTCCGCATTCCTGTTATTCCTTCCAAAGTGAATCACCTCACACTTCTCTACATTAAACTCCATTTGCTACCTCACAGCCCAGCTCTGCAGCTTATCTATGTCCCTCTGTAACCTGCTACATCCTTCCACACTGTCGACAACACCACCGACTTTAGTGTCGTCTGCAAATTTACTCACCCACCCTTTTGCGCCCTCCTCTAGGTCATTGATAAAAATGACAAACAGCAACGGCCCCAGAACAGATACTTGTGGTACGCCACTTGTAATTGAACTCCATTCTGAACATTTCCCATCAACCACCACCCTCTGTCTTCTTTCAGCTAGCCAATTTCTGGTCCACATCTCTAAATCACCCTCAATCCCCAGCCTCCGTATTTTCTGCAATAGCCTACCGTGGGGAACCTTATCAAATGCTTTACTGAAATCCATATACACTGCTCTACCCTCGTCTACCTGTTCAGTCACCTTCTCAAAGAACTCGATAAGGTTTGTGAGGCATGACCTACCCTTCACAAAGCCATGCTGACTATCCCTGATCATATTATTCCTATCTAGATGATTATAAATCTTGTCTCTTATAATCCCCTCCAAGACTTTACCCACTACAGACGTGAGGCTCACCGGTCTATAGTTGCCGGGGTTGTCTCTACTCCCCTTTTTGAACAAAGGGACCACATTTGCTATCCTCCAGTCCTCTGGCACTATTCCTGTAGCCAATGATGACATAAAAATCAAAGCCAAAGGCCCAGCAATCTCTTCCCTGGCCTCCCAGAGAATCCTAGGATAAATCCCATCAGGCCCCGGGGACCTATTTATTTTCAGCCTGTCCAGAATTGCCAACACCTCTTCCCTGCGTACCTCAATGCCATCTATTCTAATAGCCTGGGTCTCAGCATTCTCCTCCACAACATTATCTTTTTCCTGAGTGAATACTGACGAAAAATATTCATTTACTATCTCGCCTATCTCTTCAGACTCCACACACAACTTCCCATCCCTGTCCTTGGCTGGCCCTACTCTTACCCTAGTCATTCGCTTATTCCTGACATACCTATAGAAAGCTTTTGGGTTTTCCTTGATCCTACCTGCCAAATACTTCTCATGTCCCCTCCTTGCTCGTCTTAGCTCTCTCTTTAGATCCTTCCTCGCTACCTTGTAACTATCCATCGCCCCAACTGAAACTTCACACCTCATCTTCACATAGGCCTCCTTCTTCCTCTTAACAAGAGATTCCACTTCTTTGGTAAACCACGGTTCCCTCGCTCTACGCCTTCCTCCCTGCCTGACCGGTACGTACTTATAAAGAACACGCAGTAGCTGTTCCTTGAACAAGCTCCACTTATCCAGTGTGCCCAACACTTGCAGCCTACTTCTCCAACCTATCCCCCCCAAGTCACGTCTAATGGCATCATAATTGCCCTTCCCCCAGCTATAACTCTTGCCCTGCGGTGTATACTTATCCCTTTCCATCACTAACGTAAACGTCACCGAATTGTGGTCACTGTCCCCAAAGTGCTCTCCTACCTCCAAATCCAACACCTGACCTGGTTCATTACCCAAAACCAAATCCAATGTGGCCTCGCCTCTTGTTGGCCTGTCAACATATTGTGTCAGGAAACCCTCCTGCACACATTGTACAAAAAGCGACCCATCTAATGTACTCGAACTATACGTTTTCCAGTCAATATTTGGAAAGTTAAAGTCTCCCATCATTACTACCCTGTTACATTCGCTCTTATCCAGGATCATCCTCGCCATCCTTTCCTCTACATCCCTAGAACTATTTGGAGGCCTATAGAAAACTCCCAACAGGGTGACCTCTCCTTTCCTGTTTCTAACCTCAGCCCATACTACCTCGGAAGATGAGTCCCCATCTAGCACCATCTCCGCCACCGTAATACTGCACTTGACTAACAGCGCCACACCTCCCCCTCTTTTGCCTCCTTCTCTGAGCTTACTAAAACACCTAAACCCCGGAACCTGCAACATCCATTCCTGTCCCTGCTCTATCCATGTCTCCGAAATGGCCACAACATCGAAGTCCCAGGTACCAACCCATGCTGCCAGTTCCCCTACCTTATTTCGTATACTCCTGGCATTGAAGTAGACACACTTCAAACCACCTACCTGAACACTGGCCCCCTCCTGCGACGTCAAATCTGTGCTCCTGACCTCTATACTCTCATTCTCCCGTACCCTAAAACTACAATCCAGGTTCCCATGCCCCTGCTGCATTAGTTTAAACTTTATGATTTAAACTTTAAAATTTATGTTCACTTCTGAGATACTTTCGGACCTCTTTTGGCATGTTAACATTATTAAACACCATACTATTAATCACTTATTTTACTTTACTATAATTTAGTCCTGTTCGGGGTCTGTTTGCCTAATTGTGCCTTGACCTGGGATTCCCCTGTAACCAAGCAATGGTTTCAGTTTGGCAATCAGATTTTTTCATGTATCACCTTCGTCACCTACCCATCCAAAATAATGGTTTGCTTTTTCTATCTCTCTATTACTGCAGTCAGTTCCATCTTTAAAACATTGTGGTGCCATTAAAGTCAAAACTCTGTATCCTCCTAGTTATGGTCATTGTATACTCCTCTCCCTTTCCCTGTTTAGCTTTGACAACTTGCTTACAAATGACTTTATATTCCTTCCATTTAACTTTACCTGGCTCAACTCCCACTTGATTGTTTGCATCCCCCGTGCTTTGTCTTGAGAGATTACTAGTTTGAAAAGCTGAAGGTTTACCATGATTTTGTGCAAAGATTTTTCTTTCGATTTATTGGTAAGTGATCATTAAACCGGAGGCATCCAAGCAGTACACTCCTGTCACTCACCAAAACCAAACAATTTGATGTCCTCCGCCATGGCAGGTTTGTTGGCGAGGGGAAATTAGTTGATTGGGCTGCCTTCAGCACCTGCCTCAATCGAGTCCATGGCGGGAAGGATCATGGATGCCCTTTCCATCCCACCACCAATCGATGGGCACTTAATATCCAGTTTAGGACCGCATTCCACTGCCACTGGTATTCACCCAGTGGCAGGTGTAGAATTTGCCATGTGGGAAATCCAAAAAGCAAATCATGGTGGGGTTGTTTTTGGGCTTCCAAGGTTTGGTGGGGAAGGGGCAAGGTCCCTTGTTCAAAGGGACTCAGTGCCTGAACGAGGGACCAGTCAGAGGGGAGATGGAGGGGCCCTTATGAGTCACACTCCAAGCCAGCAATCCCCCTCCCTCCATCACTCACCTGGGGCTTGAAACTCAAGGTAATCCTAAACCTCAGGTGTTGGCATTATTGGTGGCAGCCACCCGCCTCCTTGGTGCTGCTTCTGAACAATGAAAATCTTTGGATCATCCTGCAGTTTTGATGGATGGCAAGTTCCCACACCCACCAAACCCCCTTCCTACCATCCCCCACTCCCCTCACCGTCCTCTTCGGGGTCCCTGATCTGGGGGAAGGCCATGGCTACTCAAGTGCTTTATTGACACTAAACACAGCAGAACATCTACCGAGATTCCCGTAGCCTACATTAAATGCCATACAATGTTCGTTCATCTAATTATGTGCCGTAAACTTCTTTATGTAAGTGAATGTCGGCACATAAAAGGTACTATGAAAATCTTGACAACCAAGAAATGCAAACAAACTTGAGGAAGAAAATAAAAACTCCAGGATCTATTTTAAGATAATTAGTAATTTTTGCAACAACATAGTCATTTTGTCAATTTTGATAACAAATCCTGTTCACCTCAGTAGCAAAGTCTCATGGCTAGTGGGCTAAAACAGCCATTATTAGAACTGATTATTAGAAGGCTGGGGATGCTGAGGGACCAGCAGAAGAAGCTCCTGGCAGAACCTAAGAATCGTCGGGCTCCCGGAGGGGTCCGAAGGAACGGACACTGGGGCATACATTGCAGACATGTTTAATAGCTGCTGGGGGATGGGGCATTCTTCCGGCCCTTGGAGGTGGATAGGGCTCACAGAGCACTCGCGAGGAAGCCGCGAATGGGAGACTTCCCGAGGGCAATGGTGGTGAGATACCACAGGTTCTCGGACAAGGAGCGTATTTTACAGTGGGCCAAGCAGACATGGAGCTGTAAGTGGGACAATCGCATCCTGCGGGTTTACCAGGACCTGAGTGTAGAGGTGGCCAGGAGGAGAGCAGGCTTCAACCAGGTTAGGTCGATCCTTTTTAGAAAAAGGTGAAGAATGGACTGTTATATCCAGCCCGTCTCTGGGTCACGCATGAGGACCAGCACTTCTACTTCGAGTCGCCTGAGGACACGTTGGACTTTGCGAAAAAGAAAGGGCTGGCGAAGGACTGAAAACTTTTGAACTTGGCTGCAACGTTCATGTTTTTGGTTTTTTTAAATTTCTCTTTCTGTTTTTCTGTTTTTGTAAAAAGTTTCTCGTTTTGCATTTTATGGGAGATGTTTGTGATGCCATTTGCATCGATTTGGAACCAGCAGTAGAGCTGAGTGAGTTAAGGTTTTCATTTGCACTGTTGGGGGCTGGAGGTGTGCTTGTTTTTGATATTGGTGTTTTTTCTGTTGGGCAATTGTGTGGGGATTGTTTGATGTTGGAGTTTGTTTGTATGAGCGGGTGGGGGGGGGGGGGGGGGGAAACAATAGATGGGAGACTATCTGGGGCCGGGGATGGGGGCCACCAAGCTGGCTGGGCGAGCTAGCTCACGGAAGCGCAGTGGGGGATGAGCATATGGTTGGTTTAGTAAGGGGGTTGGGTTACATGGTGTTGTTACTAGGAGGGAAGGGGGGGGCGAATGTTCTGCTGATGAGGGAGGGACTTGAGCTGAGGGCCCCCCAACTAGGCTGATCACCTGGAATGTTTAAGGGTTAAATGGGTCGGTCAAAAGGGCACGTGTGTTCGCGCATCTTAGGGGATTGAAGGCGGACGTGGTAATGTTGCAGGAGACGCACCTTAGACTAATGGACCAGGTTGGACTGAGGAAAGGCTGGGTCAGTCAGGTCTTTCACTTGGGATTAGATTCAAAGACTAGAGGGGTTGCGATCCTGATCAATAAGCGGGTGGTGTTTGAGGCGGGTAGAATAGTCTCGGATGTGGGAGGTCAGTACATTATGGTCAGTGGGAAGCTAGAGGGGGAGCAGGTGGTATTAGTAAATGTATATGCGCCAAATTGGGATGATGTGGAATTTATAAAGAGGATGCTGGGGAAGATACCGGACCTGGACTCGCACAGGTTGGTCATGGGAGGGGACTTCAACACGATTATGGACCCTGGCCTGGACCAGTCAAGCTCGAAAACAGGCAGGGTGCCAACAATGGCAAAGGAACTAACAGGGTTCATGGAGCTGATGGGGGGGGGGGTGGATCCGTGGATGTTTGGGCAGCCGATGGTGAAGGAGTTCACCTTCTACTCACACGTGCATAAAGTCTACTCCCGGATTGATTTCTTTATTTTGAGCAGGGCCTTACTGGCTGGGGTGGTGGACACGGGGTACTCGGCGATCACAATCTCAGACCATGCTCCGCACTGGGTTGACCTGCAGGTTGGTAAAGACAGTAACCAGCGCCCGCACTGGAGGTTAGATGTGGGACTTTTGGCGGATGAAGGGGTGTGCGAGCGGCTCAGGAAATGTATTCAGAGCTACCTGCAGGTCAATGACACGGGGGAAATTTCAGCAGCGGTGGTGTGGGAAGCACTGAAGGCGGTGGTGAGAGGGGAGCTGATTTCGATCCGGGCCCATAGGGCAAAGGTGGACAGGGCCGAGACGGACCGACTGGTAAAGGAGATACTACAGATTGATAGGAGGTGTGCGGAGACCCCAGAGGCAGGGCTTTTAAGGGAACGGCGGAGGTTCCAGGCGGAGTTTAGCTTGCTGATCACAGGGAGGGCGTTGGAGCAGCTGAGAAAGGCGAGGGGGGCGATCTACGAACATGGAGAGAAGGCCAGCAGAATGCTGACTGGCCCATTTAACCCTTAGGAAGAGGGAGGCAGCTAGGGAGGTAGGGAAAGTAAAGGACGGAGATGGGAACCTGGTTGATGATTCAGTAGGGGTAAATAAGGCGTTTAGGGATTTCTATAGCAGGCTGTACAGGTCAGAACCCCACTGCGGGGCCGGAGGGGATGGGGCACTTCTTTGAGGGGCTGAATTTTCCAAAGGTGGACAGGGAGCGGGGAGAAAGGCTGGGGGCTCCGATCGGGATGGAAGAGATAGTGGAGAGTCTGAAGGCCTTGCAGTTGGGTAAAGCCCCGGGGCCAGATGGGCACCTAGTGGAGTTCTATAAAATGTTCTCTGGGATATTGGGGCCGGTGTTGATGAGGATGTTCAATGAGGCAAGGGAAAGAGGGGTGCTGCCCCCGACAATGTCACAGGCAATGATTTCGCTGATTCTTAAGCGGGACAAGAACTCGGAGCTGTGTGGGTCCTACAGGCCAATCTCCCTGTTAAATGTGGATGCCAAGTTGCTGGCCAAAATCTTGTCCTACAGGATTGAGGATTGTGCTCCGGACATTATGGGGAGGACCAGACGGGGTTTGTTAAGGGCAGGCAGTTGGTGGCCAATGTATGAAGGCTGTTAAATGTGATCATGATGCCCCCGGAAGGTAGGGAGGTGGAGGTAGTGATCGCAATGGATGCAAAAAAGGCTTTTCATTGGGTAGAATGGGACTATCTGTGGGAGGTACTGGGACGGTTCAGATTCGGGCGGGGCTTTATCGACTGGGTCAGGTTATTGTATCAGGCTCCTGTGGCAAGTGTACGGATGAATAGGACAACATCGGACAATTTTAGACTGCACCGGGGGACGAGACAGGGATGCCCCCTTCCTCCACTGTTGTTTGCGCTGGCTATAGAGCCGTTGGCAATTGCTCTGAGAGCCTCGAGGGGCTGGAGAGGACTGGTCCGGGGGGGGGGTTCTATACGTTTCGGACCCAATAGAGGGAATGGAAGAAATCATGAGGGCTTTAGGGGAATTTGGCCGGTTTTCGGGGTATAAGCTTAATATGGGAAAGAGCGAGATGTTTGTGGTCCAGGCGAGGGGACAGGAGAGGCGGCTGGGAGAGCTGCCGTTTAGGTTAGTAGAGGGAAGCTTTAGGTACCTAGGCATCCAAGTGGCGCGGGAATGGGACCGGCTGCATAAATTGAATCTGGCCCGGCTGGTGGACCAAATGAAGGACGATTTTCGGAGATGGAACGCACTTCCGTTGTCTCTGGCTGGGAGGGTGCAAACGGTGAAGATGACGGTCCTCCCGAGATTCCTATTTGTATTTCAGTGTCTCCCCATTTTTATTCCGTGGTCCTTTTTTAAGTGGGTCAACAGAGTGATCATGGGCTTTGTCTGGCGGGCAAGACCCCGCGAGTACAGAAGGTAATGCTTGAGCGGAATCGGGGAGAGGGCGGGCTGGCGCTGCCAAATTCTAGCAACTATTACTGGGTGGCGAATATAGCCATGATCAGGAAGTGGGTGGTGGGGGAGGAGGGTCGGCATGGAAGCATATGGAGGCGTCTTCATGTAAGGGCACCAGTTTGGGGGCGTTGGTAACTGCGCCTCTACCGTTCCCGCCGGCACGGTACTCCACCAGTCCAGTGGTGGTGGCGGCCCTGAGAGTTTGGGGCCAGTGGAGGTGGCATGTGGGAGCAGAGGGAGCATCGGTCTGGTCCCCAAACTGTAATAATCACCGGTTTGCCCCGGGGAGTATGGAAGGGGGTTTTGGGTTATGGAGGAGAGCGGGTATTGAGAGGATGGGGGTCATGTTCATAGAGGGGAGCTTTCCGAGTATGAGGGCGCTGGAGGAGAAGTTTGGGTTGGCGAGGGGAATCAAATTCAAGGATCTGCAGGTGTGGGACTTCCTACATAAACAAGTGCCAACCTTCCCGCTCCTACCGCTAAGGGGGATTCAGGACAGGGTAGTTTCCAGAGGGTGGGTAGGAGCAGGGAGCGTCTCAGACATTTACAAGGAACTTATGGGGTCGGAGGAGATGCAGACCGAGGAGCTGAAGCGCAAGTGGGAGGAGGAGCTGGGAGGTGAGATAGAGGATGGTCTACTCAACGCATCGTTGAGTAGAGTCAACGCGTCCGCAACATGTGCCAGGCTCAGCCTGATACGATGTAAGCTTGTTCACCGGGCTCACATGATAGTGGCCTAGATGAGTAGATTCTTTGGGATTGAGAACAGGTGCGCAAAATGTGCGGGACTACCAGCGAACCATGTCCACATATTTTGGACATGTCCAAAGCTTAGGGGATTTTGGCAGGGGTTTGCGGACGCTATCGGACATGGCCAGCTTTCTCTGTTTGGAGAAAATCAAATTCGCCTTGAGAGCATCACTGTTAGGATTCACCCGGATGTGGCAACCGTTCATCGACTTCTTTGCGGAAAATTAATCGTCAGCAGACGGGGGTTGGGTTGGGGGGATTGTTTAGATTAGAGTAGGAAGTCAATAAGGGTGAGACCTGTGCGAGAGGTAAATGGCTTTTGCACTATGTTTATGGTTTCATGTATATTGTTTATTTTGTTGTTGTTACTGTACCGAAAATAACTCAATAAAATGTTTATTAAAAAAAAAATTATTAGAAGGCAATCCCATTAATTTATGCAATTTCTGCATTTTCTGATATTTAATACTACATTATAGGTGCTTTTACACCATGGAGTATAATTGGAGGCAGTCAGCCATCTTGCTCTGTTCACTGTACTACACGGTGTAGAAAGGCCAAGGGTCTGGGAACCAATATGATCCCAGATTGAAGAAAATGTGGGTCTGCAAATGTTTCATCAAATTAAATGAGCTAGGGAAATAAACTCAGGCAGTCAGTTCTCACGTTTTCATTCTAGATCTTTGCAGTGCTCAATGGGCTCAATAGCACGGCAGAGACTGCCTATTGACAGGCAGGCCAGAATTGGGGGAGTGGGGTACAGGGTTTTATTTCACAAAGCAGGGTGCCAGGCGAAGGAGAAAAATGGAAGCATCTTTATGAGCGACACTCAAATCTGGTTTTATTACCACCAGAATGTTTCTGTCAATTTGTTGATTCTTTTTCAATTGGAATTAACTTCTTGCGTAAAACGACTATTTAAATCCTATCAATACATTTTACGAAGCAATACAAACTTGGTTTTTAGAAATAAACAAAAAGAGTTCCGCAGGTCAGGTCTGTGGAGAGAGACAGAGTTACTGGTCCAGATTTTCCAGTCCAGGTCAGAGATGGTGCATCAGAAACTGACTATGATTTAATCTGCCCATTTAACATTTTATAGTGACGTCATTGCACCTTCTAATAATAATCTTTATTAGTGTCCCAAGTAGGCTTACATTAACACGGCAATGAAGTTACTGTGGAAAGCCCTCAGTCGCCACACTCCGGCAGCTGATCGGGTACATGGAGGGAGAATTCAGAATGTCCAAATGAACTAACAAGCACGTCATGCAAGGTGTATGGGAGGAAACTGGAGCACCCGGTGGAAACCCACACAGACACGGGGAGAACGCACAGACTCGGCACAGACAGTGACCCAAGCCGGGAATCGAACCCGGGTCCCTGGTGCTGTGAAGCAACTATGATACCCACTGTGCTACCGCTCTGATGCCAGCTCCAGCAGGGATGAGTAGAGCCAGGAGGCAAAAATTGTTACGCGCATTTCCAGTGATGCCCTCATTCACTCCCTCCCTCACCCCAACAGTATTCACTCCCTCCCTCACCCCGCCAGCATTCACTCCCTCCTCACCCCAACAGTATTCATTCCCTCCCTCACCACGACAGTATTCACTCCCCCCTCACCCCAACAGTATTCACTCCCTCCCTCACCCCGCCAGCATTCACTCCCCCTCCCCCAACAGCATTCACTCCCTCCATCACCCCGACAGTATTCACTCCCTCCCTCCCCCGACAGTATTCACTCCCTCCCTCACCCCAACAGTATTCACTCCCCCCTCACCCCAACAGTACTCACTCCCTCCATCAACCCGCCAGCATTTACTCCCCCCTCACCCCAACAGTATTCACTCCCTCCATCACCCCGACAGTATTCACTCCCTCCCTCACCCCGACAGTATTCACTCCCTCCCTCACCCCTGACAGTATTCACTCCCTCTCTCTCCCTGACAGTATTCACTCCCTCCCTCACCCCAACAGTATTCACTCCCTCCCTCACCCCAACCGTATTAACTCCCTCCTCACCCCAACAGTATTCACTACCTCCCTCACCCCGCCAGTATTCACTCCCTCCCTCACCCCGCCAGCATTCACTCCCTCCTCACCCCAACAGTATTCATTCCCTCCCTCACCCCGCCAGCATTCACTCCCCCCTCGCCCCAACAGTACTCACTCCCTCCATCACCCCGCCAGCATTCACTCCTCCCTCACCCCGACAGTATTCACTCCCTCCCTCACCCTGACAGTATTCACTCACTCCCTCACCCCGACAGTATTCACTCCCTCCCTCACCCCGACAGTATTCACTCCCTCCCTCACCCCGACAGTATTCACTCCCTCCCTCACCCCTGTCAGTATTCACTCCCTCCCTCACCCCAACAGTATTCACTCCCTCCTCACCCCAACAGTATTCACTCCCTCCCACACCCCGACAGTATTCACTCACTCCCTCACCCCGACAGTATTCACTCACTCCCTCACCCCGACAGTATTGACTCCCTCCCTCACCCCAACAGTATTCACTCCCTCCCTCACCCCGACAGTATTCACTCCCTCCTCACCCCGACAGTATTCACTCCCTCCCTCACCCCAACAGTATTCACTCCCTCCCTCACCCCAACAGTATTCACTCCCTCCTTCACCCCGAAAGTATTCACTCCCTCCCTCACCCCAACAGTATTCACTCCCTCCTCACCCCAACAGTATTCACTCCCCCCTCACCCCGCCAGTATACACTCCCTCCCTCACCCCAACAGTATTCACTCCCTCCCTCACCCCGACAGTATTCACTCCCTCCCTCACCCCAACAGTATTCACTCCCTCCTCACCCCAACAGTATTCACTCCCCCCTCACCCCACCAGTATTATCTCCCTCCCTTACCCCAACAGCATTCACTCCGCCCTCACTCCAACAGAATTCATTCCCTCCCTCACCCCAACAGTAATCAGTCCCATTCCCATCACCAACAGTATTCACTCCCTCCCTCACCCCAACAGTATTCACTCACTTTGCCATCACCGACAGTATTCACTCCCTTTCCCATCACCAACAGTATTCACTCCCTCCCTCACCCCGACAGTATTCACTCCCTTTCCCATCACCAACAGTATTCACTCCCTCCCTCACCCCGACAGTATTCACTCCCTTTCCCATCACCAACAGTATTCACTCCCTCCCTCACCCCGCCTGCATTCATTCCCTTTCCCATCACCGACAGTATTCACTCCCTCCCTCACCCCGACAGTATTCACTCCCTTTCCCATCACCAACAGTATTCACTCCCTCCCTCACCCCGCCTGCATTCATTCCCTTTCCCATCACCAACAGTATTCACTCCCACCCTCACCCCGACAGTATTCACTCCCTCCCACACCCCAACAGTATTCACTCCCTCCCCCACCCCAACAGTATTCACTCCCTCCCTCACCCCAACAGTATTCACTCCCTCCCTCACCCCAACAGTATTCACTACTTCCCTCATACCAGACAGTATTCACTCCCTCCCTCACTCCGACCGTATTCACTCCCTCCATCACCCCAACCGTATTCACTCCCTCCCTCACCCCGACAGTATTCACTCCCTCCCTCACCCCGACAGTATTCACTCCCTCCCTTACCCCGACAGTATTCACTACCTCCCTCATACCAGACAGTATACACTCCCTCCCTCACCCCGACCATATTCACTCCCTCCCTCACCCCAACAGTATTCACTCCCTCCCTCACCCAGACAGTATTCACTACCTCAATCACCCCAACAGTATTCACTCCCTCCTCACCCCAACAGTATTCACTCCCCCCTCACCCCGCCAGTATACACTCCCTCCCTCACCCCAACAGTATTCACTCCCTCCCTCACCCCGACAGTATTCACTCCCTCCCTCACCCCAACAGTATTCACTCCCTCCTCACCCCAACAGTATTCACTCCCCCCTCACCCCACCAGTATTATCTCCCTCCCTTACCCCAACAGCATTCACTCCGCCCTCACTCCAACAGAATTCATTCCCTCCCTCACCCCAACAGTAATCACTCCCATTCCCATCACCAACAGTATCCACTCCCTCCCTCACCCCAACAGTATTCACTCACTTTGCCATCACCGACAGTATTCACTCCCTTTCCCATCACCAACAGTATTCACTCCCTCCCTCACCCCGACAGTATTCACTCCCTTTCCCATCACCAACAGTATTCACTCCCTCCCTCACCCCGACAGTATTCACTCCCTTTCCCATCACCAACAGTATTCACTCCCTCCCTCACCCCGCCTGCATTCATTCCCTTTCCCATCACCGACAGTATTCACTCCCTCCCTCACCCCGACAGTATTCACTCCCTTTCCCATCACCAACAGTATTCACTCCCTCCCTCACCCCGCCTGCATTCATTCCCTTTCCCATCACCAACAGTATTCACTCCCACCCTCACCCCGACAGTATTCACTCCCTCCCACACCCCAACAGTATTCACTCCCTCCCCCACCCCAACAGTATTCACTCCCTCCCTCACCCCAACAGTATTCACTCCCTCCCTCACCCCAACAGTACTCACTACTTCCCTCATACCAGACAGTATTCACTCCCTCCTTCACTCCGACCGTATTCACTCCCTCCATCACCCCAACCGTATTCACTCCCTCCCTCACCCCGACAGTATTCACTCCCTCCCTCACCCCGACAGTATTCACTCCCTCCCTTACCCCGACAGTATTCACTACCTCCCTCATACCAGACAGTATACACTCCCTCCCTCACCCCGACCATATTCACTCCCTCCCTCACCCCAACAGTATTCACTCCCTCCCTCACCCAGACAGTATTCACTACCTCCCTCACCCCTGTCAGTATTCACTCCCTCCCTCACCCCAACAGTATTCACTCCCTCCTTCACCCCGACAGTATTCACTCCCTCCTCACCCCAACAGTATTCACTCCCTCCCTCACCCGGACAGTATTCACTCACTCCCTCACCACGACAGTATTCACTCACTCCCTCACCCCAACAGTATACACTCCCTCCCGCACTCCTGTCAGTATTCACTCCCTTCCTCACCCCAACAGTATTCACTCCCTCCCTCCCTCCTGTCAGTATTCACTCCCTCACTCACCCTGAGAGTATTCACTCCCTCCCTCACTCCTGTCAGTATTCACTCCCTCCCTCACCCCAACAGTATTCACTCCCTCCCTCACCCTGACAGTATTCACACCCTCCCTCACCACGACAGTTTTCACTCCCTCCCTCACCCCACCATCATTCACTCCCACCCTCACCCCAACAGTATTCTCTCCCTCCCTCACCCCAACAGCATTCACTCCCTCCCTCACCCCGACAGTATACACTCCCTCCCTCACCCCGAAAGTATTCACTCCCTCACCCCAACAGTATTCACTCCCTCCCACACTCCTGTCAGTATACACTCCCTCCCTCACCACGACAGTATTAACTCCCTCCCTCACCCCGACAGTATTCACTCCCTCCCGCACCCCAACATTATTCACTCCCTCCCTCACCCCGACCGTATTCACTCCCTCCCTCACCCCAACAGTATTCACTCCCTCCCTCACCCCGACAGTATTCCTCCCTCCCTTACACGGACAGTATTCACTCCCTCTCTCACCCCGACAGTATTCATTCCCTCCCTCACACCGACAGTATTCACTCCCTCCCTCACCCCGACCATATTCACTCCCTGCCTCACCCCGACCGTATTCACTCCCTCACTCACCCTGATCGTATGCACTCCCTCCCTCACCTTGACAGTATTCACTCCCTCCCTCGCCCCGACAGTATTCACTCCCTCCCTCACCCCAACAGTATTCAATCCCTCACCCCGACAGTATTCACTCCCAACCTCACCCTGACAGTATTCTCTCCCTCCCTCACCCCAACAGTATACACTCCCTCCCTCACCCCGACAGTATTCACTCCCTCCCTCACCCCAACAGTATTCTCTCCCTCCCTCACCCCTGACAGTATTCACTCCCTCCCTCACCCCTACAGTATACACTGCCTCCCTCACCCCGACAATATTCACTCCCTCCCTCACCCCAACAGTATTCTCTCCCTTCCTCACCCCGACAGTACTCACTCCCTTCCTCACCCCGTCAGTACTGACTCCCTCCCTCACCCTGAGAGTATTCACTCCCTCCCTCACCCCTGACCGTATTCACTCCCTCCCTCACCCCGACAGTATTCACTCCCTCCCTCACCCTGTCAGTATTCACTCCCTCCCTCACCCCTGACAGTATTCACTCCCTCCCTCACCCCAACAGTATTCACTCCCTCCCTCACCCCAACAGTATTCACTCCCTCCCTCACCCCGACAGTATTCACTCCCTCCCTCACCCCAACAGTATTCACTCCCTCCCTCACCCCAACAGTATTCACTCCCTCCCTCACCCCAACAGTATTCACTCCCTCCCTCACCCCTGACAGTATTCACTCCTCCCTCACCCCAACAGTATTCACTCCCTCCCTCACCCCGACAGTATTCACTCCCTCCCTCACCCCTGTCAGTATTCACTCCCTCCCTCACCCCAACAGTATTCACTCCCTCCTTCACCCCGACAGTATTCACTCCCTCCTCACCCCAACAGTATTCACTCCCTCCCTCACCCCGACAGTATTCACTCACTCCCTCACCCCGACAGTATTCACTCACTCCCTCACCCCGACAGTATTCACTCCCTCCCTCACCCCGACAGTATTCACTCCCTCCCTCACCCCAACAGTATTCACTCCCTCCCTCACCCCGACAGTATTCACTCACTCCCTCACCCCGACAGTATTCACTCACTCCCTCACCCCGACAGTATTCACTCCCTCCCTCACCCCAACAGTATTCACTCCCTCCCTCACCCCAACAGTATTCACTCCCTCCCTCACCCCTGACAGTATTCACTCCCTCCCTCACCCCTGACAGTTTTCACTCCCTCCCTCACTCCGACAGTATTCACTCCCTCTCTCGCCGCTGTCAGTATTCACTTCCTCCCTCACCCAAACAGTGTTCACTCCCTTCCTCACCCTGACAGTATTCACTCCCTCCCTCACCCCAACAGTATTCACTCCTCCCTCACCCCGACAGTATTCACTCCCTTCCTCACCCCTGACAGTATTCACTCCCTCCCTCACCCCAACAGTATTTACTCCACCCTCACCCCAACAGTATTCACTCCCTCCTCACCCCGACAGTATTCACTCCCTCCCTCACCCCAACAGTATTCACTCCCTCCCTCATCCCTGACAGTTTTCACTCCCTCCCTCACCCCGACAGTATTCACTCCCTCTCTCACAGCTGTCAGTATTCACTCCCTCCCTCACCCAAACAGTTTTCACTCCCTCCCTCACCCTGACAGTATTCACTCCCTCCCTCACCCCAACAGTATTCACTTCCTCCCTCACCCTGACAGTATTCACTCCCTCCCTCACCCCTGACAGTGTTCACTCCCTCCCTCACCCCTGACAGTATTCACACCCTCCCTCACCCCAACAGTATTCACTCCCTCCCTCACCCCTGACAGTATTCACTCCCTCCCTAACCCCATCAGTATTCACTCCCTCCCTCACCCCTGACAGTATTCACTCCCTCCCTCACCCTGACAGTATTCACTCCCTCCCTCACCCCTGTCAATATTCACTCCTTCCCTCACCCCAACAGTATTCACTCCCTCCCTCACCCCTGTCAGTATTCACTCCCTCCCTCACCCCAACAGTATTCACTCCCTCCCTCACCCCTGACAGTATTCACTCCCTCCCTCACCCCTGACAGTTTTCACTCCCTCCCTCACCCCAACAGTATTCACTCCCTCCCTCACCCAAACAGTATTCACTCCCTCCCTCACCCCAACAGTATTCACTCCCTCCCTCACCCAAACAGTATTCACTCCCTCCCTCACCCCTGACAGTGTTCACTCCCTCGCTCACCCCAACAGTATTCACTCCCTCCCTCACCCCTGTCAGTGTTCACTCCCTCCCTCACCCCTGACAGTGTTCACTCCCTCCCTCACCCTGACAGTGTTCACTTCCTCCCTCACCCCGACAATATTCACTCCCTCCCTCACCCTGACAGTGTTCACTCCCTCCCTCACCGCTGTTCATATTCACTCCCTCCATCACCCTGACAGTGTTCACTCCCTCCCAGCCCAGGGTGAGTGGGAGTTGGTGAACATCGTTGGGAGATGGGGGAAGGGATGAAGATTGCTGGGAGGGGGATGGAGGGTTAATATTGCCGTGTTTAGAGAGGTGGGGGCGCGTGAATATTGCAGGGGTTGGAGGGTATAAACATTGCTGTGGTTGGTGTGTTGGGGTTTGGTGAACATTGCCGGGTATGGAGGGGTGGGGGGAGTGAACATTGCAGCGGTTGGAGGGGTGAGGGTTTGATGAATAATGCTGTGGCTGGAGGGATGGGGGGGTTGAACATTGCCGGGGTTGGAGGGGTCGGGGGGTGAATATTGCCGGGGTTGGAGGGGTGGGGGGTGGTGAACATTGCCGGGGTTGGAGTGGTGGGGGGGGGTGAACATTGCCGGGGTTGGAGGGGTGGGGGGGGTGAACATTGCCGGGGTTGGAGGGGTCGGGGGGTGAATATTGCCGGGGTTGGAGTGGTGGGGGGTGAACATTGCCGGGCTTGGAGGGGTGGGGGGTGGTGAACATTGCCGGGGTTGGAGGGGTGGGGGGGTGAACATTGCCGTGGTTGGAGGGGTGCACGTTGCTGGGGTTGGAGGGGTGGGGTGTGTGAATATTGCTGTGGTTGGAGGGGTGGGGGGGTGAACATTGCCGGGGTTGGAGGGGTGGGGGGGTGAACATTGCCGTGGTTGGAGGGGTGAACATTGCCGGGGTTGGAGGGGTGGGGTGGGTGAATATTGCTGTGGTTGGAGGGGTGGGGGGGTGAACATTGCCGGGGTTGGAGGGGTGGGGGGGTGAACATTGCCGTGGTTGGAGGGGTGCACGTTGCTGGGGTTGGAGGGGTGGGGTGTGTGAATATTGCTGTGGTTGGAGGGGTGGGGGGGTGAACATTGCCATGGTTGGAGGGGTGGGGGGAGTGAACATTGCCGTGGTTGGAGGGGTGGGGGGTGTGAACATTGCCGTGGTTGGAGGGGTGGGGGGTGGTGAACATTGCCGGGATTGGAGGGGTGGGGGGGTGAACATTGCCGGGGTTGGAGGGGTGCACGTTGCTGGGGTTGGAGGGGTGGGGGGGGTGAACATTGCCCGTGGTTGGATGGGTGGGGTGAGTGAACATTGCCGTGGTTGGAGGGGTGAACATTGCCGGGGTTGGAGGGGTGGAGGGGGTGAACATTGCTGGGGTTGGAGGGGTGGAGGGGCCGGGTGAACATTGCTGGGTTTGGAGGGGTGGGGGTGGCGGGTGAACATTACCAGAGTTGGAGGGGTGGAGGGGGTGAACATTGCTGGAGTTGGAGGGGTGGGTGGGGGGAGGGGAGTGAAGACTGCTGGGATTGGAGGGGTGGGGGGGGGGGGTGTGGGGGTGAACATTGCCGGGGCTGGAGGGGTGGGGGGGTGGGGGTGAACATTGCCGGGGTTGGAGGGGTGGGTGTGGGGGGGGTGGGGGTGAACATTGCCGGGGTTTGAGGGGTGGGGTGAGTGAACATTGCCGTGGTTGGAGGGGTGAACATTGCCGGGGTTGGAGGGGTGGGGTGGGTGAATATTGCTGTGGTTGGAGGGGTGGGGGGGTGAACATTGCCGGGGTTGGAGGGGTGCACGTTGCTGGGGTTTGAGGGGTGGGGGGGGTGAACATTGCCATGGTTGGAGGGGTGGGGGGAGTGAACATTGCCGTGGTTGGAGGGGTGAACATTGCCGGGGTTGGAGGGGTGGGGTGGGTGAATATTGCTGTGGTTGGAGGGGTGGGGGGGTGAACATTGCCGGGGTTGGAGGGGTGGAGGGGGTGAACATTGCTGGGGTTGGAGGGGTGGAGGGGCCGGGTGAACATTGCTGGGTTTGGAGGGGTGGGGGTGGCGGGTGAACATTACCAGAGTTGGAGGGGTGGAGGGGGTGAACATTGCTGGAGTTGGAGGGGTGGGTGGGGGGAGGGGAGTGAAGACTGCTGGGATTGGAGGGGTGGGGGGGGGGGTGTGGGGGTGAACATTGCCGGGGCTGGAGGGGTGGGGGGGTGGGGGTGAACATTGCCGGGGTTGGAGGGGTGGGTGTGGGGGGGGTGGGGGTGAACATTGCCGGGGTTTGAGGGGTGGGGGGGGTGAACATTGCCCGTGGTTGGATGGGTGGGGTGAGTGAACATTGCCGTGGTTGGAGGGGTGAACATTGCCGGGGTTGGAGGGGTGGGGTGGGTGAATATTGCTGTGGTTGGAGGGGTGGGGGGGTGAACATTGCCGGGGTTGGAGGGGTGGAGGGGGTGAACATTGCTGGGGTTGGAGGGGTGGAGGGGCCGGGTGAACATTGCTGGGTTTGGAGGGGTGGGGGTGGCGGGTGAACATTACCAGAGTTGGAGGGGTGGAGGGGGTGAACATTGCTGGAGTTGGAGGGGTGGGTGGGGGAGGGGAGTGAAGACTGCTGGGATTGGAGGGGTGGGGGGGGGGGTGTGGGGGTGAACATTGCCGGGGCTGGAGGGGTGGGGGGGTGGGGGTGAACATTGCCGGGGTTGGAGGGGTGGGTGTGGGGGGGGTGGGGGTGAACATTGCCGGGGTTTGAGGGGTGGGGGGGGGGTGGGAGTGAACATTGCCGGGGTTGGAGGGGTGGGGGGGTTGGGGGTGAACATTGCCGGGGATGGAGCGGTGGGGGAGTTGGGGGTGAACATTGCCGGGGTTGGAGGGGTGGGTGTGGGGGGGTAGGGGTGGTGAAGATTGCCGGGGTTGGAGGGGTGGGTGGATGGTTGAACATTGGCGGGTTGGAGTGGTGGGGGGGGGTGGGTGGGGGTGAACATTGCCGGGGTTGGAGGGGTAGGTGTGGGGGAGGGGTGGTGGTGAAGATTGCCGGGGTTGGAGGGATGGGTGGATGGTTGAAAATTGCCGGGGAATATTCAGGCATGGTAAAACTAACAATTGAAATTTAACTTTCATGTAAGAACTGCGGATGTGCACACATCGGGAATTCCTCACATTCGCAGTACACATCAGTGACATAAATTGAGTCAGAGGCTTCTCGCCATATCAGAAAATTTGGGCCAATATCTCAGGTTGATGATCTTTCAATGGACCATTGCTTTGAGTTCTAATGAAATTTTATTGATGTAAAATATTATCTCTTCCTCTCCACAGATGCTGCCTGGCCTGCAGAATATTTCCATCATTTTCTGTTCCTGTATCAGATTTTCAGCATCCATAGTGATTTGCTTTTTTAAATGGCTGTGGCAGTAGAGGTATTACAGTACCTGGTAATGCTGGAACACCATTGGTAGAAAAATTATGCGTCCTATTGGTCAAGCTGTATGGTAGCTCCGCTCTGCTAGGCGGGGTATAAGAGCCCGTGCTGCCCCAGCAGCCTTCATTCTGTACCTGAGCTGCTGGGGGGAACATCTAGCTTATTAAAGCCTTCCGTTGGACTGCAACCTCGCTTTAGTGGTCATTGATCGTGCATCAATTTAATAAGCTAGATTTAAAAGGATGGAGCTCCGAATCAAGCCGGAGTGTCTGCAACTCAGCCCCCATGCGGCAAACTCAGCAGCAATCTTCAAGCACTGGCTGGCGTGTTTTAAAGGATATCTCGGGACGGCCGAAAACACACCCACGGGAGAACAGAAAATGCAAGTCCTGCACTCGAGGGTGAGCCCGGAGATTTACACCCTCATCGAAGAAGCGGAAGACTTTGATGCGGCAATAGAGCTGCTAAAAGGACATTATATTCGCCCGGTAAACCAGGTCTACGCCCGACATCTGCTAGCAACGAGGCGACAAATCCCTGGGGAATCGCTGGAAGAATTCTACCGTGCACTCCTGGTGTTGGGGACAAACTGCAGCTGCCTGCAAGTTTCGGCGAGTGAACACACTAAACTCTTGGTCCGGGATGCTTTCGTGGCAGGTATGCTGTCCTCCCAAATCCGCCAGCGATTGCTGGAAAAAGACACTCTAGGTCTCAAGGAGGCACGGGCCCTCGCAGGCTCCCTGGATGTGGCCTCCAGAAACGCCCGCACTTACGTTCCTGACCGCGCAGCAGCCCTCCGGGCAGCGTGGAACCCCTCCGCAGCCGACCCCGAGACATCCCCCATCCCCATCCCCCCACAAGCTTGGCTCACTGACCAACGGTCGGTTGCTTTCATGTTCGATAATGCACAGCGGGGCAAGAAAAAAAACGATAAGATCTTGCGGTGGAGGATCAAACTCACCACCTACAACTACGAGATCTTGTATCGTCCCGGGAAGCTAAACGAGCCTCCTGACGCCCTGTCCCGCGTCACATGTGCCACCGCACAAGTGGACCGCCTCCGAGCCCTTCACGAGGACCTCTGCCACCCGGGGGTCACTCGCTTTTTCCACTTTATCAAGTGGAACCTGCCCTATTCCATCGAGGAGGTCAGGACAGCCACCAGGGACTGCCAAATCTGCGCGGAGTGCAAACCGCACTTCTACCGGCCAGAGAAAGCGCACCTGATAAAGGCTTCCCGTCTCTTTGAACGCCTTAGCATGGACCTCAAAGGCCCCCTCCCCTCCTCCGACCACAACACGTACTTCCTGAATGCGATTGACGAGTACTCCCGGTTCCCATTCGCCATCCCCTGCCCGGACATGACCGCAACCACCGTCATCAAGGCCCTCCATAGCATCTTTGCACTGTTCGGGTTCCCCGCCTACATACATAGTGATAGGGGGTCCTCCTTTATGAGCAACGAACTGTGTCAATTCCTGCTCAGCAAGGGCATCGCCTCGGAGTTCTCCCGGATGCCCTCCACTCCATCCGGTCACTGCTTTGTACCACGACCAACCAGACACCTCATGAACGTCTCCTTGTCTTCCCCAGGAAGTCCTCCTCTGGGACCTCGCTCCCGACCTGGCTGGCAGCTTCAGGACCCATCCTGCTCCGAAAGCACGTGCGGGCGCACAAGTCAGACCCGTTGGTTGAGAGGGTCCATCTTCTCCATGTTAACCCCCAGTACGCCTACGTGGCGTACCCCGCCGGCCGACAAGATACGGTCTCCCTACGAGACCTGGCGCCCGCCGGAGCCCCACGCACACCCCAGCCACCAGTCCCACCCTCCCCTCCACCAGGGCACCGTATAGAAGGATCGGTCCTTCCGCCGGCCCCATCTAGGCCCCCCCACCCACCGACGCACCCCGCAGGCGCTCCCTTCCCAGGTCAACCGTTTTCCCCACCAACGCCGTCTCAGGGTGTCAAAGCTGCCACAGAGATCGAGGACACGCACCCGGAGTCACAGACGCCCGAGCCTCCACCGGAGTCACCACCGAAGCTCCGACGATCACAGAGGACGACCAGGCCCCCGATCGACTGATTGCTTCATTTTAAATTGTAAATTTAAATCATAAATTGTAAATAGTTACTAGAATTGTAAATAGTTACAAAACTCTGTACGGAGGTATTACGGTACCTCCATAACTAATTCTAACACGTTGCCATGTTTGTAGTGTCAGGCCACCACTCCAGCCGGACTCTTTTTTAACAGGGGGTAAATGTGGTAGTAGAGGTATTACGGTACCTGGTAATGCTGGAACACCATTGGTAGAAATTATATGCTTCCTATTGGTCAAGCTGTATGGTAGCTCCGCCCTGCTAGGTGGGGTATAAGAACCCGTGCTGCCCCAGCAGCCTTCATTCTGTACCTGAGCTGCTGGGGGAAACATCTATCTTATTAAAGCCTTCAGTTGGACTACAACCTCGCTTTAGTGGTCATTGATCGTGCATCAATGGTTTTCGGTCACATTGCTGCTTTGTGTAACATACTTTGTGGGGGTCAGTTAGCTCTGTTAACTGTATGGCTTGTTCATGATGTGGAGCAACTCCAACAGCATGGGTTCAATCCCGTACCGGCTGGGGATTTTCATGAAGGTCCCCCCCCCCACCTTTTCAACCTGCCCCCCTCCTCAGGAGTGGTGACCCTCAGGTTAAATCACCACCAACCAGCAGCTCTCTCAGAAAAAGGGGGCAGACCAGCCTCTGGGACTGTGGCAATATATTTTACTGCAATTGTATCGGGCATTGGTGAGACCACACTGGAGTATTGTATGCAGTTTTGGTGTCCTTATCTGAAGAATGTTCTTGCCATAGAGGGAATGCAGTGAAGGTTTACCAGGTTGAATCCTGGGATGGCGGGACTGTCATATGAGGAGAGACTAAATCGGTTATGATTTTATTCATTGGAGTTTAGAAACGTGAGAGGGGATCTAATAGAAAATTATAAAATTCTAACATGATCAGACAGGGTAGATTCAGAAAGAATGTTCCCGATGATGGGGGACTCCAGAACTAGGGGTCATTGGTTGAGGATAAAGGGGTAAACCTTTTTGGACTCAGGTGAGGAGAACTTTCTTCACCCAGAGAGTGCTGAATCTGTGGAATTTGCTATGATAGAACGTAGTTGAAGCCAAAACGTTGTGAAATTTCAAGAAGTCTTACAACACCAAGTTTAAGACCAACAGGTTTATTTAGAATCACTTTCGGAGCGTAGCTCCTTCATCAGGTGAATGAAGAGGTAGGTTACACAAACACATATATAGACAAAGCCAATGATGCAATACGATACTTTGAATGCGAGTCTTTGCAGGTAATTAAGCCTTTACAGGTCCAGACGGAGCGGCTGGAGAGAGGGATAATCACAGGTTAAAGAGGTGCGAATTGTCTCAAGCCAGGACAGTTGGTAGAATTTTGGAAGCCCAGGCCGGATAGTGGGGGGTTAAATGTAGTGAGACATGAATCCAAGATCATGGTTGAGGCCATACTCATGCGTGCGGAATTTGGCTATCAATTTCTGCTCGGCGATTCTGCGTTGTTGTGCGTTCTGAAGGTCGCCTTGGAGAACGCTTACCCGAAGAACAGAGGCTGAATGCCCTTACTGCTGAAGTGTTCCCCGACTGGAAGGGAACATTCCTGCCTGGTGATTGTCGCGGGATGTCCGTTTATCCATTGTCACAGTGTCAGCATGGTCTCGCCAATGTACCACGCCTCAGGATATCCTTTCCTGCAGCGTATGAGGTAGGCAACGATGGCCGAGTCGCACGAGTATGTACCGCGTACCTGGTGGGTGGTGTTCTCACATGTAATGGTGGTATCCATGTCGAGAATTGGCGGCTATGATATTAGGTACAGCACAATTAAATCTTTATGAACTGCATAGAAATTCAGCAACATTCACAGGATATGTAAAATGAAGAATCGACTCCCATTAACTGTGGATCTACTTATTTTCTGTTCAAAGGACCACAATGCACTTCTCTGGTGCTTAACCTCTCTTGTTGCCCTAATTTATTCACCCACAACATCTCCAGCAGTGGCTTATCTTCCTACTACTGTTCCTCTGAAGTCTACCAAAGATCTATCTTACACCTCCCCTTCTTCTGCACGTTGCCTCTTGGTTTTATCTTGCACAAACATGGGGGCAGTCACTAGATGAGTGCTGATGAAACTCATCCTTACTTCTCACTACGTCCCTCAACTCCTTCACAGTTTGATCAACATCCAGGGTGTGAGTTTCCTCTTGCAGCCATCATGAGAATGGCTCGGAAAGGTGCTTTTGGTGATTTGTGCTGTGTTGTTGGTTTTGACAGGGTGAGTTGCTGTATTCTCACAGAGAGGGTAAAGGATTTCATGACCTGTTTACACAGAGGTTGTAACAGGTCTGGGGTTAGCAGTTGGAATAACACAAGTTTGCAGCATGACATGGGGGATGGAGCAGATGCTGCATGGAAGGCAATTCTGCACAATGCTCTCCACCAACTTGGAGTCAGGCTTCTCCTTGCAACTTGATAGTGACAGGAGTATGTCTGGCTAGTGATCCAATGAACGCAGCATCAGTGTGTGCATCTTCATTTGGGTTCTCCTGTAGTTCAACCAAGATGCTCATCGGAGTCTCCTGTAACAGGGCCTGTCTCCAACCTCAGTCTTTGGTCAGCTAGCAAACAAGCTATCCTTTTATCCTGGTTGGTTTGCAGGATACATCTCTCCAGTGACCCACCAAGTGCTGATCCCAACTCTAT
This sequence comes from Scyliorhinus torazame, assembly GCF_047496885.1. NCBI lineage: Eukaryota > Metazoa > Chordata > Chondrichthyes > Carcharhiniformes > Scyliorhinidae > Scyliorhinus > Scyliorhinus torazame. Next base: position 143,522,013 of record NC_092717.1, on the reverse strand, counting down.
ACTAGCCTCCTAGATACATACAGTACCAATGCATGATCGGCTGGTCGCACATGTCAGATCAAATGTTGCTCTCTTTTCTCCACCAGGGTGCTGTGGTTGGACAGACACCAGTTCTAAGGTACTTAATAGCAGAAAAATCAGAAAGGGAAGGTTGGGGTGAGGGATGGGGTGGCAAGCAAGAGGTCTATGGACATACCAAATGTTGTTGGCTCACCATATCAGATAGCAGCGTGAGGATGAGCTGGGAGTTAAGAGGCATAAGACATGAACATACTGTCATCCTCAATGTTCTCAGTGATGTCAGATGCCAAAGGATCTTTCACAGTCGGCTCTATGATGAGAAGAGACATCTGCTCTGTATTGGCTCAGGAGATGCAGGGATCCTTGTCCTCCCCTGGTCTTATTCTGCTCCCTTCTACTGTGTGAGGCCTTGCCCTGCAAGAGATAGGGAAGAACATCGTGGCGGTGTAGCCCTGTGTTTCAGGGATGTCCCTATATAACTCAATAGCTGGAGTTACAGGGATGTCCCGATAGAACTCAATAGCTGGAGTTACGTGCAGGCAGCAAGAGATGGGTGTGAAGCTGGTAACATTGAAAGATTTCTAATTTCAAGGTGCAGTATCTGGATGTTAGACATCAGTCCTAAGAGCCAGAAGTTGCTGTTGGATGAGTGATGGGAGTGAGCTGCATTGTGAGAGACTGGTGGTATGATGGGTAGGAGATGTCACTTGAAGATGTCTTCACTTACCTTGACCATACATACAAGGTCATTAAATCTCTTGTGCCATTGCTGGTTTTTCCTTGGGTCATGACTCAGGGAGTTGGCTTCTTGGTCATGTGCTTCCATTCCCTTCCAAGGATGGTCATTTACTTCCTGACCCCATAGATTCACTGCATCTCACCTCCTGTCCATTCTAGAATTTCTGTTACTGCATCCTTGATCCTGGAGCCCAACTCTGTGATGTTGTTTTGCTTAAAATTACAATTTTTAATTTAATGCACCTTTCCTTTAATAGAATTGGACAACCTTTATGAATTGAAGACTGCCTTGATCATACAAGCTGCTCAGCTCCATGCTGATGTTATGGACGCGTGGTCAGCTCTCAACAGTAGCTAAGAGACTGAACCAGAACCATGGGAGAGATTCTCCGGTCTCCGAAATCGCTTTTGGCGATCGGCCGGAGAATCCACATTGGCGCTGAAATCGGGAGCAGCACCACTTTTGCGATGCTCCGCCCCCTCCAAAAGACCATACTCTAGGAGTACGGCGCACGTCGTATGGGCGGCCTCAGGATGTTACCTGAGGCCCTCCCCCTGATGCACAGCCCCCAACGGGCCGAGTTCCCGGCGGTGTGGGTGTCTCATGCTATTTTTTGTCGGGAACTCGGCGTGGTGGCTGCGGACTGAGTCCAACACCGCCACAGTCGGGGGAAAGCCGATCTGCGGGCAGGGGGGGGGGCTTTGACAGGGGCTGGGGACTGGTGGGGGCTGCTACATGGGGAATTCTAGGATTTTGACCCTACGACAATGAAGTAATGGTGTTATACTTCCAAGTCAGGAGGGTGTTAACTTGGAGGGAAACTTGCAGGAAATAGTATTTGCCTGCTGCCCTTGTTCTTCTAAGGAGCAGAGATTGTGGATTTGGGAGGTGCTGTCAAAGAAGCCTTGGCGAGTTGTGTAGTACATCTTGTAGATATTGCAGCCATAATGTGGAGGGGGTGTAGGTTTAGGTTAGCGGATGGGGTATCAATCAAGCAGGCTGCTTTGTCCTGGACGATGTCAAGCTCCTTGAATGCTATTAAAGCTGCATGCATCAAGGCAAGGGGAGAGTATTCCATCATGATCCTGACTTGTAGACAGGTTTTGTGAAGTCAGAAGGTGAGTGACTTAATGACAAATACCCCACTGCTGACCTGTATTTATATGGGCCAATGTTAACCTCCAGGTTGTTGATGGTGTTGTTTTTGATTATGGCAATGCTGCTGAATAAGGTGTAGTGACTAGACTCTTTCTTGTTGAACATAGTCATTGTGTGATGTAAATTTTACTTGCCGCATAAAAACAACATTAACTCATATTTATTTAACACTGTTAACTAATTATCCCAAACCTGAATGCTATCCATGGGTGGAATCTTATGGCCCCGCAGCGGTGGGAGTGGTGTTGTAAAATGCGGGGAGCCATTTAAAAGTGGGGTCGTAAATTACACGGGTGTAAAATTTCACCCAATATTTTTCATGCATTGGCGTGGACTGATTCTTCATCTGAGGAACCGCAATTGGAACTGAACATTGCTATCATCAGTGGGCATCCCACTTCTATTCATTTTTAAAAAATTTAGAGTACCAATTCATTTTTCCAATTAGGGGCAATTTAGTGTGTTCAATCCACTTCCCTTGCACATCTTTGGGTTGTGGGGGCGAAACCCACAAACCCACGAAATCATGGGGTACAGGTCTCTGGCACAGAGTCTGTCCCTGTTGCTCAGAAGGGAAGGGGGGAGAGGAGTAGAGCATTAGTCGTTGGAGGCTCCATAGTTAGGGGGATAGTTAGGAGATTCTGTGGGAACGAGAGAGACTCGCGGTTGGTGTGTTGCCTCCCAGGTGCCAGGGTGCGTGATGTCTCGGATCATGTTTTCGGGATTCTTAAGGGGCAGGGGGAGCAGCCCCAAGTCGTGGTCCACATAGGTACCAACGACATAGGTAGGAAAAGGGATAGGGATGTAAGGCAGAAATTAAGGGAGCTAGGGTGGAAACTTAGATCTAGGACAAACAGAGTTATTATCTCTGGGTTGTTACCCGTGCCACGTGATAGCGAGACGAGGAATAGGGAGAGAGAGGAGTTGAACACGTGGCTACAGGGATGGTGCAGGAGGGAGGGTTTCAGATTTCTGGAGAATTGAGGCTCATTCTGGGGTCGGTGGGACCTCGACAAGCGGGATGGTCTACACCTGGACCAGAGGGGTACCAATATCCTGGGGGGGAAATTTGCTAATGCTCTTCGGGAGGGTTTAAACCTATTCAGCAGGGGCTTGGGAACCTGAATTGTAGCTCCAGTATACAGGAGGTTGAGAGTAGTGAGGTCATGAGTAAGGTTTCAAAGTTGCAGGAGTGTACCGGCAGGCAGGAAGGTGGTTTAAAGTGTATCTTCTTCAGTACGGGGCAGCACGTTAGCATTGTGGATAGCACAATTGCTTCACAGCTCCAGGGTCCCAGGTTCGATTCCGGCTTGGGTCACTGTCTGTGCGGAGTCTGCACATCCTCCCCGTGTGTGCGTGGGTTTCCTCCGGGTGCTCCGGTTTCCTCCCACAGTCCAAAGATGTGCAGGTTAGGTGGATTGGCCATGATAAATTGCCCTTAGTGTCCAAAATTGCCCTTCGTGTTGGGTGGGGTTACTGGGTTATGGGGATAGGGTGGAGCTGTTAACCTTGGGTAGGGTGCTCTTTCCAAGAGCCAGTGCAGACTCGATGGGCCGAATGGCCTCCTTCTGCACTGTAAATTCTATGATTCTATGAGTACCAGGAGCATCCGGAATAAGGTGGGTGAACTTGCGGTATGCGTTGGTACCTGGGTCTTCGATGTTGTGGCCATTTCGGAGACATGGATAGAGCAGGGACAGCAATGGTTGTTGCAGGTACCGGGGTTTAGATATTTCAGTAAGCTCAGGGAAGGTGGTAAAAGAGGGGGAGGGGTGGCATTGTTAGTCAAGGACAGTATTACGGTGGCAGAAAGGATGTTTGATGAGGACTCGTCTACTGAGGTAGTATCGGCTGAGGTTAGAAACAGGAAAGGAGAGGTCACCCTGTTAGGGGTTTTCTATAGGCCTCCGAAAAGTTCCAGAGATGTAGAGGAAAGGATTGCAAAGATGATTCTGGATAGGAGCGAAAGCAACAGGGTAGTTGTTATGGGGGACTTTAACTTTCTGGAAACGCTATAGTTTGAGTACTTTAGATGGGTCCGTTTTTGTCCAATGTGTGTAGGAGGGTTTCCTGACACAGTATGTAGATAGGCCTTCGAGAGGCGAGGCCATATTGGATTTGGTACTGGATGAACCAGGACAGGTGTTAGATTTGGAGGTAGGTGAGCACTTTGGTGATAGTGACCACAATCCGATTACATTTACTTTAGTGATGGAAAGGGATAAGTATATACCGCAGGGCAAGAGTTATATCTGGGGGAAAGGCAATTATGATGCGATGAGGCAAGACATAGGATGCATCGGATGGAGAGGAAAACTCCAGGGGATGAGCACAATGGAAATGTGGAGCTTGTTCAAGGAACAGCTACTGCGTGTCCTTGATAAGTATGTACCTGTCAGGCAGGGAGGAAGTGGTCGAGCAAGGGAACCGTGGTTTACTAAAGCAGCCAAAACAGTTGTCAAGAGATAGAAGGAGGCTTATGTAAAGATGAGACATGAAGGTTCAGTTAGGGTGCTTGAGAGTTACAAGTTAGCGAGGAAGGACCTAAAGAGAGAGCTAAGAAGAGCCAGGAGGGGACATGAGAAGTCTTTGGCAGATAGGATCAAGGATAACCTTAAAGCTTTCTATTGATATGTCAGGAATAAATGAATGACTAGGGTAAGAGTAGGGCCAGTCAAGGACAGTAGTGGGAAGTTGTGCTTGGAGTCCGAGGAGATAGGAGAGGTGCTAAATGAATATTTTTCATCAGTATTCACACAGGAAAAAGACAATGTTGTCGAGGAGAATACTGAGATTCAGGCTACTAGGCTAGAAGGGTTTGAGGTTCATAAGGAGGAGGTGTTAGCAATTCTGGAAAGTGTGAAAATTGATAAGTCCCCTGGGCCGGATGGGATTTATCCTAGGATTCTCTGGGAAGCTAGGGAGGAGATTGCTGAGCCTTTGGCTTTGATCTTTAAGTCATCATTGTCTACAGGAATAGTGTCAGAAGACTGGAGGATAGCAAATGTTGTCCCCTTGTTCAAGAAGGGGAGTAGAGACAACCCCGGTAACTATAGACCAGTGAGCCTTACTTCTGTTGTGGGCAAAATCTTGGAAAGGTTTACAGGCGATAGGGGTCGGGATTCTCCACCCCCATGCCGAAGTGGCCGCGCCGTCGTGAACGCCGTTGAGGTTGACGACGGCGCGGGACGGCCCCGGTCGTGACCGATTCAGGCCCTGACAATGGGCCAGTATAGGGGCCGTGTCATCCTCCCTCGCGAGGCCTTGTCGCCCGCGTAAAAGCGGCGCCGATTAGATGACGCGGCCGGCGCCGCATATCGGATGTCATCCGCGCATGCGCGGGTTGGCCGGCGTGGTTGCCGTAGTGTCCAAATCCGCCCCGCAAGAAGATGGGGGACGGATCTTGCGGGGCGGCGGAAGGAAGGAGGTCCTCCTTCAGAGAGGACGGCCCGACGATCGGTGGGCACCGATCGCGGGCCACCCCACATTCCAGGTGAAGCCCGGTGCAGGATCCCCCCTCGCCCCCCCACAGGCCGCCCCCCCCAGCGTTCACGCACCGCCCACGACTGTAGCGACCAGGTGTGGACGGCACCGGGGGGAACCCGCCGTTTTGGCCTGGCCGCTCGGCCCATCCGGGCCTCAGAATCGCGGGGGTGCCGGAGAATCGCCATTTTCGGTGTCTCCGGCGATTCTCCGGCATGCGGCCCGTGAAACTCGACCGGGCCGTTCCCGCCGCTTGGGAGAATCGCGGGAGGGCGTCGGACCGGCGTCCCCGGAAATTTCGGCGCCCCAGGCGATTCTCCCAACCGGCGTGGGAGTGGAGAATCGCGTCCAGGATGTATAATCATCTGGAAAGGAATAATTTGATTAGAGATAGTCAACACGGTTTTGTGAAGGGGAGGTCGTGCCTCACAAACCTTATTGAGTGCTTTGAGAAGGTGACCAAACAGGTGGATGAGGGTAAAGCAGTTGATGTGGTGTATATGGATTTCAGTAAAGCATTTGAGAAGGTTCCCCACGGTAGGCTACTGCAGAAAATGCGGAGGTATGGGATTCAGGGTGATTTAGCAGTTTGGATCAGAAATTGGCTAGCTGGAAGAAGACAAAGGGTGGTGGTTGATGGGAAATGTTCAGACTGGAGTCCAGTCACTAGTGGTGTACCACAAGGATCTATTTTGGGGCCACTGCTGTTTGTCATTTTTATAAATGACCTGGAGGGGGGTGTAGTAGGATGCGTGAGTAAATTTGCAGATGACACTAAAGTCGGTGGAGTTGCGGACAGTGCGGAAGGATGTTACAAGTTACAGAGGGACATAGATAAGCTGCAGCGCTGGGCTGAGAGGTGGCAAATGGAGTTTAATGCAGAAAAGTGTGAGGTGATTCATTTTGGAAGGAATAACAGGAAGACAGAGTACTGGGCTAATGGTAAGATTCTTGGCAGTGTGGATGAGCAGAGAGATCTCGGTGTCCATTTACATAGATCCCTGAAAGTTGCCACCCAGGTTGAGAGGGTTGTTAAGAAGGCGTACGGTGTGTTAGCTTTTATTGGTAGAGAGATTGAGTTTCGGAGCCATGAGGTCATGTTGCAGCTGTACAAAACTCTGGTGCGGTCGCATTTGGAGTATTGCGTGCAATTCTGGTCGCCGCATTATAGGAAGGATGTGGAAGCATTGGAAAGGGTGCAGAGGAGATTTACCAGAATGTTGCCTGGTATGGAGGGAAGATCTTTTGAGGGAAGGCTGAGGGACTTGAGGCTGTTTTTGTTAGAGAGAAGAAGGTTAAGAGGTGACTTAATTAAGGCATACAAGATGATCAGAGGATTGGATAGGGTGGACAGTGAGAGTCTTTTTCCTCGGATGGTGAAGTCTAGCATGAGGGGACATAGCTTTAAACTGAGGGGAGATAGATATAGGACAGATGTCAGAGGTAGGTTCTTTACTCAGAGAGTAGTAAGGGCGTAGAATACCCTGCCTGCAACAGTAGTGGACTCGCCAACACTAAGGACATTCAAATGGTCATTGGATAGACATATGGACAATAAGGGAATAGTGTAGATGGGCTTTAGAGTGGTTTGACAGGTCGGAGCAACATCGAGGGCCGAAGGGCCTGTACTGTGCTGTAATGTTCTATGTTCTATGTTCTAACACTGGGAGAATGTGCAAACTCAACACGGATGGTGACGCAGAGCCGGGATCGAACCTGGGACCTCAGCGCCAAGCGACTGCTACAACTGCGCCACCGTGCTGCCCTCCACTTCTATTCTTATGATGGTAGGAAGGTCATTGATGAAATAGCTGAAGATAGTCGGGCCTAAGATACTCCCCTGAGGAACTCCTGCAGTGATTTCCTGGGACTAAGATGATTGGCCTCCAACCAACCACCATGATCCTTTGTGCTGAGTACGATCCAGTAAGTGACGATTTCTTGCCCGCATTCCTCCTGACTGTAGTTTCTCAAGGGGTCTGTCATGTCACACTGGGTCAAACTCTGCCTTGATTTGAAAGGTAGGCATTCTTACAAACCTCTGGAATTCTACTGATATGACGTTTGGGGCCAAGTGGTTCTGGCAGAAACCAAAATAAGTAGCCGTGAGCAGATTATTGGTGAGTAACTGACCTTATGATGAAAGGAAGGTAATTGATAAAACTGCTGAAGATGGTAGGGCCTAGGACACTACCCTGACAAACTCCTGAAGTGATGTCCTGGAGCCGGGATGATTGACCTCCAACCACTACAACCATCTTCCTTTGAGCCAGGTATGAATCCACTCATCGAACGGTTTCCCCTCTGATTCCCATTAACTCCAGTTTAGCTAGGGCTTCTTGATGCCATACTCGGTCAAATGCTGCCTTGGTGCCAAGGGCAGTCACTCTCACCTCACCTCTGGCATTCAGCTCAATTGTCCATGTTTGAACCAAGGCTGTAAAGAGGTCAGGAGCTGAGTGACCCTGGCGGAACCCAAACTGAGTCAGTGAGCAGGTTATTGCTAACTAATTGCTGCTTGATAGCACTATTGATGACCCCTTGCACCATTTTACTGATGATTGAGAGTAGACTGATGGGGCGGTGATTGGCCGGTTTGGATTTGTCCTGTTCTTGTGCAGAGGACATACCAGTGTTGTACCTGAACTGGAACAGTTTGGCTAGGGGCACAGCAAATCCTAGAACTTAGAAGTTTTCAGTACTATTGCCGGGATATTGTCAGGGCCCATAGCCTTTGCAGTATCCAGTGCCTTCACCTATTTCTTGATATCACTTGGGGTGAATCAAATTGACTGAAGACTGACATCTGTGATGCTGGGGACCTCCGGAAGAGACAGAGATGGATCATCCACTTGATACTTTTTGCGGAAGATTGCTGTGAAGTTTCAGCCTTATCTTTTGCACTGATGTTCTGGACTCCTTCATCATTGAGGTGGGGAGATTTGTGGAGCCACCTCCTCCAGTGAGTTGTCTAATTGCCCACCACCATTCATGGCTGGATGTGGCAGGACTACAGAGTTTAGTTCTGATGCGTTTGTTGTGGAATCGCTTAGCTCTGTCTATTACTTGCTGTTCATACAGTGTGGCATGCGAGTAGTCCTGTTTTGTGGCCTCATTGTTGACACCTCATTGTTAGGTATGTATCGTGTTTCTGCTGACATGTCCTCCTGCGCTCTTCAATGAACCAGGGTTGATCCCCTGGCTTGATGGTCATGGGGCCATGAGGCTACAGATTGTTGTTGAGTACAATTCAGCAACTGTTGATGGGCCACAGCGCTTCATGGATGCCCAGCCTTGAGTTGGTAGATCTTTTCAAAGTCTATCCCATTTAGCACGGTAATAGTGCCACATTACATACTGGAGGGTATCCTCAATGTGAAGACAGAACTTTGGCTCCACAAGGACTGTACGGTGGCCACTTCTACCATTACTGTCATGGACAGAGGCATCTGCGGCTGGCAGGTTGGAAAGAATGATAGCAAGCATGTTTATCTTCCAGATTTGTCTTTGGATGTTAACCTTGAGCTGTTAGAATTTTGCTGTCTTGACTTGCGACCTTTGGTTGTTCTGCCAGGCAATCAAGGCTACTCATTTATGTTCCAGGAGGTCATAGATTTCAGCATCATTTTCATTGGATCAGTCCTGGTGACAACAATGTTTGAATGCAATGCTCTGGACACAGGTGTCCAGTACAGCTGACTTTGTTTAATCCCACTGTTCTTAAATGGAGTTGCACGTGTGAAGAATTTTCAGATTGGCCATGACTTGCACTTGGAATTTCCCTCTTTGGGGGGGGGGGCTGCTTTATTGCTGAAACATTGATCTTCTTCCGTTGGGTCTTGCAAAGCCTTGTTGTGAAGCGGATGTCTGTCATCGATTGAACAAGTCGATGGCTTGTCCAGCCTGAATAACAGCCTGTCAAGGAGTGGTCCAATCATGGGAGGAGTCCAATTGCAGTGCTGAGATTTGCTGCAATCTTGCTGGGCTTGGAAGAAGTGCTCCTGTTCCTCCTGGCCCACAACAGGTGCTGTAAAAAGGCGTTACACCTTCTTTCACCTGCCTGGTTTCCCAAGGCCAGGAACACCCTATCGATGGTGGTTAAATATAGAATCATTGTTAAAATGAAGGCATGCAGCCTCATTCAAATAGTTAAATTATTAACTGATCTCCTGAGTATAGAGTAATGTTTTAATGGTTATGTTAATGAGACAATGATGTCATTGATGCTGTAAACATGACATCAGAGTCAGATGACCAAGAGGTTCCAGGAGAGCCTCTATGTGTCCATAGAACTATGTGGTTACCATGAAGCTTTTGTAAATAGTGTAAATAGATAGCTTCACAAAAAATTATATACTGATTATCTCAAGTCACTCATGGACTAAGCAAAACCTTATCAAATTATGGTGGCAGTACTGGAGTCTGCAGTTTAAGAAACTGAGACCACACAATGGTAACAGGTGAAGACATTCATAGATTATGATAGAATTTACAGTGCAGAAGGAGGCCATTCAGCCCATCGAGTGTGCACCGGCTCTTTGAAAGAGCACCCTACCCAAGGTCAACACCTCCACCTGCAATCGGCAGGGTGGTCCGACGCCGGCGCCAAGAACGGCGCGAACCACTCCGGCATCGGGCCGACCGGAAGATCCGGAAAACTCAGACCCCGAAGGGGCTAGCAGCGGCGTGACACTAGTCCCGACGGCGTCACCCGTCACAGATGCGCGTGCCTTCATTGATGCCACGCGGCGTCGCAGCACAAAAGACGCAACCACCAGAGGCTCGGGAAAATGGCCACCCGCCGCACAGCGCCGAGGTTCCAGGAGTGGGTCATCGAGGTGCTCCTGGACGCAGTGGAGCAGAGGAGGGAGGCCCTGTACCCCGGACACGGCCGCAGGGTCGCACCTAACCTCAGCCGGCACCTGTGGAGGGAGGTGACAGAGGCCGTCAGCACCGTGGCTGTAACAGCCAGGACAGGCATCCAGTGCCACACGAAGGTCAATGACCTCGACAGGGCAACCAGGGTGAGTACCCACCTCCCATCACCCCCCCCCCCCCCCCGCCCCCCCCCCCCCCCCCCGCCCCCCCGCGATGTGTTGGGTATGCCGGGCCTGCGAGGACTGCGTTTGCTGCAGCAGTGAGAGAGGCAGGCTTCCAACACTTGAAGAAATGCAACTTAATTTTATTGAACTCTTAACTATCATACACACTTTAACTGTGGGTTGACACTATGCTGACTTGACTGGAGACCTGAGGCTAACCTGACCAGACTATCTTACTACCACACGGTGTATGTTCCAGTTGCTGCTCATGGGCTCTGACTGTCTCAGAGGCTGGATCCCAAGAGAGCGGGAAAACTAGCGCCCTCTGGCTTTATAGTGGTCGTGTCCTGTCTGGTGATTGGCTGCTGTGTTCTGTGTGTTCACTGGTCATCCTGTGTGTCAATCACTGCCTGTCTGTGCACCATCATATACCTGTGTGTATATTATGACACCCCCCAGGATGGGCGGCACAACCCAAGTTGAAACAACATGGCTGTACCCACCAAGTGAGATCCCCCACTGCCTGACCCCTTCCCCCTTTCCCCCATCCCCCCTTTCCCCATCCCCCTTTCCCCCAAATCCCCCACCCTCCCCCCAACCCGCCTTCCCCCCATTCCACCCACTTCCCCCCTATCCCCACTTTCCCCCATCCCTCATTTCCCCCAGCCTCCCCTTTCCCCCCTCCCCCTCCCCTGTCTGGGTGTCGAACCATGCATGCTGTATTGTGTATTACAGGACCAAATGTCGACCCACCCGTCCCTGCGGATGCCGACCGCCCCCACCCAGTGCCGGGGCGCCCACAGGACAGGGACCGACCTGTGCAGTTAGGCATACGACGCCCCCACCCAGTGCCAGGGCACCCACGAGCCAGGGATAGACCCGGACTGTCAGGCGTACGACGCCCCCGTCCAGTGCCAGTGCGGCGACACCGTAGGGCCACACCCAGCGAAGGGGAGGGCAGCCACACCAATAGATCCCTGCCCCAGTCAACCCAGGACACTGACACACAGGACACCCACACACAGGACACCCACACACAGGACACACCCAGGACACTGACACACAGGACACACCCACCAGGACACCACACACAGGGGATGGACGGACAGGAAGCACCACTGCAGGGGATCACAGACTTCGGGTCGGATGGGGAGCTCGACATTACACCACTGCTATCTCCTACACCCTCCACCATCGCAGAGACACTCACCTCGGTTGGGCACTTCAGCGATGAGGCCTCTGATACACTAACTGGTGTAACATCAGGTAAACATCATGGTACAAACATACATACACACTGATGGACAGATCAACGGACTAATCAACACACACAACACCACAGCCAATCACAGGCAAGAGCATACACACTACAAAACAGGGAGTACGACACTTCTGGCTCATTCCAGCAGGAGACAGCTCAGGGCACAGAGCTCATAGCAAGCCACTCAGAGATCCACCATGTGCTGAGTGCCACTACAAGATAGTATTAGGAATAGGTCCACAGATTCAAGGGTTATGATCGAACCTCAGTAACCAGTTTACCACTGTAAATATATGTTAGTAATAAAACTTAGTTGTACCATTCGCAACCGTGTTGGGTCGTCTGTGTAGCAGAGCACCCAACACATCATCGTACCAGGATTGGAATCCGGTAACTGTGGGACCTACCTACGAATCCTCAGGAATCCGCCATCCTGCGCCATGGACACCGTCAGCACGCCGCAGCCGCTACAAGTCGCTGGAAACCTCGGCGTCAATTGGAAGCTGTTCAAACAGCGCTTCCAGCTCTTCCTGGAAGCCAACGAAAAGGAGAGCGCTTCGGACACCAGAAAGATCGCCATCCTCCTCTCCATGGCAGGTCAACACGCCATCCGTGTCTACAACTCCCTGGTGTTCGCGGAAGGTGAGGACAAGACCAAGTACAAGACGGTCCTTCTCAAGCTTGACCAACACTTCAACGTCGAGGTCAACAAGAGTTTCGAGAGGTATCTCTTCCAGCATCGCCTGCAGGGTAAGGATGAGCCCTTTCAATCTTTCCTTCACACCTCCGTATCCTCGCGCAGTCCTGCGGTTACGACATCACCTCCGATTCAATGATTCGGGACCAGATTGTTTTTGGGGTCACCTCGGGCACCCTACACCAGCAGCTCCTGAAAATTAAAGGCCTCACCCTAGCCTCCGCAATCGAAGCCTGTGTCCTGCATGAAAACGCGACAGGCCGCTACTCCCAATTTCAAGCGACCGAATCGGCGCGTCAGGGGCCCTACTCGGCCGGATCGGCAAGGTAGGCGTCCTACGAGGCCGAACGGGTCCAGGCGATCGAGTTCCTCCCGGCCCGCGGCCCGGACGAGGGTGGCCATTCCGCGTGCTTTCCGAGGCCTCCCGCGTTTGTACGCGCCAAAAAAGACGTCAACACTGAGGGACGTGATGCGCAGGCGCGCACGACGCAAGACCGAACTGCGCATGCGCGGTGGTGCAACGAACGCCATGACGTCATGACGTGCGGCAACTGCGGAGCCGCACATTTGAAGCGGCAATGTCCCGCAAGAAACCAACAATGCCTCCGTTGTGGCAAGATGGGCCACTACGCTGCCTGCTGTCGAGCAGCTCAACTTGCCAATGTTCCCCAATTCCGACAACCTCGCAGAGACGTGCGGACCATCCAGCCTCCTTACTACGAGTCGTGCCCAGACGATATCCAGACCAGTGACACAGACGACCGGGACGCCTTCCGTGTTGTGGTCATTGATGGGAACCGGATGTCTCCAGCCAGGACCCACCAGCCGTTGCAAGTGAACACTGTCAATCCGGGTAATGAATGGTGTGCCACCCTCGCGGTCAACCCGAATTCGTCGCCCACCTACTAGACTGGACATATGAGCCTGTTTGTACATTGAACTCGTAATACCACTGTGTTAATATGTTTCTGTTCTTCCTTGTCATTACAGGAGTTTGTTTTGTCGTTCAACATTTCCCAGTTCTTTGTTTATGGTACAACCTCGTTGCTACGTCGCACCCGACATCACCCCTTGTATATAGTTTAGCCCCATGTACGTGCTGTAGATATTGCACACACACATTCAGCTGCACTCAGTACACTTCTCTATTTATAACCACATAGGCACATGTTTTTGTGAAAAAGGGAGGATGTCATGATATTCAGGTAAACATCATGGTACAAACATACATACACACTGATGGACAGATCAACGGACCAATCAACACACACAACACCACAGCCAATCACAGGCAAGAGCATACACACTACAAAACAGGGAACACGACACTTCCAGCTCATTACAGCAGGAGACAGCTCAGGGCACAGAGCTCACAGCAAGCCACTCAGACATCCACCATAATAAAACTGAGTTGTACCATTGGCAACAGTGTTGGTTCGTCTGTGTAGCAGAGCACCCAACACATCAGACACAACCACCCAGGACACCCACACACAGGACACACCCAGGACACTGACACAGGACACAACCACCCAGGACACCCACACACAGGACACACCCAGGACACTGACACACAGGACACACCCACCAGGACACCACACACAGGGGATGGACGGACAGGAAGCACCACTGCAGGGGACCACAGACTTCGGGTCGGATGGGGACCTCGACATTACACCACTGCTATCTCCTACACCCTCCACCATCGCAGAGACACTCACCTCGGTTGGGCACTTTAGTGATGAGGCGTCTGGTACACTAACTGGTGCGCACAACAAGCCGTCCCGGTACAGCAGGTGGAGGTGGGAACAGCCGAGGGGCCGGACGGACGGAGGGCAGCCCGGCCCCAGCAACCAGCTGCTGCCCAGACGGGTCCTGGGTTCCTGGAGTTACCACAGCCACCCATACAGCCGATGCAGTCACGGATCCAGGGACGATCGAAGGGGGTGACGGGCGGCTTGCGGCAGCTGCAGACGCAGGTGGAGGAGTCCACCCGAATCCAGGAGCAGGGAGTGGTGCCGGTCATGAGTGCCACCCAGGCTGACACCGCACGGGTGGTGTCCGCGGTGGAGGCATTGGGGGCGACGGTGTCAGACATGGGTCACAGTGTGCAAGGTGTGGGGCTTTCCGTGCAGGCAGCGTCTGCGGCCCAGGACATGGCTGCCCTCTCACAGGCAGCCATGAGCCAGAGCCAGCTGCAGATCGCAGAGGTGCTCAACGCCGTGGCCCTGTCTCAGCAGGCCGTGGCCCAGTCTCTGCAGGCCATGGCGCAGTCCCAGCAGGCCATCGTTGAGGGCATCGGCGCCATTGCCCAGGTGCTGTCTGGCGTTGCCCAGACACAGACAGGGATGGCCAACTCCCTGAGCTCCATGGCTGCAAACTTGCAGACCCTTGTTGATACCAGGGCGGACCTCCAGGACTGGCAGCGCCAGGTGCCGGGGGTGCCTCGGGTGCTGGATCCGTTTGCATCGCCGACCCATGTAGAGGCCCGGGCGGCATCGGGCACCCCGAGGGAGGAGGAGGTGCTTAGGCCTGTTCCGGGTTCCCCTGCAGGGGAGGTCCTGGAACATCGCGACACCTCGGACTCCCCCCCTTTCCGTCCCAGGTGCATCTGGTGAGCAACGGGCAGGACAGGCTGGCAGCTCGCCATCCCGGTCGCCCGAGCCGCAGCCTGGCCCATCTAGGCCAGGCCGCCCCAGGAAACGGCCGCCAAAGGGATCCCTAGTCACAGGGCCGGAATCACAGGTGTCTGCCTCCAGTTCTACTGTACCATCTGGGGTACCACCTAGACGTAGTCATAGGGCCCGTAAGGCCAGAAAATTAGACACTGAGTAAGTTGGCATGGGTGCAGGGCACAGATTAGTTCTGGGGCTAGGGCACGTGTATGAACTGTTTGTCATGAAAATCACTTTCACACCTACAGAAGCTACCTTTGTGCTCTGTCCGATGCATGCGGGGGCGTGGTGTGAGGTGAGCGTCAGTGTGTGTGTGAAGGGTGATAGGGCATCGAGCTCAGGTGAGTGTGCACCCCCCCCTCCCTCCCCGGGTCACCCTCGCCATCCCCCTGGGCAGACGACGGGACCGTGTGCTGCAGTGTCACGGCCGCATGCAGGGACGGTCCAGGTGGAGAGTGTTACTGTGGCCATGAGTCAGACATTGTCTAACGATGTAGAGCCCGGAGCGCATCGCAGAGCGGGTTGTCATCATCCTCCATGGCCTGCAATAGACACGCTTCCACTGGCGACCGTGTGAGCCCGGCCCGTTGTGCCGCAGGTGGATGTAGAATGATGTGCATGCGGGTGATGCGGTGGTGGGTGGGGTGAGGGTGGTTGGTGGTGGCTGGGGTGAGGGTGGTTGGTGGTGGGCGGGGTGAGGATGATTGGTGGTGGGTGGGGTGAGGATGGTGGGCTGGTGCCGTACTGTGCTGTCCGTGCCCATACTCAGCGCTTCCTACACCCCCCTAGCCTGTGAATCGTGCAGCTATCAACCCGTCCCGTGCCCGCTGGCCCAGCCGGTAACGGTGGGCAGCCTCCCTTCCATGTCCAGCCCGTCTATCCTGTACATTGCCCCCATTCTCCTCATCTGGGAGGCCTGCCCTTCGTTGTGTTGCTTCCCCTCCCCTTCCCCCTCCTCTGCCTCCAGCACATCGCCCCTCTGCTGGGCTATGTTGTGCAGGACGCAGCAGACCCCAACGATGCAGCCGACCCTCTCCGACGGGTACTGGAAGCCCCTCCTGAGCGGTCCAGGCACCTGAAGCGCATCTTCAGCAGCCCAAAGCACCTCTCAACCACACCCCTGGTCGCTGCATGGGCATCATTGTAGCGGGTCTCCGCGTCAGTCTGTGGCCTCCGTATCGGCGTCATCAGCCACGACCGCAACGGGTAACCCTTGTCGGCCAGCAACCAGCCCCTCAGCCAGGGGGGGTTCCCTCGAATATGGCGGGGATGAAAGATTGCGCCAATATGAACGAGTCATGCACACTGCCCGGGTACCGGGCGCAGACATGCAGGATCATCATGCGGTGGTCGCAGACCACCTGAAAGTTCATGGAGTAGGTCCCCTTCCTGTTCGTGAACACGGCCCTGTTATCCGCCGGTCGCCACATGGAAACGTGCATCCTATCGATCGCCCCCTGGACCAATGATATCCTGGCCATGGCAGCGACCGCTGCCCAGGCATCCTGGTGGGCACGGTCCACAGGAAACTGGTTGTACTGGTCCATGCTGGCATACAGGGCGTCGGTGATGGCACGGATGCACCGGTGCACCGATGCCAGGGAGATGCCAGACAGGTTCCCACTCGGTGACTGGAACGACCCCATGGCGTAGAAGTTCAGGGCCACCGTAACCTTGACGGCCACCGGGCGAGGGTGTCCACCCCCAGTGTCACGCGGTGCCAGGTGTGCCATGAGATGGCAGATATGGGTGACGGTTTCTCTGCTCATCCTGAGTCTCCTCCTGCATGCCCTGTCTGTGAGGTCCTGGTACGACGAGCGGCACCGGTACACACGGGGCCTCATCAGGCGTCTCCGTCGCCGTGGCACCACCACCTCCTCCTCCTCCTCCTCATCCTCCACATCCTGTCGGGCAGGCGGCTCTCCAGCCTGGGCGGCTGCCACCTGCCCCACTGCGGCAGCCTCTGCCGCCTCCCTGGCACGCTCCTGCTCCAGCTCCCATAGGGCAACATGTAGAAGAGCGGCTCCCGCCACGGCGGCCATCATCGCTGGGTGATGCACAAACATAACGGACTGCAGGGGGGGTGCGGGGGGGGGGGGGGGGGGGGGTGGTAAACGACATGTCATCATTGCCCATATCACCCTCTGCAGCTAGGTGCCATGGGCTGCATAGTCGCCACTGTTGCTAGCTGGCACTTGGCCAGGCAAACACCCCCCCCCCCCCATCCCCAGCACCCCCCCCCCCCCCCCGGCACTCGCATCCCCGGCACACACCCCTCTCTGGCACTCCCATCCCTGGCACCACCCCTCCCACCCTTCCCTCCACTCCCAGCACTCACCTCCCCGGCACTCCCCTCCCCGGTAACTCCCACCCATGTAAACCCTTCCCCGGCAGCTCCCCGCCCCGGCACTCCCATCCGCAGCACCCCTCCTTCCCTACCCTACCCGGCACGCCCATCCCCGGCAATCCCCCTCCCCGGCACTCCAATCCCGGCAACCCCCTCCCTTCCTCAGCACTCCCATCCCCGGCAACTCCCATCCCCGGCAATCCCTCCCCGGCAACCGCCCTCCACAGTACTCCCATCCCCGGCACTCCCCATCCCCTCCCCTCCCACCCCCAGGAAACCCTTCCCCGGCAACCCCCCGCCTCGGTACTCCCGCCCCCAGCACCCTCCTCCCCTACCCAACCCGGCACGCCCATCCCCAGCACCCTCCTCCCTTACCCTTCCTGGCACGCCCATCCCCAGCAATCCCCCTCCCCTCCCATCCCCGGCACCTCCATCCCCGTCATCCCCCCTCCCCCGGCAAACCCACCCCCCCGGCACTCCAAATCCCGGCACTCCCATCCCCGGCAACTCCCATCCCCGGGAAAACCCTTCCCCGGCACCCCCGTCCCCAGCACCCTCCTCCCCTACCCAACCCGGCACGCCCATCCCCAGCACCCTCCTCCCCTACCCTACCTGGCACGCCCATCCCCAGCAATCCCCCTCCCCTCCCATCCCCAGCATTCCCATCCCTGACATCCGCCCTCCTCTCACCTCCCCTCCACTCCCTGGCACTCCCAATCCCAGCACCCCCCCTTCCATCCCCGGCACTCCCATCCCCGGCAGCAGTCCCATCCCCGGCATCCCCCCCCGGCAAACCCCCCATCCCCGGCACTCCCGTCCCGGGCACCGTCCCTCCCCTCCCCGGCACTCCCATCCCCGGAATCCCCCCCCCCCCCCACCCCCAGCAAACCCCCCCATCCCTGGCACTCCCGTCCCGGGCACCGCCATTCCCCTCCCATCCCCGGCATCCCCCCCCCCCGGCAAACCCCCCCATCCCCGGCACTCCCGTCCCGGGCACCGCCATTCCCCTCCCATCCCCGGCACTCCCATCCCCGGCAGCAGTCCCATCCCCGGCATCCCCCCCCCCGGCAAACCCATCCCCAGCACCCTGCTCCCCTGCCCTACCCGGCACGACCATCCCTGGCAACCCCCCTCCCCTCCCCGGCACACCCAATCCCGGCACCCCCCTCCCCTCCCCGGCACTCCCTTCCCCGGCACCCCCCATCCCCTCCCCTCTCCGGCTCTCCCAATCCCAGCACCCCCCCTCCCCTCCCCGGCACTCCCAACCCCGGTACCCTCCCTCCCCCCCTCCCCGGCACTCCCATCCCCGGCAACTCACACCCCCGGCAAACCCTTCCCCGGCAGCCCCCCGCACCGGCACTTCCATCCCCAGCATCCTCCTCCCCTACCCTACCCGGCACGCCCATCCCGGCAATCCCCCTCCCCGGCACTCCCAATCCCGGCAACCCCCCTCCCCTCCTCAGCACTCCCATCCCCGGCAACTCCCATCCCCGGCAATCCCTCCCCGGCAACCGCCCTCCACAGTACTCCCATCCCCGGCACTCCCCATCCCCTCCCCTCCCCTCCCCGGCACTCCCAATCCCGGCACACCCCCTTCCATCCCCGGTACTCCCGTCCCCGGCACTCCTATCCCCGGCAGCACTCCCATCCCCGGCACCCCCCCCCCCCCCGGCAAACCCCCCCTCCCCGGCACTCCCAACCCCGGCACCCCCCCTGCCCTCCCCTCCCCGGCACCTCCATCCCCGACATCCCCCTCCCCCGGCAAACCCACCCCCCCCCGGCACTCCAAATCCCGGCACTCCCATCCCCGGCAACTCCCACCCCTGGCACAAACCCTTCCCCGGCAACCCCCCGCCCCAGCACTCTCACCCCCAGCACCCTCCTCCCCTACCCAACCCGGCACGCCCATCCCCAGCACCCTCCTCCCCTACCTTACCTGGCACGCCCATCCCCAGCAATCCCATCCCTGGCATCCGCCCTCCTCTCACCTCCCCTCCCCTCCCTGGCACTCCCAATCCCAGCACCCCCCCTTCCATCCCCGGCACACCCATCCCCGGCAACAGTCCCATCCCCGGCACCCCCCCCCCCGGCAAACCCCCCATCCCCGGCACTCCCGTCCCGGGCACCGTCTCTCCCCTCCCCGGCACTCCCATCCCCGGCATCCCCCCCCCCCCCCCCGGCAAACCCCCCCATCCCTGGCACTCCCGTCCCGGGCACCGCCCTTCCCCTCCCATCCCCGGCAACTCCCACCCCCGGCAACCCCTTCCCCGGCAACTCCCGCCCCGGCACTCCCATCTCCAGCACCCTGCTCCCCTGCCCTACCCGGCACCACCATCCCTGGCAACCCCCCTCCTCTCCCCGGCACACCCAATCCCGGCACCCCCCTCCCCTCCCCGGCACTCCCATCCCCGGCAATCCCTTCCCCGGCACCCCCCCATCCCCTCCCCTCTCCGGCTCTCCCAATCCCAGCACCCCCCTCCCCTCCCCGGCACTCCCAACCCCGGTACCCCCCCTCCCCGGCACTCCCATCCCCGGCAACTCACACCCCCGGCAAACCCTTCCCCGGCAGCCCCCCGCTCCGGCACTTCCATCCCCAGCACCCTCCTCCTCTACCCTACCTGGCACGCCCATCCCTGGCACCCCCCCTCCTCTCCCCTCCCCTCCCCGGCACTCCCAATCCCGGCACTCACCCTCCCCTCCCCGGCACCCCCATCCCTGGCAACCCCCATCCCCGGCAATCCCTTCCCCGGCACCCCCCATCCCCTCCCCACCCCTGCCTGGCACTCCCAATCCCAGCACCCCCCTTTCCCTCCCTGGCACTTCCATCCCTGGCACTCCCATCCATGGCGACATTCCCATCCCCGGCATCCCTCCCCCCCCCCCCCGGCAAACCCCCCTCCCCGGCGCTCCAGTCCCCGGCACCCCCCCCCCCTCCCCGGCACTCCCGTCCCCGGCACCCCCGTCCCCGGCACTCCCATCCCCGGCACTCCCGTCCCCAGAACTCCCGAGCCACTGCACCCCCTAACCCATCCCGACCCCAACTCCAACCCACCCCCCACACCCGGCACCGACCATGCTCACCGGCATGTACCCTCAGCCCTGGGGTGCACCCTCCACCCGGCACCGACGACACCCCACCCCCCAGCTACGGCCGTGCCGTCTACTCTCCGGCGGCCACCCAACGCCGACCCCTACCACCGCGCTCGCCGGCGTCAGCCAGCACGACTGGGTGACGCCGTTAAAAAGCTTGTTTAATGAAATGAAATGAAATGAAAGTCGCTTATTGTCACAAGTAGGCTTCAATGAAGTTACCGTGACACGTCGGCAGGACTTCGGCCCATTCGGGCCGGAGATTTGAAACTGCCCCGGGCCGACTGGAGAATACGGCAGCCGGCATTGGAGCGGCGTGGCGGGATTCGCGCCGCCCCCCAGGGATTGTCCGATCCGGCCGTGGGTCGGAGAATCCCGCCCTGGCTCTTACAAGGAGAGCATGAGTGCATTCTATAATTACTTCAGCGCTAAGATGAATTCTGATCATTGAACAGGTGCAATTTAACCAAAAGAGCCAAAGACAGGGTGAATCTCTTGATTCAGTTATTTAGATTTATTTTCATGTGTACTGCGGTCGTGAAAAGTGTTGTTCTGCGTACAGTCGAAGCAGATCGCTCCATATGTGAACAACGCAGAACATACGATAAATACAGAATGTAAATACTTAGACATAGATATCAGATGAAGCATACAGTGTGTAGTGGTACACAGTAGAGAAAGTGGATAAAAAGATCAGTTCAACTCAGAAGAGGACCATTCAGGAGTCTGGTAACAGTGGGTAAGAAGCTGTTTTTGAATCTGTTAGTGCGTGTTCTCAAACTTTGTATCTTCTGCATGATGGAAGAGGTTGGAAGAGAGAATAACCCAGGTGGGAGGGATCGTTGATTATGCTGCCCGCTTTCCCAAGACTGCGGGAGCTGTACTTAGAGTCAATGGATGTGATGCAGGTTCGCGTGATGGGCTGGGATGTGTTTACAACACTCTGTAGTTTCTTACGGTCTTGGGCCGAGCAGTTGCCATACCAGGCTGTGATGCAGCCAGATAGGATGCTTCCTATGGTGCATCTATAAAAATTGGTAAGAGTCATTGGGGACATAGCGAATTTCCTTAATTTCCTGAGGAAGTAAAGGAGCTGCTGTGCTTTCTTGGTCGTAGCGTTGACGTGGATGGAACAGGATAGATTGTTGGTGATGTGCACGCCTAGGAATTTGAAGCTGTCAACCATTTCCACCTCGGCACCATTGATGCAGACAACACTTTACTTCCTGAAGTCGATGACCAGCTCCTTAGTTTTGCTGACATTGAAGGAGAAATTGTTATCATTGCACATGCCACGGGGTTCTCTATCTCCCTCCGGCACTCTGACTCATTGTTGTTTGAGATCCAACCCATTACGGTTGTGTCATCAGCAAACTGGTAGATTAAGTTGGAGCCAGGTTTTGCCATACACTTGTGTGAGTATAAGGAGTATAATAGACGGCTACGTTCGCAGCTTTGTGGGGTCCCGGTATGGAGGTCTATTGTGGAGGTGTTGTTGTTTATCCTTACTGATTGTGGTCTGTGGGTCAGGAAATCAAAATCCAGTTGCAGAGGGAGGAACCGAGTCCTAGGGTTTGGAGCTTTGATATGAGCTTGGCTGGGATTATGGTGTTGAAGGTGGAGCTGTAGTCAGTGAACAGTAGTCTGACATAGGAGTCCTTGTTGAGATGTTCCAGGGATGAGTATAGGGCCAGGGAGATAGCATCTGCTGTGGACCCATTGTGACAGTAGGCGAATTGCAGTAGATCAAGGCAATCTGGAAGGATGGAGTTGATGTGTCTCATGACTAACCTCTCGAAGCACTTCATGATGATAGGTGCCATTATGGACCACCGGTCAGTAGTTGTTGAGGCACACTGCCTGGTTCTTCTTTGGCACCGTATGATAGTGGTCTTCTCGAACCCACTTGTTAACAACTTGTGCTCACTGTCCAACAGTTGTGACCATGGACTTTTAAAGCATAGGTTAATTTCTGAACACATCATAATCCGCGTGCTCGATGATGTGCTGTCAGACCCTTCGCAAGCGAATGAGGATTTAACGTTGGAGAATATTGAATTGTTTGCAAGTCAGATGGAGCTGCGACAGCACAATTAGAGTGTAGTTCGGGAGATATCAAGGCTTGGTAAGGGGACCCAGTATATAGGTCAGAAATCAGGGTGCCTGCCCAATGATAAGCTTGTGAAAAAGCCTGCCAAAACCATTGAAGGGGCAGGGTGAACCCTTCCACCTATTTTAAAATGTTCCAGATATGCTGCCAAAAAGCAGCATGACCAAGGTGAATGCCCAGCAGAGGTAGCTGAATGCTTTCTCTGTGGAAAAGCCAAACATTTTAAAGAATCCTGAACTTCTGAAGCACAACCGGGAAGGAAAACCGTGGGAATAAGCTTCTCATCGTTCTAAAATCCAGCAAATTGGAAATAAAGACATTCAGGATGAATATTTCCTGGGGGGAAATAAAAGATCCCAATAAGCAGTTCTAGTCTGGTTACAGAACAGAATTTAAACTGGACATGGGGACTGGGGGTCACAATCTTATGAGACAAATTGAACTGGCTCAATAATGTTGAGATCCAACCAACAAAAATAAAGCTGCAGGGGCTATGAGGCACTGCCTTAAAAGTGAAGGGCAGCACAGTGGTTAGCACTGCTGCTTCACAATGCCAGGGACCTGGGTTCAATTCCGGCCTCAGATGATTGTCTGTGTGGAGTTTGTACATTCTCCCCGTGTGTGCGTGTTTCCTCCAGGTGCTCCAGTTCGTTCCCACAGTCCAAAGATGTGCAGGTTAAGTGGATCGGCCATGCTAAATTGCCCATAGTGTCCTAAGGTTAGGTGGGGGTACAGGGATAGGGTGGAGGAGTGGGCTGAGTGAGGGTGCTCTTTCAGAGGGTCGGTGTAGATGTGATGGGCCGACTGGCCTCCTTCTACACTTTAGGGATTCTATGACCACTACATCTCTTCAATATAAGGACAAAGAAATTAAGGAAATGTTTTATATCCTATAGAAACAGCAACTTTCTCTGCTCAGCAGGGCAGTGTGTTCAATACTTGGTCTTCTACAAAGGAAAATCCCAAGGCTTTTTACACGTACATAAAAAGCAAGAGGGTAGCCAGGGAAAGGGTTGGCCCACTGAAGGATAGGCAAGGGAATCTATGTGTGGAGCCAGAGGAAATGGGCGAGGTACTAAATGAATACTTTGCATCAGTATTCACCAAAGAGAAGGAATTGGTAGATGTTGAGTCTGGAGAAGGGGGTGTAGATAGCCTGGGTCACATTGTGATCCAAAACACGAGGTGTTGGGTGTCTTAAAAAATATTAAGGTAGATAAGTCCCCAGGGCCTGATGGAATCTACCCCAGAATACTGAAGGAGGCTGGAGAGGAAATTGCTGAGGCCTTGACAGAAATCTTTGGATCCTCGCTGTCTTCAGGGGATGTCCCGGAGGACTGGAGAATAGCCAATGTTGTTCCTCTGTTTAAGAAGAGTAGCAAGGATAATCCCGGGAACTACAGGCCGGTGAGCCTTACTTCAGTGTAGGGAAATTACTGGAAAGAATTCTTCGAGACAGGATCTACTCCCATTTGGAAGCAAATGGACGGATTAGTGAGAGGCAGCACGGTTTTGTGAAGGGGAGGTCGTGTCTCACTAACTTGATAGAGTTTTTCGAGGAGGTCACTAAGATGATTGATACAGGTAGGGCAGTAGATGTTGTCTATATGGACTTCAGTAAGGCCTTTAACAAGGTCCCTCATGGTAGACTAGTACAAAAGGTGAAGTCACACGGGATCAGGGGTGAGCTGGCAAGATGGATACAGAACTGGCTAGGCCATAGAAGGCAGAGAGTAGCAATGGAGGGATGCTTTTCTAATTGGAGGGCTGTGACCAGTGGTGTTCCACAGGGATCAGTGCTGGGACCTTTGCTCTTTGTAGTATATATAAATGATTTGGAGGAAAATGTAACTGGTCTGATTAGTAAGTTTGCAGACGACACAAGGGTTGGTGGAATTGCGGATAGCGATGAGGACTGTCGGAGGATACAGCAGGATTTAGATTGGAGACTTGGGCGGAGAGATAGCAGATGGAGTTTAATCCAGACAAATGTGAAGTAATGCATTTTGGAAGGTCTAATGCAGGTAGGGAATATACAGTGAATGGTAGAACCCTCAAGAGTATTGGAAGTCAAAGAGATCTAGGAGTACAGGTCCACAGGTCATTGAAAGGGGCAACACAGGTGGAGAAGGTAGTCAAGAAGGCATACGGCATGCTTGCCTTCATTGGCCGGGGCATTGAGTATAAGAATTGGCAAGTCATGTTGCAGCTGTATAGAACCTTAGTTAGGCCACACTTGGAGTATAGTGTTCAATTCTGGTCGCCACACTACCAGAAGGATGTGGAGGCTTTGGAGAGGGTGCAGAGGAGATTTACCAGAATGTTGCCTGGTATGGAGGGCATTAGCTATGAGGAGCGATTGAATAAACTCGGTTTGTTCTCACTGGAACGAAGGAGGTTGAGGGGAGACCTGATAGAGGTATACAAAATTATGAGGGGCATAGACAGAGTGGATAGTCAGAGGCTTTTCCCCAGGGTAGAGGGGTCAATTACTAGGGGGCATAGGTTTAAGGTGAGAGGGGCAAGGTTTAGAGTAGATGTACGAGGCAAGTTTTTTACGCAGAGGGTAGTGGGTGCCTGGAACTCGCTACCGGAGGAGGTAGTGGAAGCAGGGACGATAGGGACATTTAAGGGGCATCTTGACAAATATATGAATAGGATGGGAATAGAAGGATACGGACCCAGGAAGTGTAGAAGATTGTAGTTTAGTGGGCAGCATGGTCGGCATGGGCTTGGAGGGCCGAAGGGCCTGTTCCTGTGCTGTACATTTCTTTGTTCTTTGTACAAAGGCTCAACGAGGTTACACAAGATGACAGCAGAGCTGTATTTAGGAATGAATTTCCTAGATTGTTCTGGGAACTGGAAAAGCTCAAAATTGAATGTCACATTACTCTACTTTCAGATGCCAAACCCATCTGCTTATTTACCCCAAGCAAGGATACCACAACCACTGACTGACAAGGTCAACAAGATGATTGACAGGATTCTGCATCAAGGAGTTATCTCTCCTGTAACAGTGCCTACAAAATGGTGTTCAAGTCTAGTAACAGTCACTAAACCTAATGGTGAAATTAGGCTCAGTGTTGACCTGACACAGCAATATAAAGCCATTCAAGGAGATATGCACTTGATATCCTCTGTTATAATGACAGTCTCGCAAAGTAGTCCAAATGTGTTCTTTTTACGAATCTGGCTGCCGACAGTGGTTTTTGGCAGATTCCCCTTGCCCAAGAATCAAGGTTACAGTTCAGAAGAGCTTTATCAGACTAATCCCTGGAATGGTAAATTTTCTTATGAGGAAAAATTGGACAAGCTAAGCTTGCGTCTGCTGGGATTTAGAAGTGTAAAAGGCAGCTTGATTGAAACATATAGGCCAGGATTCTCCGAGCCCGCGCTGGTTCGGAGAATCGGCGGTGACACCAGAAATTCCCGGCACGCCGCTCCGACGCCGGGACACGATACTCCGGCGACCGGAGAATCGGCGGCAGTCGCGCGCGCGGTCGATGCAACGCCGGTTGGGGGACCGCAGCGATTCTCCGTGGTCGACCGGCCAAGTTCCCGCCGAGTTCCGCCGGCGTGGTTCCAACCTGGTACCACCCGGTGAGAGTTCGGATCCGCGGCCGAGATGGCTGTCCTGATGGGAGGGGGGTGGGGGGGGGATCAGACTCCGGGGGGGCCTGCACGACAGCCAGGCCCGCGATCCTACCTCCTTCTGCGTGGGCCCGCTGTTGCACACCGCCGGTGCAGAAACGGCCACCACGCGCATGCGCCGGTGCAGAAACGGCCACCACGCGCATGCGCCGGTGCAGAAACGGCCACCACGCGCATGCGCCGGTGCAGAAACGGCCACCACACGCATGCGCCAGTGCGGAAATGGCTACCATGTGCATGTGTTGACCCACGCCAGCAGTGCAGGACCGCATATTGGCGCCGGAGCAGCGCGCAGCACTCCGGCGCCGTGCTGGCCCCCTGTGACCCACTCGTTGGGCCAAGAGGCCCATTCACGCCAGCGTGAAACACTCCGGTGTTTATGCCGGAGTCAACACTTGGCCAGGATTTTGGAGAATCTCGGCCATAAAATCCTGAGGGGTCTTAACAGGATGGATGCGGAGAGGATGTTTCCTCTAGCGGGAGAATCTAGAACTTGGGGTCACTATTAAAAAATAAGGGGTTGCCCATTTACAATGGAGATGAGGAGGATTTGTTTCTTTCAGAGGGTTGTAAGTCTTTGTAACTCAACCTGAAAAGGCAGTAGAAGCAGAGTCTTTGAATATTTTTAAGGCAGAGTTGGATTGATTTTTGGTAATCAAGGGGCTGATAGGGGGGTAGGCGGGGTGCAGATTTGTGGTTATGATCAGATCAACCATGAACTTCTGAGATGGAGAAGCAGGCTGGAGGGGTCGAATGGCCTATTCCTGCTCCTTGTTCATTTGTTTGTTTGTTCGTTTATTCATTTTGTTGACAACATTTTTCACTCCCTTCAGTCGCTTTTTGTTTCAGTTAACTTCCCTTTGGCATAGCCTCTGTCCCCGCCACATGGACAACCTGTTCATCCATGGTGCGACAAAAGAAGAAGTTGATCATAAAGTCTGAGAGATTTTAACAGTGCTTGAACAAGCAGGCCTCACTCTGAATAAAAAGTATGTGTTTGGATGGCCGACCATCAGATTTTAAGGCCCTATTATACCCCAGAAAGGGATAATAGTGGATCACCAAAAGGCCACGGTGATTAAAGAATTTCCACACCCAAGACACCGGTTTTTAGGCATGGTCAATCAAGTGGGGAAATTCATCCCAAATCTTTCTGCCATCAACAAACCTTATAGGGACTGCTGAGAAATGGTCAACAATGGTATTGGGTAATTGATCAAAAGAATGCCTTTGACATTGACTCATCTCTTTGGACACGCTTGCACAGTATGACCCCAAACCGCTGGCAGTAGTGGCAGCTGATGCATCAGAGACAGGGCTTGGAGCCCTTCTGCTACAGATCCATAAGATGGCAGGAAAAAAACAGTTCAATATGTCTCTCAATTGGTGACAGAGGCTGAAAAGCATTGTGCAACTATTAAAAAGGATTACTTAATGAGCTTAACAATTCAGGATTGAGATGGACCAGAGACCTCCGGTTCTCTCTCCTGAGCGAGCACCAAAAATTGCTCAGGTGCCATCAAGCATACATCATTTCTGGCTAAGACTCAAGCTCAATGAGTCTACAAAATACCCGACCAACCTCTGTAAGTAAACCCAGAAGGATTCAACAAGTCCAGTTGAAGAATACAGAAGGCAGTCAGGTCAGGACATTCTGTTAAAATGGATGGTCTGAATATGTCCCAAGAAATCAGGTGTTAAGACAATACCATGAACACCAAAAACATCTGATAATTGTTGATGACCCTCTAGTCTTCAATAACAGGCTAATCCCAAGAACGATGCAAGAAGACATTCCCATAAACTTCACAATTGTATTTTGAGCATTATTAAATGCAGAACATGGGCACAAGAATGAGTATGGTGGCCAGGAATTTTTTTTGATGTTCCATCAACAGCCAAGAACCAAGAGAACTTTTATTGTCATCAACATTTCCGTCCAGACCTAGACAAAGGGTAGGAATGGACAGCTTTGACTTTGGTGGAAAAATCTACTTCCTCATCATTGACTATCATTCTCATGGCTTGTAAATCAGCAGACCCCATACCACAACCCCAGAGACTATGGAAAAAGCTTTGAAACACATTTACTCTATCTGTGACATTTCGGATGAGGCCATCTCAAGACAACGGTCCATAGTTTGTGAATGCACATTTCAGACAATTCGCAATCACTATATGACTTGCTCACCACACCATCCACCGGCAAATGGAAAAGCTGAGAGAGGAGTAAAAACTGGCAAAATGTTGATGGGAAAGATCAAGAACCTGGGGCTAGCCTTATTCAATTACAGGGTGATGTCATTTAGGAATGACTTTTCACCAGGCGAATTATTGATGGGAAGAAATCTAAAGATCCAATTTCTTCATTGCAACGTTAGCTCAGACCCAACATCACCCAACAAGACCATGACTGAGTAAGGTGTCATGAGCAAACACACAAAAACAAATAGTTCAGCTGGTATAATATTTGTGGAATGGAGCGAGACACTACTCATATTAGAACCTGGGAAAAATAAATGGATAAGAGGCCAGCAGGTAGCATGTACAGTCATAATGCTAACCCAACAGCTGCGATCATCCCTTGTAAAACACCACTTCTGATTCTCTGAAGGATTGGATAGGCTCTGATACCCCTAAAAGCAGCACGGAGACAATCATTCCAGTATTGCCATGATGAGATTGACAAGCCACATCCTACTGCAAACAGAAATGATGCTCGAGTACGGGAGCTGATTGTAGGCCAGCATCCTCACCTGGGAATACTCAAGACAAGGTCAAGAAGTGTTGGCAAAGCACCAGGCAGTCTCAACTATGAGGTTATGTATTTGTGGACGGATGGTGGGAATGTAAATAATTTTGTAAATAGTTTAACAAAATAATTTAACAGTTTTGAGATTAGACTCGGGGAGGATGTAGAGTAAAGGGTTAATGGTTATGATAATGAGGCAATGATGTCAATGATGGTGTAAGCATGAGATCAGGGTCAGGTGATCAAGAGGTTCCAAGAGAGCAAGGCACATAATCG
Source organism: Scyliorhinus torazame (assembly GCF_047496885.1). Classification (NCBI taxonomy): domain Eukaryota; kingdom Metazoa; phylum Chordata; class Chondrichthyes; order Carcharhiniformes; family Scyliorhinidae; genus Scyliorhinus; species Scyliorhinus torazame. The sequence continues at coordinate 143,492,711 of NC_092717.1, read as the reverse complement.
TGTATGTCCATAGAACCATGTGCTTTTCATGAAGCCCTTGTAAATAGTGTAAATAAATAATTTCAAGAAAAACTATAGACTGACTATCTCAAGTCACTCATGGAATAAGCAAAACTTCATCAAAACATTGAGAACAGGTAGGCCGACCAACTCTCTTGCTGCCTTCATTAAGACTGGAAGAGAGGAGGCTTCAGGCAGATTGGATCCTGTTACAGATTTTTCACATTTTATATCCACATTCCACCCAAAAATCAAACCTACCTGCTACTGGGGAGTAAAATTACCCCCTCAGAATCTGCCCCATAGTTTGGGACTGGAATCACATGAACAACATGGTGGTCCTTTCCTAAAGGACATTAGAAAGGCAGTTGGGTTTTCGCAACATCCCAACAGTTTTTACAGCCACTTTTTCCTAGGCTTTAAAATTCAACTTTACATCATGCTATGCAGGGTGTGAATTTGTGACCACAGGTTTAGAAGAACAGTGCCTGAACAATAATTGTGCTATATCCTGCCTGCCTATGGTATGAGGTGTAAATGTTACTGTAGATCCTGAAATTCATGGAAGTCAGACATATTGGTAATGCCGTGCCAGCAAGGGATTGAAATGTGACACAGAACCTGAATCCATTCCACTTTAATAGGACATGTCTCCAGCTGAACAAAGAACAAAGAAAAGTACAGCACAGGAACAGGCCCTTCGGCCCTCCAAGCCTGAACCGACCATGCTGCCCATCTGAACTAAAACCCCCTACCCTTCCAGGACCTTATCCTCTATTCCCATCCTATTCATGTATTTGCCAAGATGCCCCTTAAAAGTCACTATCGTCCCTGCTTCCACCACCTCCTCCGGTAGCGGGTTCCAGGCACCCACTACCCTCTGTGTAAAAACTTGCCTCGTACATCTACTCTAAACCTTGCCCCTCGCACCTTAAACCTACGCCCCCTAGTAATTGACTCTTCCACCCTGGAAAAAAACTTCTGTCTATTCACTGTGTTCATGCCCCTCATAATTTTGTAGACCTCTATCAGATCACCCCTCAACCTCCGTCGTTCCAGTGAGAACAAACCAAGTTTCTCCAACCTCTCCTCATAGCTAATGCCCTCCATACCAGGCAACATCCTGGTAAATCTTTTCTGTACCCTCTCCAAAGCCTCCACATCCTTCTGGTAGTGCAGCAACCAGAATTGAATACTATACTCCAAGTTTGGCCTAAGTACGAAAGTCATATTTGCTTACATGTGCAGGGCAAGGCTGGAATACTCAGTTAATAAATTCTTTATAGTGGTGATTACTAAGGAGGAGGGAGCTGCCAAAATATTGGCAGACACCAAGATAGTAGAAGCAATGGATAGCTTGAAAATTGAGAGGGAGAAGGTGTTGGAAAAGTTGGCTATACATAGGATCAATAAGCCACCTGGTCTGGAAGGCTTTGATCCCAGGTTGCTGAAGGAGATTGAGGAAGAGCTTGCCATAATCTTTCTAGATACAGGGGAGGTGCCATAGGATTGGAAAGTGGCAAATGTACACCCTTCTTCAGGAAAGAATGTAAGGGCAGACCAAGAAAATACAGGTCAGCTCATTAGTTTAACATCAATTGTGGGTAAGTTTTGGAAACAATAAACAAGCAAAAAAATCAACAGACACATGGAGAGGGTTGAGTTAATTAAATACAGGCGATGCAGATCATGTTCAACTAATCTAACTGAAAGTTTTGATAATGTATCAGAGAATGTTGATGAAGTGAATGCAGTAAATGTTGTTTATATGGATTTCAAGAAAATGTCCAACAAACGACTACATAAATGTCGGTTAACAAAATTGTGGCTCATGGAATAGGATAAGTGTCCAAT